>NW_022436957.1:10975799-11142712 GCF_009761245.1 Sapajus apella
TGGATGTAGTCAGCCAATACTGAGGCAGCCCGCCATTGCCAAGGCAACCCGCCATTGCTGAGGCAGCCTGCCGTTGCCAAGGCAACCCGCCACTACAGAGAGGCTCTGCCTTAACAGAGACAGGCCACCATTGCCAAGGCAGTTCTAACTACACCCATATGAACAGGACTGCAGGGAAGTTCACTCGGCAGCTAGGCGGAGCCCACAGCAGCTCAGCAAAGCCTCTGCAGGCAGAGAGTGACTAGGTTGCCTCCTTGTTGGGCAGGGCAGCTCTGAAGGAAAAAAAAAGAAGGCAGCAGCATAATGCAAACTCATAAAGCCCTAAATCCCTGGGACAGAGCACCTGGGAACAAAAAGCAGTTTATGATTTCTGCTGCAGCAGACCTAAACGTACCTGCCCAGTGGCTCTGAATGAACAACGGAGCTCACAGCTCAGCATTTAAGCTTCTATAAAGAAGAGACCGTCTCCTCAAGCAGCTCCCTGACCCCTATATATCCAAAGAGCCACCTCATAAAGGAGAGATCAGATTGACACTTGGCAGATATCCTTCTGGGACAAAGATAGCAGAAGAAGAAAACTGGTAACAACCCTTACTGTTCAGCAGCTGCTGCAGGTGAACCCCAGGCAAACAGGGCCTGGAGTGGACCTCAGCAGACCTACAGCAGAGAGGCCAGGCTGTCAGAAGGAAAACCAAGAAACAGAAATAACCTCATTATCAACAAATAGAACGTCCACTCAGAGACCCAATCTGAAAGCCAGCAACTACAAAGACGACAGGTGGATAAATCCATAAAGATGGGAAGAAACCAGCACAAAAAGGATGAAAACACCCAAAACCAGAACACCTCTCCTCCTACAAGGGATCACAACTCCTCACCAGCAAGGGAACAAGGTTGGAGGGAGAACGAGTGTGATGAAATGACAGAATCAGACTTCAGAAGGTGGGTAGTAAGAAACTTCTGTGAACTAAAAGAACATGTTCTAAACCAATGCAAAGAAACTAAGAACCTTGAAAAAAGATTTGACGAAATGCTAACGAGAATGGACAAAATAGAAAGGAATATAAGTGAATTGATGGAGCTGAAAAATGCAACACGAGAACTTCGCGAAGCATGCACAAGTATCAACAACCGAATTGACCAAGCAGAAGAAAGGATATCAGAGGTCGAAGATCAACTCAATGAAATAAAATGGGAAGGCAAGAATGGAGAAAAAAGTGTAAAAAGGAATGAACAAAGTCTCCAAGAAATGTGGGACTATGTGAAAAGACCTAATCTACGTTTGATAGGCATGCCTGAATGAGACGAAGAGAATGAATCCAAGCTGGAAAATACTCTTCAGGATGTTATCCAGGAAAACTTCCCCAATCTAGCAAGGCAGGCAAACATTCAAGTCCAGGAAATACAGAGAACACCACAAAGATATTCGTCAAGAAGAGCAATCCCAAGGCACATAATCGTCAGATTCACCAGGGTTGAAATGAAGGAGAAAATACTAAGGGCAGCCAGAGAGAAAGGTCAGGTTACCCACAAAGGGAAGCCCATCAGACTCACAGCAGATCTCTCAGCAGAAACCCTACAAGCCAGAAGAGAGTAGGGGCCAATATTCAACATCCTTAAAGAGAAGAACTTTCAACCCAGAATCTCCTATCCAGCCAAACTAAGCTTCATAAGTGAAGGAAAAATAAAATCCTTTGTGAACATGCAAGTGCTCAGAGATTTCGTCACCACCAGGCCAGCTTTACAAGAGCTCCTGAAAGAGGCTCTACACATATGAAGGAACAACCAGTATCAGCCACTCCAAAAACATGCCAAATGGTAAAGAGAATCAACACAATGAAGAATCTGCATCAACAAATGGGCAAGACAGCCAGCTAGCACCAAAATGGCAGTATCAAATTCACACATAACAATATTAACCCTAAATGTAAATGGACTAAATGCCCCAATCAAAAGACACAGACTGGCAAATTGGATAAAAAGCCAAAACCCATCGGTGTGCTGTACCAGGAAACCCATCTCACATGCAAGGATACACAAAGGCTCAAAATAAAGGGATGGAGGAAGATTTACCAAGCAAATTGAGAGCAAAAAAAAGCAGGGGTTGCAATTCTCATCTCTGATAAATTAGACTTTAAAGCAACAAAGATCAAAAGAGACAAAGAAGGACATTACATAATGGTAAAATTATCAATGCAACAAGAAGAGCTAACGATCCTAAATATATACGCACCCAATACAGGAGCACCCAGATACATAAGGCAAGTTCTTAATGACTTACAAAGAGACTTAGACTCCCACACAATTATAGTTGGAGACTTTAACACCCCATTGTCAATATTAGACAGATCAACCAGACAGAAAATTAACAAGGATATCCAGGACTTGAACTCAAACCTGGACCAAGCTAACCTAATAGACATTTACAGAACTCTCCACCCCAAATCCACAGAATATACATTCTTCTCAGCACCACATCACACCTACTCTAAAACTGACCACACAATTGGGAGTAAATCACTCCTCAGCAAATGCAAAAGAACGGAAATCATAACAGTCTCTCAGACCACAGTGCAATCAAGTTAGAACTCAGAATTCAAAAACCCAGAACCGCACAGCTTCATGGAAACTGAACAACTTGCTCTTGAATGTTGACTGGATAAACAATGAATGAAGACAGAAATAAAGATGTTCTTCGAAACCAACAAGAATGAAGACACAAAATACCAGAATCTCTGGGACACATTTAAAGCCGTCTCTAGAGGAAAATATATAGCAACATGTGCCCACATGAGAAGCAAGGAGAGATCAAAAATTGACACCCTATCGACAAAACTGAAAGAGCTAGAGGAGCAAGATCAAAAAAGCTCGAAGTCTAGCAGAAGACAAGAAATAGCTAAGATCACAGCAGAACTGAAGGAGAGAGAGACACAAAAAACTCTTCAAAAAATCAATAAATCCAAGAGCTGGTTTTTTGAAAAGATCAACAAAATAGACAGACCACTAGCCAGATTAATAAAAAAGAAAAGAGAGAATAACCAAATTGATGCAATAAAAAACTATAAAGGGGATAACACCACAGATTCCACAGAAATTCAAACCATCATCAGAGATTATTACAAACAACTCTATGCACATAAACTAGTAAACCTGGAAGAAATGGATAAATTCCTGGACACTTGCCTCCTCCCAAGCCTAAACCAGGAAGAAGCTGAAACCCTGAACAGACCCATAACAAGGTCTGAAGTTGAGGCAGCAATTAAGAGCTTACCACCCAAAGAAAGCCCAGGTCCAGACGGGTTCACAGCCGAATTCTACCAGACATACAAAGAGGAGCTGGTACCATTCCTTCTGAAACTATTCCAAACAATGCAAAAAGAGGGAATTCTTCCCAAATCATTTTATGAGACCAATATCATCCTGATTCCAAAACCCAGCAGAGACTCAACAAGAAAAGAAAACTTCAGGCCAATATCCATGTTGAACATAGATGCAAAAATCTTCAATAAAATACTGACAAGCCGATTGCAACAGCACATCAAAAAGGTTATCCACCATGATCAAGTAGGCTTCATCCCGGGGATGCAAGGCTGGTTCAACATAGGCAAGTCTATCAATGTAATTCACCACATAAACAGAACCAAAGACAAAAACCACATGATTATCTCAATTGATGCAGAGAAGGCCTTTGACAAAATTCAACAGCCCTTTATGCTAAAAACCCTCAATAAGCTAGGTATTGACGGAACGTACCTCAAAATAATAAAAGCTATTTACGACAAACCAACAGCCAATATCATACTGAATGGGCAAAAGCTGGAAGCATTCCCCTTGAAATGTGGCACCAGACAAGGATGCCCTCTCTCACCACTCCTATTCAATATAGTACTAGAAGTTCTAGCCAGAGCAATCAGGAAAGAAAAAGAAATAAAGGGCATTCAAATAGGAAAGGAGGAAGTCAAATTGTCTCTATTTGCA
Source organism: Sapajus apella (assembly GCF_009761245.1). Classification (NCBI taxonomy): domain Eukaryota; kingdom Metazoa; phylum Chordata; class Mammalia; order Primates; family Cebidae; genus Sapajus; species Sapajus apella. The sequence goes on from NW_022436957.1 coordinate 10,979,778, forward strand.
GACGACATGATTGTATATCTAGAAGACCCCATTGTCTCAGCCCCAAATCTCCTGAAACTGATAAGCAAGTTCAGCAAAGTCTCAGGATAGAAAATCAATGTGCAAAAATCACATGCATTCTTATACACCAATAACAGACTTAAAGAGAGCCAAATCAAGAACAAACTTCCATTCACAATTGCCACAAAGAGAATAAAATACCTAGGAATACAACTAACAAGGAACGTAAAGGACCTCTTCAAGGAGAACTATAAGCCACTGCTCAACGAAATAAGAGAGGACACAAACAGATGGAGAGACGTTCCATGTTCATGGTTAGGAAGAATCAATATCGTGAAAATGGCCATACTGCCCAAAGTAATTTACAGATTCAATGCTATCCCCATCAAGCTACCAATGACCTTCTTCACAGAACTGGAAAAAATCACCTTAAACTTCATATGGAACCAAAAGAGAGCCTGCATAGCCAAGTCAATTCTAAGCAAAAAGAACAAAGCGGGAGGCATCACACTACCGGACTTCAAACTATACTACAAGGCTACAGTAATCAAAATAGCATGGTACTGGTACCAAAACAGAGATATAGACCAATGGAACAGAACAGAGGTCTTGGAGGCAACACAACATATCTACAACCATGTGATCTTTGACAAACCAGACAAAAACAAGCAATGGGGAAAGGATTCCCTGTTCAATAAATGGTGTTGGGAAAACTGGCTAGCCATGTGTAGAAAGCAGAAACTGGACCCCTTCCTGACACCTTACACTAAAATTAACTCCAGATGGATTAAAGATTTAAACATAAGACCTAACACCATAAAAACCCTAGAAGAAAATCTAGGCAAAACCATTCAGGACATAGGTGTAGGCAAGGACTTCGACCAAAACACTAAAAGCATTGACAACAAAAGCCAAAATAGACAAATGGGATCTAATCAAACTCCACAGCTTCTGCACAGCAAAAGAAACTGTCATTAGAGCAAATCGGCAACCAACAGAATGGGAAAAAAGTTTTGCAGTTTACCCATCTGACAAAGGGCTGATATCCAGAATTTAGAAAGAACTAAAACAGATTTACAAGAAAAAAACTAACAAGCCCATTCAAAAGTGGGCAAAGGATATGAACAGACACTTTATAAAAGAAGACATACATGAGGCCAACAAACATATGAAAAAATGCTCATCATCACTGGTCATCAGAGAAATGCAAATCAAAACAACATTGAGATACCATCTCACGCCAGTTAGAATGGTGATCATTAAAAAATCCGGAGACAACAGATGCTGGAGAGGACGTGGAGAAATAGGAACACTTTTTCACTGTTGGTGGGAGTGTACATTAGTTCAACCATTGTGGAAGACAGTGTGGTAATTCCTCAAGGACCTAGAAATAGAAATTCCATTTGACCCAGCAATCCCATTACTGGGTATATATCCAAAGGATTACAAATCATTCTACTATAAGGACACGTGCACATGAAAGTTCATTGCAGCACTGTTTACAATAGCAAAGACCTGGAACCAACCCAAATGCACATCAACGATAGACTGGACAGGGAAAATGTGGCACATATACACCATGGAATATTATGCAGCCATCAAAAACGATGAGTTTGTGTCCTTTGTAGGGACATGGATGAACCTGGAAACCATCATTCTCAGCAAACTGACAGAAGAGCAGAAGATCAAACACATGTTCTCACTCATAGGCGGGTGTTGAACAATGAGAACACATGGACACAGGGAGGGGAGCACTACACACTGGGGTCAGTTGGGGGGAAATAGGGGAGGGACGGTGGGGGGTGGGGAGCTGGGGAGAGATAGCAAGGGGAGAGATGCCAGATGTAGGTGATGGGGAGGAAGGCAGCAAATCACACTGCCACATGTGTACCTATGCAACAATCTTGCATGTTCTTCACATGTACCCCCAAACCTAAAATGCAATAAAATAAATAAACGGGGAAAAAAAAGTATATTACTTTTGTCCTTTTTCTTTCCTTCGGTGTAGTTTTTTTTTTCTTCTTAATCACATTATCAAAACATTTCAGCACTCATATTTCAGAATAAGTCATAAGACTTGGAGTATGGCATAAAAACACTCCAAGGACAGAGGATATTTCCAGTTGATTATGCCACTTGAAAGAGAGAAGAGGCTGAGAATATAAAATATTAAACTGCCTCTCCTGAAACTCTCCTGGAATTCTGTGGCCACCACTGCACAAAATGTTCCCTTATAGCACAGAAAATTGGAGCCTTAGGTACTCCAGTTGTTTTTCAGTTCATTTAAGCATTTAGCCCATAGGCATTTTAAGAGGGTTCCTAAGGGATTTTCCTTAGTTCCTTCCCACAGTCATTTCTTTGGTATGATTGATATGGTTTGGCTCTGTGTCTCCACCCAAACCTTATCTGGAATTGTAATCCGCACATGTCAAGGGAGGCACCTGGTGAGAGGTGATTGGATTATGGGATCGGATTTCCCCCAAGCTGCTCTGGTGATAGTGAGTGAGTTCTCATGAGATCTGATGGTTTAAAAGTGTGTGGTTTCTTCACTCTCTCTCTCTTCTGTTTTGCCATGGTAAGATGTGCTTGCTTCCCCTTCACCTTCCACCATGATTTTAAGTTTCCTGAGGCCTCCTAGCCATGCAGAACTGTGAGTCAGTTAAACCTCTCTTCTTTATAAATTACTTAGTCTTAAGTAGTTATTTATAGCAATGTGAAAATGAGCTAATACAATGGTGTTGGCAGATACACATATTAAAGTGTTTAAGGAGGCTCCATCTGGCAAAAGAATCTATGGGCATTTGGAGGCCCTAAAGAATAAACTGAACCAAGAGATTGCTGAGAGTTAGGAGTGGGATACTGATAACAAAACATCATTTATCTTTCATGAAACAGAACTGCTGGGCCACAGAAGAGATTCAGAAATCAAAATGGTACCTGAAGAAATATGATTTCCTTTTTGTGATGGAAAGACATCTTACTGTAGACCCCAAAAGATCAGGAATGTTATCAACACTGATGAATTGCCTAGACACCCCCAACTGTTGGGAGTGCTATGGGCCGTCAGCCCTCACTGGAGACTACCTCAATTAATTCTAGCAGACTCAATCAAGCCCATACTTTTTTTCCAGCGCAATCTCATTCAATGATAATCGATCCAAGATGCATAAAGATCCATACTTGGGATTATCCCTGGACAATTTTGAAGGGACATCCAGCTCCAAAGTTCCTGTGAATTGCTAATGGGACTGCATTCCAGCTCAGCTTCTTCCTAGCCCAATCATGCTTCCTTCCATAGGTGTTAGAAGATATCCAAACACTTTCTAATGAATACCTCAGACTTTAACTTCAAGTTCTATTCTGTACCATCTTCAAGTTTGCTTCTCAGGTAACCCAACCTATACCAAAGGTGAAGAGCTAAAGTGCAAGTGCTTTGCCAAAAGGCATTATTATACCTCCAAGTCTATGGGAGCAGCCTCTTTATGTTTGCATAGTATCTTAAAGTTTATATCTCATTAGAGTTTTTGATCCACTCTGTGAGTTGAGGCCAATTTTATTTCCAATTTAAAGATAAGAAATTGGAATTTCAGAAAAGTTGTGTGACCAGTAGTACATGGCTCAATTTACTAAATCATTGGTAGAATCTTAATAATGATGGTGTAGAGTGGCCTTATGGTTGGGTACTGGTAAGAATGACTTTTACCTCCTGTATGAGTTTTCCATTGCCACCAAAACAAATTACCACAAATCTAGTGGCTTACAAGAACACAAATTTATTATTTACATTTCTGTAGGTCAGAAGTCTTTGAGGACTTAGCTGGTTTCTCAGCTTCATGTTTAACAGGGCCAAAATCAAGCTGTTGGCTGACTGAACTCTTACTAAGAGGCTCTGGGAAAAAATCTGTTTCCAGAATTATTCAAGTTTTCAGGTCCTTGTGATTGTAGGACTGAGGTTCCCATTTCCTTGCTGGCTGTCAACCAGGGTTTTTGCTCCTAGAGGCTGCCCATGTTCCCTCTTATTCTATGTGGACTCTCCTCCAGCACAAGCAGGTCAAGTCCTTTTTATGGCTCAAATCTTTCCAATTTTGTTTCTAATGCATCTCTCTGAAGGCCTAATCTGCCTCTTTTATCTCATCTCTCTTCTAACTTCAGCTGGAGAAAACTCATTGCCTGTACTGTGATTAGATTGAACCCATCTGAGTAATCTAGGTTCCTCTCCCTGTTTTACAGTCCAGTAGCCAAAATTACATTGACAAAGTACCTTCAGGGTAATACCTAAATTAGTGTTTGATTGAATAATCAGGGGATGGGAATCTTAGGAGGCCATCTTTGGAATTCTGCCAATCATAATTCATGACTTGTGTATCTAAAGCAGATGACAGCCCCAGGGCCCAGGAAGCAGGTTGTGTCTGATACATTTGAGCTTGCTAAATTTGGCTGCTGCTTCTAAGAGGCTGCCACCTCTGAAATAAGGCACTATGAAAAACCAACAAAATTGCACAGCATTCTTTACACTCAGCCCCCATCTCCTTGAACTGTACCACTGTATAGTCTAAATATCACTGATAGTTCTTTATGGGCAGGGTTTCCCAAATGTTCCTAAATATAGCATGCAACTGTTTCCCAGGGCTCTCCTCTAGATCCTTATTCAGTGTATTTGGGATTAAGCCCCCAAAATTCATAATTTTTTGAAGTACCTCCATGTTGCCTTATCCTAAGGGAAGATGGGGATACACTGTCATAAGACTAAAGCCCTTTCCTGACACGAGGCTCTTGCATTTACTATTCCCTCTGTCTGGGTTACAACTGCCCTTGGTCTTTGCAGGTCCAACTCCTTCTAATCCTTCATGTCTCAGTTTTTGTATTCTCTTCTCAAAATGTTGTTCCCTGACCACCTTATCTACTTGAGATTGTTCTCTTCCTAATTATATTTCAGCCCTTCACCATTTTCATTTCCTGCACAATGCTGATCATAATCTGCACATATTTTGTTAAAGCACTTACTTGTTTCTTATCTAACACCTAAACTATCATGTAATATTGACCAAGGCAAGGATCATTTTATATTAGGCTCAACAAGTGTTCATTGAATGAATAAATGAATGGAAAAATTGCAGAAAACTTATGAGCATGACACTACACTCCAATAAAAGCTGAAGTCTGCCAGGGCAAAAACAACATTCCCTTGGAGTTCATCTATTGATTTCCCATTTTCCTCATGAAAATATGTGAAAAAATAAAATATTTTTGTCCAATTTGAATAAATAAACTCTTTGGAGGTGGATGCAACAGCAAGTCAACTGAGAAAAGATTTGTGTAGTGCTAGTATTTCAAATATTAAGGAAAAAAGAAACTACTTTGTTTCATGAGCACTTATTGCTATCTACCCATATGATAGTCCTCTGCTAAAATCTGTACCCAAATGTATATAGAATTTCACCTAAACATTAGTGAATAATCTAAACTTTAGGTTAAAAACTACTTCTAGTACTTCTCTCTTAGTTACTGTAAGTGCTGGGTCTAAGACCTACCCTTTTAGGAGCGAAAGCTTCCATGAAACAAATTTTGCTTTATGATTGATATATGCATGAGTAAACAAGGGGAATACCTCTCTCTTCCTTCACTAGCTCTTAGATCTTTGCTCCATCTTTCTTTGCCCTTCTCTGTGCCCTAGGAGGCTGACCTCTATGGGCTTCATCAATTAATCCCCTATACCTTCGGCTTCTGGTTGGTTTCAACTAACAGGAAGTGCCTGGAGAGTAATCAAAGCTCAGAAAACTTTTTTTTTTTTTGAGATAGAGTTTCACTCTTCTAGCCCAGGCTGGAATGCAATGGCACGATCTCAGCTCACTGTAACCTCTACCTCCCAGATTCCAGTGATTCTCCTGCCTCAACCTCCTGAGTAGCTGGAATTACAGGCATGCGCCACCACACCTGGCTAATTTTTTGTATTTTTAGTAGATACCATGTTGGTCAGGCTGGTCTTGAACTCCCGACCTCAGTCCATCTGCCCACCTCGGCCTCCCAAAGTGCTGAGATTACAGGCATGAATTCCTCGCCCAGTCAGGAAATTTCTTTAAAGATCAAAGTAATTATTCCCCTGGCTCTCTCCCAGCTCCATACTATTCTTTTGTGATCACATTTCATGTCAGTGGCTCCTCTTCTATGGTTGCAGCTATCACTGTGCCTGGCAGCTCTGTTCCTTCCCTTCCCTCACCAGGGATAAAGGTGCTAACACCTTCCTGATGTTGTTACATTCTGGTGCCCCAACATCCTTTAATGGTTCCCTTAAGTCTACCCATATTTCTAAATAATTCCTTCAGTAAAAACATCTCTTCAAAACTCCCAGCTCAGTGTACTGTTTTCTGCTTGGCTTCTGACCTGTATGCTCATTTTCCTTGGCCCAATTTCTCATTTCACTCATGTGATTACAAGAGAAGAGAAGCTGAGAGGGCATTTCTAGGCTGTTGTCTTCTGCTACTATTTACAACTATCCAAGATGCTAGGCAAATTTCTTCCACCAGTCTTTTTTCTGTCTCCATACTTCTGATATTTTTTTAAAAAAAAACAAGAAAGACAAAATAAAAATTGTTCACAACTGGACAGGGGTTTTCTTTTCGGCTTAATAGAAATTAGAGCTTGGAGTTTAAAGCTAATTTGAATTTATTTTAATGAGGAAGCTTATCTTGACTATATTTGCGAGCTTAATCAGCTTTGAACCATTATCATTGATTTTTTAATGATAATAAGTTATTTGAGTGGCCTCTTTTGTTTATAAAGTGCTTCATTTGGCTGTATTTCAAGAAATGCAACTTGGCAAATGATATTTGTTATATGAATGGTTCAGAAAAGAAACAAAAAGCTGATAAAGTATCCATTCTGGAATCACTGTAAATGGGTCTTAGCACTTCAACAAAGCTCATCAGATGAGTATTTACCATTGTGCCTAATTGCAAAGAGGCTACCTTCTACAAATGGGTTTTAACATACCTTATGCCTATCAATGCAACTGAAATTTTATACAGGTAAATGAGGTATTATGTGGAAAATTCTTTGGATCTTCGGTGGAAAAAAGATACAAGTAAGGTGGAAACACTGGACCTGGATCTATCCTTAGCTATGACACATTCTAGAAATAAAATTTTCGACAAGTTACTTTACCAATCCATGCTTCAAGTTTTAGGAATAAAAAATTCTTGCTTCATAAATAATAAGTTAGTTTGTGTTTCCTTCAAAGCAGAGCCTGAGACAGGGACTAGAGAGTAGGTGATTTATTTGACAGGTAGTCCCAGAAAGTAGAAATAAGCGAGCAGGGGAAATGAGTCAGGAAGTAGAAAAATATAATTACTTACTGCATAAATAAGCTTGTTACCACTGTGGGTAACTTGAACTCAAACTTATTGGGAACTCTCTGAGCATCCATGTAGAATGTTTCTCAGAATTGTTCCTCTGAAAGAGGAGAGATAATAGCTAAAGCACTTATCGAAAGACTCTCCACTTGAAGGTTGCCACCACCAGATGTTAACTCCTAGCACCTCCAGCTGTGCTTGTCCAGAGGTTAAGAAGGTCTCAAGGGCCCTAGGGCAGAAATGAAAAGCAATGCTCTATGTCCTTGAGGTTGAATGCCTTTATGGTACAGGGAGCTGTCCACTACAGAGATGCTAAAAACAGAGAGAGGTAATATGGGGAAAAAAATGTGTCTGTTGCAGGAAATATATACTTTAATTGCTCTTTGTTCAGGGCTTAAACTAAGGAAGTTGTGGGAGGAAGGGGAGGGAGGAAAGTTTCAAAAGGCATTTGTGGTAGACATACCAACGCTCATGACTAACCAAATGGAAAAGAAATGCACTTGATACTTCTGACATGGAAGGCTGGATAGATAGTTGAGCTGATCATTGAAGTGGTAAATATGGTTCCAGGACAGTTTTGTTGAAGGAAAATAAAGAGATCACTGTTAGGCAAAGTTAGTTCAGAATAAAAACTTTGTTCACTTTCTAGTCTCCCTAATGTTCAGAAAGCCAAGTCTCTTCCATCACAATGTTATTCCAGAATTCTCTAATTCCTTGTGGTAATAGGATTCTCAACTCAGGCCAGTAAATGGGCAGGCAGCCAGTTGAGCTAGCTTTCCACAGTAGAGTTTGGTGTAAAATGAACCTATGAAGATTTTTCATAGTGGGTGATATTGGCCTTGGGAGTATTTAGTCCTTTTCATGTCCGATATGGCCTTTACATGGAAGGATAATAATTAATGTAGTCCTCCTGGTATCTCCATATGAGAATGACTTACCTTTTTCATATGAGATAACAAAATGAGGTTGCATAATCCTCCTTTTTCTTCCTCTTAGCCTGCCTGTAGATGGTATAGTTTTTTTAATTTCTCTTGTCCATACCCTTGTATCAGAGACCTGTGGTTTTCAGGAATGTGATGAATTGGTACATTAAGTCTGATTTATTATAGAGATATGCATTAAGAAGTCCACATGCCCGTAAATATAAGCCACATTCTCCAATATCCTAAATATTGGTTTTCCCTGTGGGTCTAAAGCCCAGGTAGCAAAGAGGGATGCGATTAGGACTTCTTGAACCTCCACAATGAAGGCTATTCAACTAGAAAGACCCACCAGAGTCCTACCCACAAATTGCAGCTCACTTCAGAAAGGTATTCATGATAAACAGAGAGACTTAATAATTGCTTCAGAATAGGATGAGTTTTAAAAATGAGAAAAATAAAAGAGGGTACATCTCCAGGGATTTAACAAAGAAGTAGCCAGAAATCTAGACAATGACCCCAAGTGACCAGACATACAATTAATTGTTTATGTAATTAGAGTACACAGGAGGAATACACTGGAATATTGGAAATATGAGGGGATAGAAAAAAAGACTGCTGTTTGGAACAGCATGTCTCTATAGGACATCTATTTCACTGGAAGGGACAGCATTTTCTAGCTATTTCTCTTTCAGGGTCAGACAGCCAATTTTCCCTGTTACCAAGCATTTTGGCAGAATTATTATTTCTTTGTGCTTGAGAAGGTTTTAGAAAATTAATCCAACTTCCTTATTTTTCTGTTCCCTCTAAACCTGGGTACACAAAGTTTTTCATAAAGGGCTAGGCAGTAAATGTTTTGGGCACCACAGGGTCTTTATCACAACTCAGCTCTGCCGTTGTAGTAGTGGAAACAGCCATAGACAATACATAAGCAAATGGGCATGTCTATCTGCCAAGAAAACTCAATTTGCAAAAATATGCAGTGGGCCATATTTGACCTGCAGGCTGTAGTTTGCCACCATGTGCTCTACACCAGTGCTACTTAAAATATGGCCTGAGGACCAGTCCCCATTCAAAACAAATGTTTATTAAAAGTCCACAACGAGACAGGTGCAGAACTTGACAGTAAGCATGTAGAAATTTGCATCACAATTTGACATTATTGACATCGAAACACATAATTTTTAAGTAATATATTCTTATTATATTTACCAAAAGTATCAGTTGATGATGAATCGGAAATAAAGCACCTGGTCCTTCACCCATACAATTTGAGAAGCAAGACTAAATTCCATGCTCATCCTCATTTCCCAGATAGGGAAGGAGATTCAGAGAACAGAGCTGTTCAGTGTCACCTAGTCAATTAGAGGCAAAGCCAGAATTTGAACCCAGGTTTTCCAATTCCAAGTTCAGTGATGTTCCATCATAAGGTACAACTTTCATAGGCTATGTTAATGACTTCATGCCTTATAACCTTCTTGCACTGCCACAGCTATAGCCTTGAACCTTTAAGTGTGCTCAGAAAGTTAGATGATCATATACCAGGTGATTTTCTGTCAAGGTGAGAAATAGAACCTTCAGCTTCTGAACTCCTAACCCTGTGTCTGGTGTTATCTAGGCCCAGACTGTTGCTCCAGGCCAATCTGGGGCAATTATTTATTTAGGATTCTGCAACTTTCAGGCTAAATAGATATGAGAAAGTACAAAGAAGAATTAATTTCAGTATCTCTTTTCATTTCACCCCATGCAAAATTGCTAGATTATGAGGTGAGCCCTATGACTCTCAATGAAATAAAAAGCACATTCTCCCAAATATTCTGCCTTTCCTCCTATTCCCTACCATCCACCCAAAAGATTTGTGACCCTCACTTACATAGAAAAAAAATCTACTTATATCCTCAAAGACATTTCGGTTAGCTATTCAAAATGCAATGCGTAACGTGGGACAAATGCAATGTCAGTGGAAGATAGAGCAGCTGACATCATTTGTAGAGGGTTTTTAAAAACCTACGAGTCTAAACGATGCCAAAGATTTATCAATCGTGTCCACAAGATCAGCATAAAAAATGGTTACTTAAAAATGAATGAAAAGTATCGATTTAAAAATGAAAAAGAAGACTCCAGCTAATATAATTTAGTCTGTGAGATAAAACGGTCACACCATGGTAGATCAAGGGTCAGTTTTAGACACAATTGCTTGAATTTTATTTAGGGGACATTTTAATATTTAGCAGCCTCAATTTCAGATTCCACTGATTTGGCACCATTGATAAATGATTTAGGATTTTGGCCAAAGTTTGCCTGCTCTGGATAAACACTGCATAGATTTGAGACAATTACTATCCGACATTTATTGTGGACTTGATTCATATTTCTAGACATTTCTAATTCTACATCATTTTTCTCTTTTCCTTAAATAGAGCCCTAAAGAGTCTTTACTAGATGAAATGACAAGCTACTTTATTTTGTCCCTAAATATCTGCATGAAACAAAAAACACTTAATTTTAAAATGTCTTATAATTCAGATGTTCCATAATTCTGATGGGCCTTTTCTTTTAATTAATCTAGTGTTGACTAGGATTTTTAGAATCACTTGATTGTTGATATATCTAGGGCAATGAAGACATTCAGGTTTACATGTATTCAAAAATGTTCACCAAAAGGGAATTAAAAAAAAGTGCAACTGCTAAGGAAAACAGTATGGTAGTTCCTAAAAAATATATATATATATATAGAATTATGGGCCAGGCATGGTGGCTCACACCTGTAATCCAAGCACTTTGGGAGGCCAAGGCAGGCGGATCACAAGGTCAAAGATTGAGACCATCCTGGCCAACATGGTGAAACCCCATACCTACTAAAACTACAAAAATTAGCTAGGCATGGTGGCATGTGCCTGTAGTCCCAGCCACTCAGGAGGCTGACGCAGGAGAATCAGTCAAACCCGGGAGGTGGAGGTTGCAGTGGGCCAAGATCATACCATTGCATTCCAGCCTTGTGACAGAGCAAGACTCTGTCCCAAAAAAGAAAAAAAAAAAAAAAAGAATAGAATTATGGTATACCACTTCTGGGGAGATATCCAAAATAATTGAAAACAGGATTCAAAGAAATATTTCCATATTCATGTTTATTGCAGTACGAGTTACAAAAACCAAGAGGTGGAAGCAACCCAAATGTCCATCAATGGATGAATAGAAAAAGCCTCAAAAAAGAAGAAAATTCTTTCACATGCTACATCACGGATAAACTATTATGCTAAGTGAGATAAGCCAGTCACAAAAAGACAAATACTATATGATTCCACTTATATAAGATATGCAATATAGTCAAACTCATAGAAACAGAAAATAGAGTGGCAGTTTTCTGGGACTGGGAAGAAAAAGAAATGGGTAGTTGTTGTTCAATGGGTATAATTTAAGTTTTGCAAGATGAAAAAGTTCTAGAGATCTATCACATACTCATGTGAATATACTTAACACTATTGAACTGTACATTTAAAAATAGTTACAATGATACATTTTGTGTTTTCTACCACAATTTTAAAAATAAATTAATTATAGAAAATACACACCAAGCCTCTACATATGCCATCATGGAGGTTTAGGAGGTAGTGTTCTAGTGGGGAAACAACCTAGACTGTGGCATTGATAAACCAAGGTTCAAATCCAGCCCGGTCATTGTGTCAGGAAAGGTAAAGTACTTTTCTAAGCTTCGACTTCCTCATTTATGATATATTTATCTTGTAAGATCTTGATCACATTAGAAGTAAAGATGAATGTAAGGCTTCTAGCATGCTCAAAAACGGATAGCTACAATGATGATAGTGAGGATGGCGAACATGATTATAATGATGATGGTGACAATTTATTGCAAGTTGCTACAGGAGAAATAAAAATCAAAGATAATTCCCAGCCATAAAGGGCTTTTAATGTTTTTCTTTTTTTCCTATTCGTTTCTATCTAGAAGATAAGGAAAACCTTCCAGAATTATTTTTTTTTTAGGGTGCTGTGGGGAGCCAGTGAGAAACTTATCCCTTTATTTTATAATGGAGTAATTTTCAGTGATGAGCCCATAACCTTCTATTCCAAACTCTACTTTCCAGTAGCAAAATAACCTTCTCAAATCATGACCTGATCCTGGCTGCCACTGAGTTTTGAAGGCACTGCCTATGAACGAAATAATCTATGTTTAAAAGTCAGGAGTAAACCACTCCACAAAACACTTCTGCCACTCTTTCCCTAGATAAATTCATATCTGCTCATGTATGTTATTGTCATGCAGCCTATGTGATTTATAGTTTACAGTCACAGATTATAATGCCATGCATTATAGTTGCTCTGGCATTTGTCTGCAGTGTGGATTATTTTTAGGGCCTTCCTTTTGAAATTTTTATCTTAAGAAAGGCCTGTCATGGATCATCATGATTTTGGCTGTAAAGAATTTTTAATAAAGCATACTGGGTGACCTTATGAATAAGAAGAAAACTAAAAGGGCCCGATAGCCAGAGTGGTGAATTTTTGTTTTGTTTTGCCTTAGGTGATCAATAAAAACAAATAAAGTTCTTAAACAAGTTTCAGATTTTGATTATCTAGGCCAGGGGCTGGCAAATGTTTTTGTAAAGAGCCAAATAGTAAATATTTCAGGATTTGCAGGCCACACTGTTTCTGTTCAACTCCACTACTGGAGCACAAAAGCAGACATAGACAATATATAAATAAAATAGTGTGACTGTACTTATGGATACTAAAATGTGTTCCAATAAAATTTTACTTATGGATACTAAAACATGAATTTCATATACTTTTCAATTGTCATTAAATATTTTTATTTTGAATTTTTCCAACCATTTATAAATATAAAAAATCATTCCTAGCCTGTAGGCTGTACAAACATAAGCCATAGGCCAAATTTGACATTCAGGCTAGAGTTTCCTGAGCCCCAGTCTAGGTAAATTGTTCTTTGGAATATTGTCAGTACCAATAAGTGTCCTAAACATCCACAAAATAAAGTCCAAACATCAGAAATAGCATGCCAAGGCTTTCATTATCTGAACTGAATCTTTTCTCCCATTGCCATGCTATCCAGGTGTATTCTATCCAGGCGTATCCAGTTTTTCATCATTCCCAGGACTGTCATATCACCATGTACTTTTCTCTCTTTTTCTCCACCATTTCTACATGGTAAAAACCAACTCATGTCTTAAGGTATAGCTCCCGTGCTAAGTTCTTCATGAAAAAATTTCCTTTATGTACTTCTTCCCCCCATTAGAACTAATTTTTAATGTCTTTCTGGTTCACAGTGCTTTTTGTGTATGTCACCTGTCACTTGTGATATGTTGTCATGTATCCTTACAATATTTTAAAATCTATTTTCTAATCAGATGGTCATCTCTATGAGGGCAGAAGATGTGTCTCTTTAATAGCTGTGTATTCTTCCAAAGTCAATTCTCAACACAATGCCATGTATGTAACAAGTGTTCAATAAATATTTGTTAATGAGTATATTTATTAATGTATGCAGACATATAATCAGAATATGCTCACTAACCCACATCTACCCTCATTCCCTTTGAGCGCTGGTGGGAAGGGGATGAGGAAGGGCTATCCTCTGAAAAGGAGACAGTTCCTGAAGAGCTACCAAACACTTTGAACTACTTGCAGTCTGAGTCCTTACTCACACTGGTGGCAAGTGAACACAGGTTTCACAGCTCCTAAGATGAGAGTCATATCACAAGGGAGCACTTCAGAGAATCTTAGCAAGACTATGGCTTTAAGCAACCTTAGGAATTACCTAATTCCATTAGTCCTTGTAAAATTAGAAGGTAGAGCTCAGAGAAATGACAGAACCTGCTGAAACTCCCATAGAGTCAAGGCTGGGACACAGCAGCTCTGAACCAGAGCTGGTTCAACTACACTTTGTTGAATATATATTTTCATTCCTTTGGGGTAAATACCTAGAAGTAGCATTTCTGGGTCCAAAGTAGGTGTGTATTTAACTTTATAAGAAAAGTATACTGTTTTCCCAAGTGGTTGTACCATTTCACATTTCTACCAGTAACAGAAGATTGATTCAGTTCTTCCACATCTTTATCAACAACTATTCTGATGAACCTGTGGAGTTTTTAATTGTGCTTTTAATTTGCATTTTCCTGATGACTAGTGATGAAAATATTTTCATGGGCTTATTGATCACTCATATAGCATCCTCAGTGAAGTGTCTGTTCCTGTGTTTTGCCTAGTTTTTCCTGAGCTTTGTGTCTTTTTATTGGGCTATAGGATTTCTAGAGTCTGTCACATTTTAAAAGGAGATTTGCAAGTAGTTTTTAGAATATTTGACCAGAATGAATGTATTTTGCTGTGCAGTATTTCATTACTGCTTATCCATATAAACAATTTATACTCCTCATTATATTTCTAAGTAGTGACACAAAGTATATTTTTTTCATTCAGTAAACTGACACTTACATTCAACTTGCAGCTGAAACACTTTATTTCTGCCATGGATTGCCACAAATTCACAATATTCCAATCTAATATATGAAAATAGATGTGCAGTACATTGAATTTCTCATATTGTCATCAGGCCTGTTGACCAAAAGCTATTTGGTTTGCCAAGCCCTTCCTGGGTAGATGGGTCAGTATTGATTTTCATGGGTTTTGCTGTTCTAAATCAAATCAGCCAACCAACAAGCCTTTATTGAGTGCTCTAAGTTATCTCTGTAAAGCAGTTCATGCACTACATATTAAATTCCAGTTCACAAACCCAATTCCTCTTTTTTTTTTTTTTGCCCTGAGTTTTATTTGCTTTCTTTTGAAAGCCTGTATTAAGTCTTTTCATCATTTTTAGCAGCCAGATATCCAATGGGGAAAACAAATTATTTCACTGAAATTTTACATCATCATAATTCCAGTACAAGTAACAATAATAACACTAATAAAACCTTAACTTTTCATAATAATTTATAGCATGTACATACAATTCAATTATACCTAATGACTACTACATAGAACAGAAATTACCTTTCTGTTTCACTGGTAAGGAAATAGTTTCAAAAAGTAAAGAAAGTCATTTGAAGTCATTTAGCTGTTAAGCAGTAAGGAGAAAATCTGAACTCTTGTCTCATGAAAAGGCTCACTAATCTTTCCACATTGCAAGGAATATTTTCCAAAGATGAAGAGTCTGTTCCAAAATTAGACATGATATAGCAAATGTAATTCCTGCTAAATATCAGATAGCCTAAAAATTTAGTTCCTTTTTCAGCTCATATAAAAATATTTTAGTAACATAGTCAAATTATTTAAAAAGACAACTCAAAGAATCAGAAAAGCACAAAGAAGAAATTAATAAGTGCAAGTCACACCGCAGTTAAGGTATTTGAAAACTTTGAATATCTTTCCAAATTGCTTGCCCTCCTCAATTTCCCCTTCATTTTCCTTCTCATGGTCTACATGCTCACACGTGTGTGCACACATGTGCACACACACATTAAATTGTTGGGATCATGTGCCTATTTATGTTCATTGCCAGGTGTTCTTCACCAGCCATATCAGAGATTCAAGAGCACACCTCACACACGCTGGGAAGTACTATTCCATTCCAACATCCCCATTACATGGCCAACCTGCTGCCTCCACACTCACTAAGTAGTATTGTGAGCTGGATCCGGGCTCTTCAGGGCATTATGTACTTCCTAGGTGACTGCTACTGCTTTCCCACTCTGAACTCTTCAGAAGGGAACACTAATATCTATCACCCTGCTCATCTCAGGTAAGGTATATAACCTCTTCCATATCTTATGTCAGTCTAATACAAACCAGGCTATGCCTTTGCATGAGACTTTTTTGTAAAGCTGGCAATAATAGAAAAAAAAGTGAAAAACATAATAGTTTGATAGCAGTGTCCAAATAAAGACCCATCTTTAGGGTTCCTGAGGAGGTGAGTTCTCAACTTTGCTCCCAGCCAGCCTTTACAGGGAAGCTTACCTCCCACCACTAGAAGTTTAGGGGCTTTGTCATGTATCACCCTTATCCTAAATTTCAGATAGAGAAGAATTCTTTACTCCATTATAATGGCGCTCCAATCAATCTTCATTTCATACACCAAATTTACCTCTTTTCAGTCTGATCAAGAGGGAGAATGACATATTTTCTAGGTGCAAACACATATTCAACTGCAAAGATATGATCCAATCTTAATGGCCTCAACATAGGTAAGATGACATCTATTAATGGAAAAATTTATTAGGTATTGAACATGAGACTATCATTGCATCTACTGATTGACCTTGGGCTCATTAGACTTTTAAGCAACCAATCCCAAACCTGTTTAAACCCAGCTTCCTGGCATCAGTGCCAACCAGAGAACTGTAATCATGATTTGCCTTATTTGGAGAACTTCCTCTTTTTTGCCCTGTATCTCACCTTTTAAATTTCTGCTCAGGGAGATGTGGGGAACTCACACATGAGTGACATAGCTCTCCTTTTATAGGCAAACAACAAATTCAGTTACAGAACTACTTTGATTTTTTTACCATTTATCACCTAAGTTCAAATTCCAAAGTTACCATTATTCAGTCTTAAGTAAAACCTTGTGAAGAACAAAAAATTCAGCAGAGCTCATTTCTGGCTTACTTCACCAATCTTCTCAGCTGAGTTCCTTCTAGTGCTTTTGTACTGGGAATTAAAAATTACACACACACACACATACACACAGACACACACACACACAGAGGCTCCTCAACTTACAATGGGGTTATACTCTCAATAAATCAATTGTAAGTTGAAAATATCATAAATCAGAAATGCATTTAATACACTTAACCTGCTGAACATCATAGCTTAGAGTAGCCTGCCTTAAACATGCCCGGAACCCTCACATTAGCCTCCAATTGGGCAAAATCATCTAACACAAAGCCTATTTTATAATAAAGTGTTGAATAGCTCATGTAACTTATTGAATACTGCACTAAAAGAGAAAAACAAAATGGTTGTATGGGCACTCGAGGTGAATTTTCTACAGAGCACATATTACTTTTGTACAATCATGAAGTGAAAAAATCGTAAGTAGAAGCACCATATGTCAGGGACCATCTATATACACATACATACTCACATATACACATGGCTAAATATAAATAGGTTATATGTTAAATATAAAAATATGTTACTTTATTTACATGGAATTATACTAAAACACTGATTTTTTCAGTCAATAACATGTTATGAATATCCTTCCATAACAATAGCTACAGGTCCCCACTATCCTTTCTAATGTTTAAATAATTCTCTACTGCATTTATCTGCCATAATACCTTTAACCAGTTCTGACTGATGAACATCAAGGCTGTATATATCAGCCCTCCTTTGGCCAGAAGTGACAAAACAAAATTCCAATTAATTTATCCACAAAGGAGAATTTGATGGGCAATATAATTGAAAATTTTGTTGGTAGATCAAGAATGACTGGGTCCTCAGACTAAACTGTCAACAAGGATTGATTTTTACCCATCTCTCATTTCTACTAATCTCCACTACTCCTCACTTTCTGAATTTTTTATCTTTTTTTGTTGTTGCTGGAGAAGCGTGCCAATATATTGAATCTTAGGAAGATTATGATTGGCTTACATTGGGTTATATGCTGGCGTATAAAGTAACCATTGTGGTCAGAATAGATTAATTACTGTGAGTCTTCTCATGGATATGGGAGAAAAGGGTGGAGAGCGATGATAGACAGTCTTTCTAGAATCTTATGGCATGAGAGAAGGGAGTTTTATCAGAGGAAGATAAAATAAATATACCAAAAGCCGTTGAAGAAATCACTAGAAAACTATAGCTAAATCTCTTCAAATACTGAAATAAGAATGTTAAATAATATATCTTCAAAAAATCCACCAGCATGTGAAGAAATAAGACACCTTAACCAGTTTCATTCAGTTAAAAAATTCAAGTACTTTTCAATGTTTGGTAACAACAATTATAAGTTAAAACTACCATACTGATACATCAAAGAAGAAAAAGACATTAGGACCACAAAGAAGAAGAAGGAATGAGAAAAGGGTACTGGCCTCCCACCTACCTAAGTCAGTTCCCTTTTGAAAAACTTTTCTGGAAACCTAACCCAGTAATTACTGTTTACCTCTCATTGAGACTCCTTCATCCTCAAGGGATGCTGAAAAACACAGTTTATTTAAAAGCCTGGGCATACTGATGCTCCCAACAATAAAGGGGTCTGAGAAAGACAGGAAAAATAGGCAAGGAGAAGTGGCGGCTAAACTCTAAATAGCTTTAATTTATTTGTATGTGCTTGACCTATCACAGACAGAGAGATGTATGATACACTCTACCACTAGTATTCTCTTTCTTAAAAAAGTTTTTTAAATATTTCTTAATGTTAGGATTTAGAAATAGAAATTCCATTTGACCCAGCAATCCCATTATTGGGTATATACCCAAAGGATTATAAATTGTTCTACCATAAAGACACATGCACACATATGTTCATTGTGGCACTGTTTACAATAGAAAAGACCTGGAACCAACCCAAATGCCCATCAATGATAGCCTGGACAGGGAAAATGTGGCACATATACATTCTTTATGCAGCCATCAAAAACGATGAGTTTGTGTCCTTTGCAGGGACATGGATGAACCTGGAAACCATCATTCTCAGCAAACTGACACAAGAGCAGAAAATCAAACACCTCATGCTCTCATTCATAGGTGGGTGGGGTAGGTTTGGTGGGGGGCTAAGGGAGGGATGGGGGGCAGGAGGCTGGGGAGGGAAAACACTGGGAGAAATGCCTGATGTAGGCAACAGGGGCATGGAGACTGCAAATCACCATGGCACATGTGTACCTATGCAACAACCCTGTGGGATGTGCACAGGCACCCCAGAACTTAAAGTACAATTTTAAAAAATTCTTGATGTTGTGCTAACTGTGACATAATGGCTTCTGATATTTATATCTTTGCTGTGTATTTTACACTTTACTGTTTTAAAGCGACCCTTTCATCTTAGCTAATGCTTTTAAATTTCTAATTAAGCCCTTATTTGATTTTCATTTGCATTTGCCTAATATATTTCTCATATTCTTTTATTTTTAATCATTCTGATTAAATTTGTATAAATTTTCTCTTATGTTCCATATATATTTGCATTTATTATACTTTTTTCTTGTACACAACATACTTTTTGTTTTTTAAATACTGTTTTATCTTTTAACACATTTATTATTTTACATTTAATAATAAAATAAATATATTGGATTGTGAATAATCTTTCATGATGTTTATTTTTAAGTGCCTCTTTGACATTTATTTTTTAAATATTTATTTCATTAGCTTTTGGGGTACAAGTGTTTTTCTGTTACATAGATGAATTATATAGTGGTGAATCCTGAGATTTTAGTGCACCCATCACCCAAGTAGTGTACATGGTACCTAATATATAGTTTTTAATCCCTAGCCCCCTCCCACCCTTTCCATTTCTGAGTCTCCAGTGTCCATTATATTACTCTGTATGCCTCTGAGGACTCATAGCTTAGCTCCCACTTATAAGTGACAACACACAGTTTTTGGTTTTCTACTCCTGTATTACTTCACTTAGAAGAATGGCCTCCAGCTCCATCCAGATTGGTGCAAAAAACATCATTTAGTTCTTTTTTATGGCTGAGTAGTATTTCATGGTGTATATATACTACATTTTCTTTATCTGCTCATTAGTCGATGAACACTTAAGTTGGTTCCACATCTTTGCAATATGGAAATTGTTCTGCTATAAGCATGCATGTGCAAGTGTCTTTTTCATGTAATGACTTCTTTTCCTTTGAGTAGATACCCAGGAGTAGAACTGCTAGATTCAATGGCAGATCTACTTTTAGTTCTTTAAGGAATCTCCATACTGTTTTCCATAGAGATTGTATTAATTTATATTCCCACCAGCAGTATATAAGCATTCCCTTTTCCCAACATCTATGCCAACATATATTGTTTCTTGAATTTTTACTAGTGGCCATTCTTGCAGGAGTCAGGTGGTATCTCATTGTGGTTTTAATTGTTCAAATGCTCAAAGTGATGAGCAACTGAAAAAATGTTCATTGTGTTGAGCATTTCTTCATGTGTTTGTTAACCATTTGTATATTTTCTTTCAAGAAATGTTTATTAATGTTCTTTGCCCCCTTTTTGATGAGATTATTTGTTTTTTTTTTTCCTTGCTGTTTAAGTTCCTTGTAGATTCTGGATACTTGTCCTTTGCTAGATGCATAGTTTGCTAATATTTTCTCCCATTCTGTGGGTTGTGTGTTTAGTCTTATTATTCTTTTACTGTGCAGAAACTTTTTAGTTTAATTAGGTTCCATTCATTTATCATTGTTTTTGTTGCGTTTGCTTTTGGGGTCTTAGTCATAAAATCTTTGCCTAGGTTGATATCTAGAAGAGGTTTTCCAGCATTGTCTTGTAGACATTTTATGGTTTCAGGTCTTATATTTAAGTCTTTGTTCCATCTTGAGTTGGTTTTTTTATTAGGTTGGTGCAAAAGTAATGTGGTTTTTGCCATTTGAAAGTAATATATAGTGAGAGATATGGATCTAGTTTCATTCTTCTACATGTGGCTTGTCAGTTTCCCCAGCACTATTTATTAAATAGGATGTCCAATCCCAATGTATGTTTTTGTACACTTTGTCAAAGATCAGTTGGCTGTATGCATTTGACTTTATTTCTGGATTCTCTATTCTGTTCCATTGGTGTATGTATCTACTTTTATACCAGTACCATGCTGTTTTGGTTACTGTATCCTTGTAGTATAATTTCAAGTTGGGTAATGTGATGCCTCTCGATTTGTTCTTTTATGTTTGATATTACTTTGGCTATTCTGACTCTATTCTGGTTCCATATGAATTTTAGAATTGTTTTCTTAAATCTGTGAAAAATTATGTTGGCATTTTTAAAATTAAATTTAATTTTTAATTTTATTTTTCCATAAGTTATTGGGGTATGGTGGTATTTGGTTACATGAGTAAGTCCTTTAATAGAGATTTGTGAGATCCTGGTGCAGCCATCACCTAAGCAGTATACACTGCACCATATTTGTTGTCTTTTATCTCTTGCCTCCTTGCACTCTTCCCCACAAGTCCCCAAAGTCTACTGTATCATTTCTGTATCATTCTTTTTTCTTTTTTTTTTTTTTGACATAGAGTCTCGCTTTGTCACCCAGGCTAGAGTGTAGTGGTACGACCTCGGCTCACTGCAGTCTCCACTTCCTGGGCTCAAGCAATTCTCCTACCTCAGCCTCCTGAGTAGCTGTGATTACAGGCATGCACCATCATGCCTGACTAAATTTTTTGTATTTTTGGTAGAGAGAGGGTTTCAACATGTTGGCCAGGCTGATCTTGAACTCCTGACCTCAGGTGATCTGTCTGCCTCAGACTTTCAAAGTGCTGAGATTACAGACATGAGCCACTGCGCCCAGCCAACTGTATCATTCTTATGCCTTTGCATCCTCATAGCTTAGCTCCCACATATCAGGGAGAACATATGATGTTTGGTTTTCCATTCCTGAGTTACTTCACTTAGAATAATAGTCTCTAATCTCATCCAGGTTATTGCAAATGCTGTTAATTCATTCCTTTTTGTGGAAGAGTAGTATTCCATCATATATCTATATATACCACAGTTTCTTTATCCACTCATTAATTAATGGGCATTTGGGTTGGTTCCACAATTTTGCTATTGTGAATTGTGCTGCTATAAACATGCATGTGCAAGTATCCTTTTCAAATAATGACTTCTTTTTTTCTGGGTAGCTATCCAGTAGTGGAATTGCTAGATCAAATGGCAGTTCTACTTTTAATTCTTTAAGGAATCTCCACACTGTTTTACATAACAGCTGTACTAGTTTACATTCCCACCAGTAGTGTAGAAATGTTCCCTGATTGTCGCATCCATGCCAACATCCACCATTTTATGATTCTTTGATTATGGCCATTGTTAAAAGAGTAAGGTGGTATTGCATCATGGTTTTGATTTGCATTTGCCTGATCATTAGCAATGTTGAGCATTCTTTCATATGTTCGTTGGCCATTTGGATATCTTCTTTTGAGAATTGTCTATTCATGTCCTTAGCCCACTTTTTGATGAGATTGTTTGGGTTTTTTTCTTACTGATTTATTTGAGCTTGTTGTAGATTCTGGATATTAGTCCTTTGTCAGATGTACAGATTGTGAAGATTTTCTCCCACTCTGTGGGTTGTCTGTTTACTCTGCTGACTGTCCCTTTTGCCATGCAGAAGCTCTTTAGTTTAATTAGGTCTCAGCTATTTATCTTTGTTTTTATTGCAGTTGCTTTTGGGTTTTTGGTTATGAAATCCTTGCCTAAGCCAATGTCAAGAAGAGTTTTTCCAATGTTATATTCTAGAATTTTTATAGTATCAGGTCTTAGGTTTAAGTCCTTAATCCATCTTGAGTTGATTTTTGTACAAACTGAGAGATGAGGATCCAGTTTCATTTTCCTACATGTGGCTAGCCAATTATCCCAGCACCATTTGTTGAAAAGGGTGGCCTTTCCCCACTTTATATTTTGTTTGCTTTGTCAAAGATGAGTTGGCTGTAAGCATTTGGGTGTATGTCTGGGTTCTCTTTTCTATTCCATTGGTCTATGTGCCTATTTTTATAAACTTTTTATTTAAAAAATAAAATTATAAACAAAATACAGAAAAATATTGATACCTGTGATAACAAGGAAATGACACTTAAGGGCAGTTTATTGTCTTGGGGGAACAAAATCATGAGTTTTATAAAGAAATATTATTGTGCAAAGGAGAAATATAATATTTAAGGTTCATTTGCAATGGACATTTGGCATTGACAGAAAAAATATTTCTATGTATACATTCAACATTTTGTAGCAAATTTACATTCAAGTTACATTTCCAAATTCTATGCCAAATACAGTCTAACTCACCATCAAAAATCCCTCAGATATTACAAAAATCCTGTTTATTTGGTAGAAGTACAATATTATCTTATTAGAAAATAATTTTATGTTCCTACTGGAACAACTGTATTTTTACTACTTCAACAAAATTCACTGACATTTTCTTCCCAGTTGAAGTCAAGCCCCTTTTAGACAAATTCAATGCTAACTCAAATGTTGCCAGTTATAAAATTATATAAATCTTTTCCTCCCTCCTTAGAGACAATATTAAAACTTTCATGAAAGGACACCAGCTATGATAAATTATTTTCTTTTACAAGAGTTAGGATGTATTACAGGTATAAGTTGCAGAATTTTAACTTGTTTTCAAAAGATAGCTGAAGCATACCTTTTCAGTTGTTACTGAATCCTCATCAAAATAAAACACATTCAGAAATCTACATAGTAGTTTCCTGAAAGCTTTTCTCTATTGTCCCCACATATTTCTCAAATCAGACTGCTTACTCACTAACAATTGGCAAATCTCTTGCTTAGTTTTTCTAAATTATACTACAGCAGCTATCGTAATTTCCTGATAATCTTCCCATTTCATTTTTAAAATTATGATTTTATTAAAATAAACATAAATTACAAAGTTTCCATCTTTGCTACAGTTCTCTTAAAAATTTATCTTAACTTACTGAAAGGTCAAGATCCCACAGGACCTCTCTTTCTAAAATAGGTAAACAAAATGTCAAGATTAGAAAATTCTCATGCCTCCAAAAAACTCCAGGCAAATCAGATCTATTCAATTCTTCCTTATTTATCTCAAATTAAGTTCAATTTTAAGTCTAAGAAGATAATTAGGCCAGGCTCGGTGGCTCACACCTGTAATCCCAGCACTTTGGGAGGCTGGGATCACAAGGTCAGGAGATTGAGATCATCCTGGCCAATAGGGTGAAACCCTGTCTCTACTAAAATACAAAAAATTAGCAGGGTGTGGTGGCGCCTGTAGTCCCAGCTACTCAGAAGGCTGAGGCAGGGGAACCTGGGAGGCAGAGGTTGCAGTGAGCCGAGATCATGCCACTGCACTCCAGCCTAGCGACAGAGCAAGACTCTGTCTCAAAAAAAAAAAAGATAATTAATGACAAAATAATGGAGACAGATGAATTTCATTTAATTAAGCTCTTTTTTCCTAATTTTCCTCAGATTGTAACTTCGCCTTCAGTACATGATAACTGGCAGTTGGTAGTAGTTTGCTGAGTTGACACCACTATTTTTATATCAGTACCATGCTGTTTTTGTGACTATGGCCTTATGGTATAGTTTGAAATTAGGTAGTGTGATGCCTCCAGATTTCTTTTTGTTTAGTCTTGCTTTGGCTATGTGGGCTCTTTTTTGGCTCCATATGAACTTTAGAATTGTTTTTTCTAAGTCTGTGAAGACTGATGGTAGTATTTTGATGGGGATTGTGTTGAATTTGTAGATTGCTTTTGGCATTATGGTCATTTTCACAATATTCATTCTACCCATCCCTGAGCACGGGAGGTTTTTATGTTTGTTTGTGTCATCTATGATTTCTTTCAGTAGTGTTTTATAGTTTTCCATGTAGAGGTATTTTGACTCCTTTTTAAGGTATATTCCTAAGTATTTTAATATTTTTGCAGCTATTGTTATGCTGAGATTTTGATGAGAATTACATTAAATCTGTAGATTGCTTTGGGCAGTATGGCCATTTTCACAATATTGATTCTTGCAACCAAGGAGCATGAGATGTGTTTCCATTTGTTTGTGTCATCTATTATTTCTTTCACTAGTGTTTTATAGTTCTCTTTGTAGAGATCTTTTATCTCCTTAACTAAGCATATTCCTAGGTATTTCCCTTTTTTTTTTCTTTTTTTTTCTTTTTTTTGCAGCTGTTGTTAAAGGGATTGAGTTGTTGATTGGATTCTCAGCTTGGTCTTTGTTGATGTATATAGCAGTGCTGCTGGTTTGTGTACACTGACTTTGTAACCTCAGACTTTACTGAATTTGTTTGTCAACTCTAGGAGTCTTTTGGAGGAGTCTTTGGGATTTTCAAGATATATGATCATATCATCTGCAAACAGAAATAGTTTGGCTTCCTCTTTTCCAATATGGATGCCCTTTATTTCTTTCTTTTGTCTAATTGAGGTGGCTAGGATTTCATTGACATTTTTTCCCCTTTTTCACATCATCATTGTTGTCTTTGTCATTTCCTTGCTTCTTTCTGGTAAATTTATAGTTATGTATTTTATTTTTAATTATAATTTTGATAAACACTCATTCTATCTCTTTAAAATATATGTATTAATTTCAAAAATCTAAAATGGCACAATATCTACTAACAATTCCATGGGAGATGAGAGAAAATTCCTACTCCACTCACTTCCCAGTTTTATTTTGTTTTGATTTTTGTCTGCTTTTGTGATTTTTGACCCAATTACTTATAGTAAAAGTGTTTGTTTATATCATTGTGTCAGGTTAGATTCACCTGTCAGCTAGAGACTCTCAATGGCTCAAACAATGCTTGTAATTTTTGTTAACGCCCACTTGCACCTCAGCCCTGTCCTAGTCAGATCCTCAAAACTTCCATCCCTCACCTCCAGTAATCTTGTGCGAGCTTAACATGCAGAAAAATTGTTAAATCCAAAGACTTCTCTCAACTTTGACTAGCTTTATCGTTCCTGATCATTATTTTCCAGACTTGGTAAAAAGGTGTCCACATGTTTCCATTGGGATTTTAATGTTTTATTGATTACTTTCTTTAGTCTTTTCTACCTTCAATCTTCAAAGGTAAAGTACATTCAAATTGCATGTTGCAAGAACACCTTCAGTAGTTCAGTCTATAATCTAAAGAGAGAAAACAAGGCGATCAATTTTCAACAGTATCTTTTCTCATTCTCTGCCAGAGCCAGAGGCACATTACCATGAAAACTGTGTTGTCTTTATGAAAATAAAATGTGTGTTCCATCAATGGACCCAAGGGAGAATCTAATTAGCTTGCACTAGAAAACAACTATATTTAGTCTTCTTGGATAAACTTATATGAACTAAACTCAATCAGTTCAGATTTACTTAGCAGGCTCCTTGTGAAGCTTTAATCTTATAAGAAGTTTGTTCTTTCTTATCTTTATTCACAGAGGTTCCCACTGTAGACAGGGATTGACTTGGGAGATGAAATCCTATGCCTCAAAAAGGAATGATATTAAAAATATTTTATGACTCATAAGGCATGGGAGCTGACTAATCAGGATGAATGCCTGCTGTAAATAATGTGTCCAGCCACGTGGTTGTGCAGAAAACAAATTCTGCCTGTGAGAAGCCCTGTCTCACAGGATGAGACACATCCAGGGGCCTCTACCTCCTTTCAATTTTATTGAAATCTTGTGATTCTCTTTCCAGTTGGTACTCTACTATCAGTAACAAAACCCTTAAGCATATTTAAAGAAAATGACCTAGAATTTGTGGAGAAGAAATTAAAGAGGTGAAATTAAAGGCAGTAATTTCAGGCAAGTATCTGAATTCTAATTATTATCTATAAATATGCAATTACTCTAAAGGTTTACTTAAAGGCCAATATCAAGAGCCTGGAGAACCAACTGAAAATTCAAGGAATAGAAGTTCTGGGCAGAGGTCCACAGTGAAGGTTAGCTATTGGAGGACTGGCTAAGAACTTAAGAACTCATATTCATAAAAATTACTAGTTTACTCCATAATTTAAAAAAATTAATTTCATAATGTCAAAAAAACTTCTAAAATTTGAAAACAAATGAGCCTAATTAAATATCAAATTGGTAATACAACCAGAGAAAATAATTATTTCAAGTGTCTGTAAAACACAGTCCTTTGACTTTGCATCCTTAGGACATACATTTTAAGGAATAAAAGAAATGCAAAGAAATCTTAAACGTCGTTCAGTAGTTTTATGCTTAGTGGTAATACTGAAATACTGTTATCTTGAAACTATCTTTGTATATTAAAAGTTAAAGTAAGTATATTATATAGCCCAAGATTATTCAGTGTAAAAGAACTAAAGGGGTAAAACTAAATAAGTAGAAATTCTGTAATGTTAAATTTAAACTAGAAAAATCAATATACTCATTGTGTGTGTGTGTGTGCATCTGTGTGAGTGTGTGTGTGTGTGTTTCTGTGTGTGTGTGTGTTCTAAGGCTATCTTCTGATAACACCTGGAAATAATGACATGCCAAAAGCTGTGATCCCTAAATGCTATTAACTATTGAAGAGAAGCAGGGCTATTTAGAGTAACTGCTATTTTGAAGCATAGGATATGGGAAATGCAAGGTGAACCTGGTACAGCCTGTTGAGCCAGAGAGCAAGGAAGCACTCAAATATTAAGATTTAGTCAGGAGAGCATAGAAGCTAGCTGGAAGGGGTTCTCATTGACCAAATTTGGGGCCATTTAAGAATCCAAAAGAAATAATGAGGCTCTATATTTGAAATATTCAAATTAATTTTCATATTATTCCAACTAACATTAGCCAGCAAGTTCATAAACATTTGCTGCAATACATGAAAATGGTATGCCTTCCAAAAAAATTAATGGCTATAATTGATTGAAACACATTAACTATATTAAAATCGATGTGTCTGTAAGAAGGAAACAAGAAAACACTCTTTTGCCATCTTTGCAGAAGATTATTACACGTATTCCTTATCCTGGAATTTCTTTTAAAGAAACAGAAACATTTACCCTGGTTTGCTATTGGAATCATATTTGAGTAACCAAATTGACATAGCTAAGAAAAAATCTCTTTCTCAAACTAGAATGACAGCTGATGAGTGTAGAATAAATTATTAAATTAGAAAGCCATCAATTGGCAGCCTCTCATGTAGTCTTTCATTCAGACAAGGATTATCCACAGGTGTTAAAACCCCTAGGTAAACTGGTGATGGGGAACTGAATAATCACATGTTATTCAAGAATCACCCCAGATATTACAAACTGTTTGCCAGAGTGGAAATGTAACTTAACAAGGGAGGTATCCAGTTGTTACGAACTTAGCCCAGCGATCAGTCATCATTTCATAATAAGAATGGGACGATCAGAATTTTCTTGGCTATGGGGGCTCTCTTTTGGTTCCATATGAAGTTTAAGGTGGTTTTTTCCAGTCCTGTGAAGAAGGTCATTGGTAGCTTGATGGGGATAGCGTTGAATCTGTAAATTACTTTGGGCAGTATGGCCATTTTCACAATATTGATTCTTCCTAACCATGAGCATTGAATGTTTCTCCATCTGTTTGTGTCCTTTCTTATTTCCTTGAGCAGTGGTTTGGAGTTCTCCTTGAAGAGGTCCTTTACATTCTTTGTTAGTTGTATTCCTAGGTATTTTATTCTCTTTGTAGCAATTGTGAATGGCAGTTCATTCTTCATTTGGCTCTCTTCAAGTCTGTTATTGGTGTATAGGAATGCTTGTGATTTTTGCACATTGATTTTGTATCCTGAAACTTTGCTGAAGTTGCTTATCAGTTTCAGGAGATTTTGGGCTGAGACAATGGAGTCTTCTAGATACACAATCATGCCGGCTGCAAATAGAGACAATTTGACTTCTTCCTTTCCTAATTGAATACCCTTTATTTGTTTTTCTGGCCTGATTGCTCTGGCTAGAACTTCCAATACTATATTGAATAGGAGGGGTTAGAGAGGACATCCTTGTCTAGTGCCAGATTTCAAAGGGAATGCTTCTGGTTTTTGCCCATTCAGTATGATATTGGCTGTCAGTTCGTTGTAAATAGTTTTTATTATTTTGAGATACATTCCATCAATACCTAGCTTATTGAGGGTTTTTAGCATAAAGGGCTGTTGAATTTTGTCAAAGGCCTTCTCTGCATCTATTGAAATAATCATGTGGTTTTTATCTTTGGTTCTTTAGGCAAAACCATTCAGGACATAGGCATAGGCAAAGACTTCATGACCAAAACACCAAAAGCATTGGCAACAAAAGCCAAAATAGACAAATGGGACCTAATCAAACTCCACAGCTTCTACACAGCAAAAGAAACAGTCATTAGAGTGAATCAACAACCAACACAATGGGAAAAAATTTTTGCAATCTACCCATCTGACAAAGGGCTAATATCCAGAATCTACAAAGAACTAAAACAGATTTACAAGAAAAAAACAAACAAGCCCATTCAAAAGTGGGTGAAGCATAGGAACAGACACTTTACAAAAGAAGACATACATGAGGCCAACAAACATATGAAAAAATGCTCATCATCACTGGTCATTAGAGAAATGCAAATCAAAACTACATTGAGATACCATCTCATGCCAGTTAGAATGGCAATCATTAAAAAATCTGGAGACAACAGCTGCTGAAGAGGATGTGGAGAAATAGGAACAATTTTACACTGTTAGTGGGAGTGTAAACTAGTTCAACCATTGTGGAAGACAGTGTAGCAATTCCTCAAGGACCTAGAAATAGAAATTCCATTTGACCCAGCAATCCCATTACTGGGTATATATCCAAAGGATTATAAATCGTTCTACTATAAGGACACATGCACACGAATGTTCATTGCAGCACTGTTTACAATAGCAAAGACTTGGAACTAACCCAAATGCCCATCGAAGATAGACTGGACAGGGAAAATGTGGCACACATACGCCATGGAATACTATGCAGCCATCAAAAATGATGAGTTCATGTCCTTTGTAGGGACATAGATGAACCTGGAAACCATCACCTCAGCAAACTGACACAAGAACAGAAAATCAAACACCACATGTTCTCACTCATAGGCAAATGTCGAACAATGAAAACATATGGACATGGGGAGGGGAGCATCACACACTGCAGTCTGTCAGAGGGAAATAGGGGAGGGACAGCAGGGGGTGGGGAGTTGGGGAGAGATAGCATGGGGAGAAATGCCAGATATAGGTGAAGGGGAGGAAGGCAGCACATCACACTGCCATGTGTGTACCTATGCAACAATCTTGCATATTCTTCACATGTACCCCAAAACCTAAAATGCAATAAAAGAAAAGAATGGGACGATCAGAACTTATGAGTTCCATGAGGTGATTTCATAGGAAATACACACAATGACTTACTGAAGTTCCTTCCAACATGTGTTTAATGTTAATTATATCAAGCATAAAGATTTGACTTCAAGTTTACAGAAAATATAGGGGATAGAGAAAAAAGTAAAATGACACCATGAGGTAACAATTGAACAAGTCTAGGAAGTGGAACTAGGATGTGAAGCAGTTGGGTTCCACTGATCAGCAAAGGTTTTAGGCAAAAACCAACAATCTTTGCACAGTGTAGGCTACAACTTATAGGCAGAAGCATCTACAGAAGAATGTGTGCGGAGCAGAAGGCATTATGTGTGATATTACAAAAGAGGTAATTCTTTTCATGATTGACTTCGCAAGTAGGAGGAGCCTGGGAATTGTGGGCTCAGAAATGTGACAGACAATTACTCTGGGTAGTTTGAAGCATCTGCTGATAGAGCCTGGCAGCCTTGTGGAAAGTTGAGGCCATGTGCAGTACTTCCTGCTAGGAGGAAGGAGAGCCACCAGTCACAGCTAGCAGGAAACCTGGAGAGAACCAAGTATCATTCCATAAGTAGACAATTCTACTTATCTCCTTGTGGTGATGCTTCCTTATGGGGACTTTTGACCCAGTCTTTTCAGCAGGTCAATGGGATGAAAAAAATGTTTTTAGATTAAAAGGGATTTAAGGGAGACAACAACCACATGGAATGCATACTCCTCGATTGGATCCTGGATTGGCAATTGTAGAAATTTGAAGATGAATTGAGTTATAGATGACATTAGGGAATTATTGTTAATTTTGTTAGATTTATAAAGATATTGTGATTGTATAAAGACTCATTATTTTATCAGAGATGCATACTTAGGTATTTAGGGGATGAGATGTTGTAATGTCTGTAAGTTACTTTGAAAGACTTCAGACAAAATAGATGAAGAAAATATGGAAAAATCTACCTGGTGGATTTCCATTATATTTCTATTTTTCTGTTTATTTGAAAAATTGTGTATGCTCTCTCTCTCTCTCTCTATATATATATATATAAAATATACATATATTTATATATATAACATATACATATATATATATATATAACATATACATATATATATATATATATAACATATACATATATTCCAATAAATGTTTCATGGATTAAATCAAGCCTGCAGATTTAACTATGTATTTAATTAAAATACTCAAAATATTTTAATTAAATTATATATAAATAAATATAAAAGAATGCATTTTCTCTATTATCATTTTCTACCAAGTGCTAAATTATTGCAAGCAAGCTGAAAACTTTAATTAAAATAATTAGGTTGTCAGTAGAAGTCTAAGCAGGACCTAAATTAATAAATGTGCTAACTGGATAACCCTGCTGAGAACCTTAGCTTATTTGGATTTAACTGTGGCATACGTTATTTCTAATAGCAAATTTAATATTTGTATAGCACTTTGTTTTTGTACCTTTGTTTTCAAATATTACCAGAATTTTGAAAAGGAAATATTGCTTTCACTTTAAGCTCCCTATTCCCTCCCCAGAAAAAAAAAATTATCAGTTATATGCAGATTCATTGTTTGTCTTCTATATTCATAATTATCTACCTTCCTTTTTTGTTTTGTTTAGTTTTTAAATGTTTATGGTAATTTTTTAAAGTTTCAGTTATTAACTTTTAGTTTTGAGCTTTTTTAGGGAATATTTCAAACACTCAAAAGGCAAAGAATAGTTTAACAAAGCCCCAGCAAAGCCCCAATTAACAAAGTACCCATTATCCAGCTACAGTAATTTTTTGCTCAGGGCTGATCTTGTCTCATTTATACTCCTTTTCCTTCCCACAATTAATCAAGTATTAATCTTTATAATTCATGCATTGTTATTAAACAAATCCCAAATACTATATCATTTCACTCAGAATGGTTTGTCATACTCCTTTGGAATAAAAGGGTTCTTCTTTTCATACCATCAATATCATTATCAAACCTAAAAAAAAATAACTATTTAGTATTATGGAAATATCCAGTTAGTGTTCAAATTTCCCCTAATGGTTCATAAATGCACTTTCAAAGTTGGTTTGTTATAAGGATTCAAACAAGGTCCACATATTGCATTTGGTTGAAATATTTCTTAGTCCTATTTAATCAATGTGCTGTTTAGTTAGTAATGTGTCTTAGAGATCATTCTAAATGACCTAGTTTTTATTAGCTGCCTAGTAAGCCATTGCACAGGTATTCTATCATGTATTTTGTCAGTCCCCAGTGGTGGATGGTTAAACTTTTCTTAGCCTCTTACTATTATAAACTGTACTCTGCAATAAATAGTCTCAAACGTATGGCTCTGTACATGCTTGCAGATGTAAGAATATATGTAAGACAAATCCCTATACAAAGCATTGTTCAGTTACATGGCATTTGCAATTTTGACAAAAATTGATAAATTGTCTACCAGAGATTGCCCCAAGGCTACACCTGCTACTGCTTACCCATACCTACACCAACATTGGGTATTATAAAACTTTGTGCTGATATGATAGGTAAAAAATGGCAACTAATGTTTTATTTTCATTTTCTTAACTGGGAGCAAAACAGACTATCCTTTTGTTTATAAAATATTTGTATTTTATTCTCTATGAACTGTTTGTGACCTTTGACTATTTTTCTATTGGATTGTTTGTCTTTTCTTGTAGATTTCATGACCAATATATTTAGTAGGGAAATTAGTTTTTTTAACATGTGTTGCAATTTTTTTCTTGTTTTACTGTTTGCCTTTTAATTGATTTGTGGTATTATGGGCTGGATTTTTCTAAATAAATTACATGCTCTCTTTTATCCACTTCACACTGATAAAATTTCTTCCATGTTTTCTTTACATACAGGGCATTGGGATGTTCAAAGCCCTCTGCATATGTTATTTTACTTGTAACAAAAGAAAGTGGCAAGAGTTGGCTAAGTGACTCCATTCACATCTTCTAACTTCATTGTGAGCACTTGCCTCGTAAACGTTAATAAATATGCAAGCATGGCATTCCCCCTAAATTCATCCCAGAACTATTCTACCAGGAATTAACACTTTAATCAAATAATTATTAGAAATAGTGGATAACTTCATGGATGGTCCCTATTTTCCCTTATTACCTTTAGTGATGTAATTGAGAGTAACTGAAGAGGATGGTAAGTAATGCTATTTTTTTCCTGAATATTAACAGAATTTCCAATAGTGGTTAATTGAGTAAGGTATCAAATGGAATTGATTACCTAAAAAGTCCTTCTATAAGAAAAGCAAAAACAGTTTTCAATGGAAGAAGTCCAAAGTCAGGTTGAGTTAGCTCCTTAATGCATAATACTGGATAATAAAGGAGATACTTCAGCTCCTTTTGTTGAAAAATGGTGATATTAATTAAGAAGATATGAATGTGAGGCAATTATACATTGAACTTTGCAAGTCAAAGCAATGAGAGCCTTCACATAGAATCTACAATAAATGCAACCTGAAAGTTGAAATGAATTTAGCACGTTAATGTCCTTCACAATGTGATCAGTCTTATCAATTACGGCCACAGGAGCCTTGAGCAGTTTGTGAAGAATTGTCAAGAAAAAATGGGAAGCCAATCAGAAGTTAAATGAGTTGCCCAAGGTCACATAGAAAGTAAGTGGTGGAACCAGGATTTATATCTAAGTTTCCAAGTTTGGACTCTAGCCATCATTCCATGTTTTCTCAAAAGAATAATCCAGAAACCAGAGAAGATATTAATGTGAGACAATTATACATTGAAAGTAAATTTTGGGTGTCACTGGTCCTCATTATCTTACAAGACAATCGTCTCTGCTCCTAATGACACTACTTTGCTTATACAACCCATGAAGCATTTGTCTCGTAAAAACATGCTATGTGTGGCATGTACACCCTTCTGCCCACAGTTGTGAAGGGTTCACACTAAGCCTTTTATGCAATAGATGGTTGATATTTGTTGAATGGGCTGTTGTTGCTACTCAAAACATCTAAAGAAATTCAGTACTTAGTTGTTACTAATGAATATTGATTTTATATGTACATGAATGCATATATGTAACAGTAAAGTAAGTAAAATTGCCACATAAAGTAAATTAAGTAAAATTGACCCCTTTTTACTGTGAAAATACCAAATCATTTGATTAGGGAGAAGTTTCCATTATTAGATATGAAACCCAGAGCCTCAGCAGAGCCAAGGAAATAAAACAGAGATTTTTCTTTTACAAGCAAAATTTTTACAAACCCAAAAAGTGTGTATATCTCGACCCACTGAAATATTATGTGTATACTGTCATTATTACAACTTTAACTGAACATTCTTCACGTATTAGGTGCTAGATTAGGGCCTTATTTGGATTATCCCATGTCAACCTCATAGTAACCTTTGAATTGCATACTATCAATTTCCCCATTTTACAGATGAGAACACTAAATAAGGGTCAGAAGTCAGGATGGATCTATAATTCAGAGTTAGGGCTATGCAACATTGACTGCCTAATTGCTCACAGCTACTATGTGCTGAAATGATCTGCTAGAGTTTAAGGACACAGCTTTGTCAATATGGTACAAACTTATCCACCAATCTATGGCATGACTCAGCTAGAGAAGGCTTAAAGAAGGAATTTTACTTGAGCTAAGTCTTATAAATCAGAGGATAAGGGAGATTTGAGTTAGCAGAGAAAAGAA
This sequence comes from Sapajus apella, assembly GCF_009761245.1. Lineage (NCBI taxonomy): Eukaryota > Metazoa > Chordata > Mammalia > Primates > Cebidae > Sapajus > Sapajus apella. The sequence goes on from NW_022436957.1 coordinate 11,014,689, forward strand.
GGACAGGCCATCCAAAGAAAGAGAACTAACATATTAGGAATAATGAATATTAATATTTGGTAAGCAGCTTATGCATTAACTTTAAAGATGTTATGCCACTGGCTTCTTTTTAGGAGTAGTGGCCCCAGACACTTTGTTTCATCCATAACAAATCTAATCAGCTACCAGCTTGCCAAGAAACTGCTAAAATCACCTTTCTCCCTGAGACTCAAGTTCCAGACATGTTAAGACATGAGTACTAGGAATGTTGAAGGTAGAGATAATAAAATGCAAAGCTGAGTCCTATTTTGAAATTTTTAAGTCAAAAAATGAGAGCCTTCACATAGAATCTACGATACATGCAACCTGAAAGTTGAAATGAATTTAGCATGCTAATGTCCTTCATGATGTGATCAGTCTTACCAATTACAGCTATAGCAGACCTGAGCAGTTTGTGAAGAATTGCCAATAAAAATACTAAAACAAGCTTTGCACAAGATGGGAGTATCATGACATCTGTTTTCAAAATTACTCTGCTGTAATTGTTGAATCTCATTATAGTTGGTAAAAATTGTATTCTTTCACCTGGGATAAGTGCCTGTGATTTTAAAGAGCATTGCTTCAGAAATGTCGATTGTGAATCCATGCTAATTACATCACTGCGCTGTGCTTGCCAAAAAGAGAGGATTCTTACCAATGATTTGTATCACTTTCGGTGTTCATGACTGTGGGCAGCAACGAACCTCACATCAAACTGACTTTGGCAGGGAAGTGATATAATAACACATGGGACAAGAAGTCCAGAAGTAGTGTGAGCTTCAGGGATTCAACTGTGCCATGAGGGACTTGGGTTCTTTGTTTCTCCCCTCTGAGGCTTTGAAACTTGCAAAAAATAAAAAGAAAGAAAGAAAAAGAAATAGCTTCTTCTCAAGCCTATAGGGTTGACTTCATCCTAAAGCATGATCCCCTTGTAATTTTAGGACAGCTGTAGGTAGGAATCTATACCTGTCCCATCAACCTTCAGTTATGCCTATCAAGTGAGAGGGAGGCTCTTAATGGCTCTTCCCACATGGGCTTCCAGATGTAACAGATGAATTCAAGCCTCCAAGTTTCTTTGGCTTATTCCTCCCTTGCATTTCCTAATCCTATACTCATATTAAGCAGTGTACTAACTCACAATGCTACAATTTGACAACGTTACATGTGAAATCCTGTGATTGGTTTTCCTGTCAGCTACCTGGCCTCAATTGAGTACAATGGTCCACTTATTTGTATATGTTCCTACCAAGCTCTGGAGTCCTGATGACAAATGATATCTATCTGTTCCTTTATCTTCCCTTGTGAGATTCTCAGCCACATACCTGACCACAGTATTAGAAACTCTACAAGAGTGGGTTTGCACAACAAAGCCAGAAAGCATACCTCTCTTCAACATCTTCTCAAGTGTATATTCTCCATTCTCTCTTTCAGACACATGAGCATGCGTGCATGCACACACACACACACACACATACACAATTTGTAAAATCTAAAGGGAATCTCTGTTAACTTCAAAACCTTTTGCTGGAGGAGACTCCAGAACTATGTGAGTAAATTATTTTTTCCCCATTTTACACATGTATTAGGGAGAATGATAGGCAGAGAATGATTTCATTTTTCTCACCTAGTTAAGTGCTTCTTCCAGGATAAGCATTTCCTCTAAAGCGTTGCTGAAAACCATTCATCCAGTTTCTGCTTGGACTCTGCCGAGACAGCTCATTCCATGATTTTTTTTTTAACAGCTCTCTATTTGAGGAGTTCTATTCTATAGTCTTAGCTGAGAGCTGGCATTGCTGTATCACTTCCTTACTTTGGCTCTAGCTCTATAATTTTTCTTTTCTCTTCCACTTGGAAATCTTTCAAAAAGTTAAAGACAGCTACCACTTCCCCTAAGGTTTTTCATTTCCCTGTGAAACATGACTGGATCACTTAATAATTATACATTTAACATGACCATCACATTTTATTATCTTAGTAATCCTCATCTGTTTCTTTTTTATGAATAACCATCTTGAAATTCCTTGTCCAGGACATTATCCAATAAAGTTTAAACATTGGGACAAGTCTCTACAGAACACTGTACTAAATATTGACCCAGAATAAAAATCATTTGTTTGCTTATTTTCTAGCTTAAGTGACCAATGCACAATACAGACATTTATGGTGTTTGTGTCAACTAGAAAACATCTATGGCTTAAAAAAAAAACACAGCTCTTTCTCATCCCAGGAGGTAGCTGATATAATACAAAAAGCACGGTACTTAGAATCAAAAAGCACACACTCAGGTTCAGGCTTTTGCTGCTTACTGACCTTGGACAAGTCACTTTGTCCTTTCTGGGACTCCATTCTTTTCACCTGGAAAAGAGGATTGTTCAGAAGATCTGTCTTATCTAACTGACAGGATTCTTTGGAAAATCAGTTGTGCTAATACATGTCAAAGAATTTTCTTGATTGAAAAACATGATACACATTTGAGTAATGCTCAATTATGCTATGCTTGTATAATCCAGTACTAATTTCATTCCTGAAGAAACTTAAGTTGAAGTAATGCATCAAGATATTTCCTGAGTTCTGAAATGGAGTTGATGAGTTTTGAACATAAGTTTTAACCTAGAGTTTATTCTAAACCAATTTCAATATGATCACTCTCTTTTCTATGCCCATTGTTTTGGGTTTTACACTTGTATTTTTAAAATTTTTATGGCAAAAAGAGAAAGAAAAATATAAGAAATACCTGTGTACCAGCCAACAAAAATGTGTAAAAGTTAGTATTTCATGAGTTACTTTTATTTTTGTGTTTTGACATATACAGTGAGTAGAACATTAATGATGCATTGGAAATCTCCTTCATCTTTACTAGTTCCATCTCCCACACTTTCCATAGTCTACTGCCAGCACAGAGGGGTGTGCAACCTCCTGCCTATGTTTCATATTTTACTATACAAATAGACATCCATGAACATTTAATTGTGCTTTATGTGTTTAAAGTTATATGAATGTTATTATACCATGTGTATCTGACTGCAAATTGCTCTAATACTCAACAGTGTGTTCTGAAGGTCTGCCTGTACTGAAACATATAGTTCATGCTTATTCATTCTTTTTTGTTTTATTCTGTCACCCAGGCTGAAGTACACTGGTGTGATCATAGCTTACTGCAGCCTCTGACTCCTGGACTCAGGTGATCCTCCCACCTCAGCCTCCTGAGTAGCTGGGACTACAGGTGTACACCACCACACTCAGCTAATTTTTTTATTTTTATTTTTTGTAGAAACAAGATCTTGCTATGTTCCCTAGGCTGGTCTTGAACTTCTGGGCTCAAGTGATCCTCCTGCCTTGACCTCCCAAGGTGCTAGGATTACAGGCATGAGCCACTACACCTGCCCTATTTACATTTATTCATTCTAACCAATACATTTAATCTATACATATAGAATAATGTATTTATAAATTCCTCTGTTGGCCAATAATCAGGGATTCCCCCAGTTGTTTTGTAATTATAGATTACGCTGCAATGCGCATCGTTCTAGAGCTCTCCTGTTGCTACTGTGCCATATTTTTCTCAAGGGTTTATCCTTCAAAGCAAAATCATGGGGCTCCAAGCCATGCACATTTTTAACACTAATAAATTTTTCAAATTTCTGGCCAAAATTCAGCAGTAAGAAAAGCTAGTCTCACGTCACATCTTTCCAACATTTTGCATTGTCAGATGTTTTTTATGACTATGAGTTTGATGGATTTGAAATAGTGTCTCATTTTAATTTCTGAGTTTGAGTTTGTTTTTGTATAGTTGTTGGCATTTCTATTTTCTAGTCTGCAAATTGTCTGTTCCTGTATGTACTATTTCCCTAATGCTGTTGCAAAAAATCACCACAAACTTAGTGGCTTAAAACTCCCTGGCTGCTTTCAGAGGCTAGCATTGAGGGTCTGTGGCTTTTCCAGGTGCACAGTGCAAACTGTCAATGGATCTACCATTCTGGGTTCTGTAGGATGGTGACCTTCATCTCACAGCTCCACTAGACAGTGTCCAGGTGGGAGTCTGTGTGGTGGCTCCAACCCCACATTTTCCTTCTGCACTGCCCTAGCAGAGGTTCTCCATGAGGGCTCTGCCCCTGCAGCAGACTTTTGCTTAGACATTCAGGCAGTTCCATACATCTTCTGAAATCTAAGCGGAGGTTCCCAAACCTCAATTCTTGACTTCTGTGCACCTGCAGGCCCAACACCACATGTAAGCGGCCAAGGTTTGGGGCTTGCACCCTTGAAGCAACTGCTTGAGCTGTATCTTGGATTCTTTTAGCCACAGCTGGGAGGTAGGGCACCAAGTCTCAAGAATGCACAAAGCAGCAAGGCCCTGGGCCTGGCCCACAAAACCATTTTTTCCTCCTAGGTTTCCAGGCCTGTGATTCACCTATGGGGGCCTGCCAAAGTCTCCAAACAACATCCCTATCTTCCACTGACACCTCAAGCACCACTGGATCTGCTAGGTATATGACCCAAGTGACAGGGTGTAAAGAGCCAGAGTAGCCCAACCCCTCTTGGGGAGTCAGCAGCAAGGCTGCTATAAACTCTGGGTAAACTCCAGAAAAGCAAAACCATAATAGGGAAATGTGTATGTCTCGGAGAAGAGCAGAAAGGCCAAAAAAAATAAAAAACAGCTCTCACTAACCTTACTACAAAATAGTTGTTAGCTAAAGCATGTTAACTAAAGTGTAAAAATTATAACCACAGGCTGTTCTAAGTAACTGCACCCTCACTCTGCTATGTGCTTTGTAAACATATAAAATAAAGTACTCTAAGGCAGGTTGGGCCAAAAAAACTAACACCATCAGCTTTTCAAACCGCCTAGCCCAGCTTTATATATGTCTATCTATATGTCTTTCTTTATCCCCCGCTGTTCCCTGTTAAGTCTTTAAACCCTTGTGCAGCGCAGAACACAGCACACGCCAAAGCAGAGTAGCTTGCCCAGCACCCTGGATCTGTTGCAGAACTTTCTCCCGTCCTGGACCCCACTCAAAACTGGCAGCCTTTCAGGTCACTCAATAAATGGGCCAGAGTAACATACTGAAATGAGGAATGTGTTGCCTCCAATATCCAAATAGGCCCACTAGGTGGTGTGCCTCTTTCTTGGTTGTAGGAGGGGTCAAATACAGCAACCTATCCTTCACCTTAGAAGGACTATCTCGACAGGCCCACACCCTAGAAATTTTACTGATGTAAAAGGTTCCTGAATTTTAGTCAGATTTATTTCCCATTCCCTGGAACACAAATGCCTCACCAGTAAGTCCAGTGTGTTTGCTACTTCTCACTCACTGGATCCAATCAGCATAATGTCATCAATGTAATGGAGCAGTGTGATATCTTGTGGAAGGTAAAAGTGATCAAGATCTTGTGAGACGTATTCACTATCATGAGAACAGCATGGAAATCACTCCCCCCCATGATTCAATTACCTCCCACTGGGTCCCTGCTATGACACATGGGGATTATGAGAGGTACAATTTAAGATGAGATTTAGGTGAGGACACTGCCAAACCATATCATTGTTAAGATAAATCTTCCTTTTTTTTTTTTGGTCAAACTGATCTAATATTTTATGATTCTAAAATGTATCCAAATAAGCCATGCACTGCTCACAAACTCTTGCCATTTCTATCAATCTCAAAAATATGAATCACCCCTGGAGAATAAAGAAGGGAGGGCCCCAGTTAGAGCGGCAAGGTGAGACATTGTGAGTTATCTTGAGCATTCCTAGAAGCAATTGACAACTGGAAGAAGAAAGCTGGGAAGAGTCATCAGTCTTGGCTTATGGACAAAGCCTGATGTTCCAGTTCCTCTAGTTTTCCACTACTGAGAATGAGGGAGTAAAGGCCATGGAAAGGCCTGGATCCCAGACTGTTCAGTTTAGCTACATACACAAGCCCACTGGAGGAATGGAGCCCAGACTGCAAATAGAGCCAGATGTGCCTTCTCTGAGAATCAGAGAGGCTCTTATATTGGCAGGAGATGAGGGAGTGGTGAAAAAGCAGACATCTCTGCAGAGAGTTGTCTGGTTTTCCAATTTACAAAGTATGGAGGAGACTTTAGAAAATGTTGGCTCCAGGGTTAGAATTTAAATGTATTGAACTGGCAGAAACTATAACTCTCACAAGGCCATCTACTAGGAGCAATACTGTTAATATCTGTTAAATATTAATAATGACTGATTTTGCCAAGGTCTTCTGCCTGCCCAAGTTTCATTGCCTGATGACACTACCCATTTTTCAAAGTCCATAGAGATAGTTAAAATACAAAGTGTTTAATGCTTCAAGAGAGCTACGTGTAGAGGGCAGGAAGAAAAGAGACCATTATGCATTAGAGAAGATTGAAATAATAGTTCACCATGGAATGGACCATAGGGGTAGTGGGAATAGGTAAGTCTTGATAAGGGAGTACAGGCCAGATTTGAAAGGCTGTAACTGCCCTGGAGGAGGTTTCATGATCCAAAAGGGATGGAGAGTACCTAATGGGATGAGGGTGAAAGTGTGGACAATAGTGACATGATCAGACTTGGTCCTTAGAATCATCATTGTGGTAGCAAGTGGATTGACCAGTCAGAAGGTAGGAGACCAGGTGAGACATGATGGTGGGTGGGGAAGATAGTTCAGGTTAAATGAATGGATTCAAGAGCTCTCTGCAGAAGAAAGAAGAGAAAGGACTTAGACAGATGCTGTCCCTTTCTGACAGCACCTGCCTGCAGGACTTCAGACCAATGTGCACCCAGGAATCCCAGTTATTGTTCTACTGTCATGTCTCTTGCATTCAGCTTTAACCATGGGTAGGGTAAAAGCACAGAATGGGAATCAGAATCTCCAGTTTCTAATTCTAATTTTCCTACTCATAAGCTCTGATATCTGGGAAAATTTGCTTAACTTTTCTCCTGAAGCTCTGTTCCTGTGTCCATAAAATGGGGATTTCTTTTTACCTTACACCATAAAATTGGTTTGAGACTCATATATAATAGTGCTATGAAACTAATACAAGGCCGGGCGCAGTGGCTCATGCCTGTAATCCCAGCACTTTGGGAGGCCAAGGTGGGCGGATTGTGAGATCAAGAGATAGAGACCACCCTGGCCAACATGGTGAAACCCCATCTCTACTAAAAATACAAAAATTAGAGCAAGAGAGAGAGAGACAGAGAGAGAGAGAGAAACACACATACACAGATACATTATATGGATGAGAACAGCTTGACATAAGAGGAAATGATGTGAACTGAAAGCCCGAGTCCTAACTTTGTATCTAACTAAATCTATGACTATAAGCAAATCATTTTCCCTTGAGCTTTCAATTAATAATCATAGCTAAAATTTCCCATGTAGAATTAATTAAAACTAATATTTTCTAAGTAGAAAAAATAGTTTTAACTGCTTTGCATTTTATTTAATCCACACAACAACCATATAAAGTAGATACTGTTGTTATTCTTCTCATTTTATAAATGAGGACACTGAAGAAGAAAAATTAAATAGTGTGCTGAACCCTACACAGCTAATAAGTGATGAAGCTGGGATCCTACCATAAGCAGTCTCTTTTAAGAGCTCACCTTCTTAACCACTATATATCCCTTCTAGATATAAGAAGATAATTTGCACATAGATGTTTCATTCTTGTTTAACCAATGGATTATTTGTATTCTCCATTTTCATCTTTAGCTCTCTTTGATAATTTGGTAACATTTAGATATATCTCATTAATTTCCTTGGAATAATCTTCCCATCAGTATTTCAGGCGAGGCAAACTCTGCAAAGATTTGCTATGAGTCATCCCTCACTATTTCAAATTACTTGACACTTGGTGACTTCAGCTATTTCTCTAGGAAGCCAAGTTCCTCATTTCATATCCCAGTAATTCTCTGAATGGAAGTAATTTCTAAATCCACCCTCTCAATTTCCTTTACTACTTGTTTGTAGTCACCAGTTTTATTTGGCCCTTTCTGCTTGTTCTTAAACATAATCACACATGACCTCATCCAGCAGCCTTTCATCCTGGTAAGCCACAGCATTTCTCATTCCCTGCTCTAATATCTAAAGGTAAATAGAAAAAGCAAACTCAACTTTAATGAGGACTTTTTTCAATGGATATTTAGTTTTTTAATACTCTGTCACATGCATAAAATGCATATAATATGTGGAATTTAGAGTTTTTCCCATGCTTTTCCCTAAAATTAGATCTTGGGTCTCTCTCTCTCTCTCTCTCTCTCTCTCTCTCTCTCTCTCTCTCTCACACACACACACACACACACACACACACACACCCCACATATACCTTTTAAATTATTTCACCCTCATCAGGGACCAGTAAAAGATTTTCTAAAACTCAACAAATACCTTTGACATTTCACCCAGTGTTCATTCATAGCTTCAGCAATTATGGAAACCACAGGATAACATATTCAGTAGAATTCCTCTTGGGCTGGTGTGGAGCTCTGTAGCTGTGTATAAACAGCCTATCTTCTACTTGGGCATAGTCAAGAAAAGTAAGAACTGGCTAAAATCTGCCCAACAGACATTTCACAAACTGTTTCTATAGTATTTAGCCCAATAGTTCACAACAATTTGAAGTATTTCATATTTGAATGTCCCAGGGGACATTCACATTATCTAGAGGCATTTTTGGCTGTTACTGCTGTTTATGTGTCCAGGGTGTTATTGGCATGTAGTAGGTATAGGCCCAAGTTGCTGCTAAACATCTAACAATACACAGGACAACCCCTCACAGAACAAAGAATTATCCACCCCAATATGTCAATGGATCTCTACTTGAGAAGCTCTTAAAACCTCTGTCAACCTTTAGCACAGTTTATACTTTTGCACAGTTCAATGTCCTAAAATGTGTTTTCCTAACAATTATGTAACATTTTAGCCTGAAGACAACTTGAGTGCAACTATAGTTCCCATCAGTTATTCATTCTGAAAATAAAGACATGGATTCTCTCAGGTTATAAAGCCAAATAAGGCCCCAAACCTAAACTAACCAGCAAAATCACCAATCCATGGCCCATTTTTGACTGTTTCTAAAATCTTTTATTTTCAAAAACAAGCAAGCCAACCTAAATAAACAAGACAATTTTCTTCTTGTAATTTAATTTCCTGTCTCAGAATTTCAAGTTTCTAAAAGTCATTGTCATCTGATCTCACTTTTAGTTTGAGTTTGTTTTCCTATGAAAGGATATGTCACAACAGCCCTCTTGAATTTCTAAATGAGAGAATCTAATATTCTGACATATGACATAGCAAAAACTACACCTCCAGATGAGATATAAATCTGAATAATCAGAAAGACGCTATGCTGGAAAGGGTTATGTCTTTTCAGTTCTTCTCATACAGAAAGATACTGTTTATTTTTATCCACCTCATTTCCACAATGAGTTGCACTTGGAAGAAAATGGCACCCTCTTAGTTACTGATAGCCACAGCTTTCTAAACCCAGTCTAATGGCCCTTCTTTGCCTGGCCTGGTATCACTAAGGACTGTTGGCTCACTCCAAATCAATCCTCTTGGCTACCCTCTTATTTTCATTTAGAAAATTTAGAATATTATGAAGAACCCTTCAACCGCTCTCTGGGATGATATCCAGGAGCCACTTTGCCTAAACAAAGTCATTGATTTTAATAGAACAAATGAGAGAGCCAATTTGTATTGCATGGCACCCTGACAAAGATGGAAAAATGCTAGGACTCATTTGTCCCAAATTCTACTCTGCAACCAAAGAGATCTTTCAAAAAAGTAAATTACATCATGTCACTCTCAAGCTAAGCTCTCTTCCACAGCTTTCCATTACTATTAGGATACATTTCCAAATCTGCTATACAGTCTGTAAAACTGTCTTCTACCCCCTGCCTTTCTCACCAATCTTAATGTACTCCTTCTCCATTGAATTCTGTTCTCTCCTCTCCTGGACCTTATTAAGTCCTTTTGCCTTTTCCTAGAAAGCTCATCCCCCTGACACATAGTATCTTCATTTACTTAGCTAACTTCTCATCTTTCAGATTTTGGCTTTAGTTCATTTCCTCAAAGGAGTCTTTTCCGCTTTGCATCACATCTACTAAAATTTTACAGATTAAAACAAGTCACATGGCCAAGTCCAAAATCAAAAGGTGAGAATATATACTATGATAAAGCCAATGCAAGAATATGGATATAGGGAGGGAGGAGGAATTGCGACCACATTTCTCCTCCATATGTGTGCAGGTGATAGGCATCTAACAGTGCTCATCTGGATATAGTCAACTCATTTACAGAGTTGGATGGTTGTTACTTTCAGGTCCCCCCCCCATAAGCATGTCTTTTACCTGAGGCCCATCACACCCCCGCAACACCTTAGAAATATCTGGTGAGGTCCTTCTTTCCTCCAAAAACCTCAACAGCTCAGTCTTTCTCTGAAATTCCAATGAACACCAGTCTAAAAGAGCAATTAAATACAGGAAGCTGAAGACAGGTCCAAAAGCCCTTCTGAACAAGAAATTAGCTGTGTCCCTGAGAAAGTTCAAAATAGCCCTATTTAAGCCAACCCTGATATGCTCAACTGACCATAAGCAAAGCTTACAAAAAATGAACTGTGTTTATCTAAGTCCATCCTATGACCATGTCTGGGAGAAGGCTAATTCCATAACCACAAAAATTATTAAAAACCCTTCTCTTCTCATCACCACGAGTGACTGCCACTTTACCAATGACCATTCAAGCCTTGCTTTAATCTTCCTGCCTTTGGATGGATCACTAGGTCAGGAATTTGAGACCAGCCAGGTCAACATAGTGAAAACCTGTCTCTACTAAAAATACAAAAAATTAAACAGGCATGGTGTGGTAGGTACCTGTAATCCCAGCTAACTGGGAGGCTGAGGCAGGAGAATCGCTGCACACTGGGAGATGGAGGCTGCAGTGAGCCGAGATCACACCACTGCACTCCAGACCAGGTGACAGTGCAAGACTTCGTCTCAAAAAAAAAAAAAAAAAAAAAAAAATTTCCTGTTTTCTAGATTAACTTTACTAAGATATTCAGTCACCAAATTGTCTTGTCCTAACTTCTTGTTAACAGAGAATCTAGAGGAGGCCTTGATTCCTTAAATTCTTGGAGGATTTAGCACAAGTCTAAGCCCTCTAAGGAGGCCCTTCCAGATCTGGGTCTCCTCTGGGTGATGGTATCCCTTACGCCACCAAGCTCAACAAACCTAATTTTGTTTGAGTAAAGATGTGTACTTAGGGGTGTTTGGTCAGCAGCCTTCAATTTACTCCTTTTAGTACTCATTTCTATTCAAAGAGTTAAGTGCTCTGGCATAGGCCTGGTTTAAGACACACTAAATTTTGAGCACAGCTCAATAGCATAAAGGAGCCTTAAATGATATCACCAAGTGAATGTAGAATTTAGCCAGACTAGGCAATGTCCTAGCTACTAGACAGGTGCAGGAAGCAGTCACTGATAAAGCACCATGCTTCTCTTCTATAAATTCTGAATTGAATAGTCAGTAATGCATTCAGAGTGCTTGAATTTATTCTACCATTAGTGCCTAGACTTCCAACAAGATAAAGTAAGTTTCTATAGGATAACATGCTTTTCCCTGTATTAGCTCCTTATCAGACTCAAACCTGCATAGAGTAAGCAAAATAAGTTCTCATGGGGCTTAGAGATCCATTCTCCAGACTTAGTGTGGCCCAAATTCCTGTTTCATTTACCTTCACATTTTTTTTCAGTGAGTATTTTATATTATTTTTACATAACATTGCTTTCATTTGCATTCATTCACTGAAGAGTGGAAATGAATAGTAAATTTCTTCCATCAATTTTTTCCAGATGTCATCAAAACCATATACTATCATATTACTAGAAGACATATGCACACAGCTGCAGAAACATCATTAATCATAGTATTATCAGTAATTTCATATATTTTCTTGAAATAAATTATTGTTTGAAAACAATAGATGTGTATTCAGTATAAACCTGAATACAAGATTAAAAATGTTAAATCCTATTGAAATATTTCCCCAGGTATTCAACCAAAAGAGCTGTAAAAGCAATAACCTACTTGTTCAGCATGTTCTGAGTTCTCCAGTTCTATAAATGAAGATAACTTTTATATTCAAATGAAGAAGAAAAAGGGTGAGTAATTTGTGAATATTGTTTACACTTTTAGGAATGTTACCATAGAGGTCTGAGCTCCTGTCTGCTCACTTGGTTTTTCTTTCTTCCTTTATTAATTAAAAAGAAAATTAGACAAATGTTGTAAACATTAGGGCTGTTTGTAAACTCTCCTCCTTCTGAGCATTGAGTCTGTATTTCTCCACCCTCTTGAATTCAAGATGACCATGACATTCACAAATGCAAAAAGGGTATTAATTTCTTCCAAAAGGAATTAAAAAATGTATAAAGAATAAATTCAAGCACTCTGAATGCATTACTATGTAAGTCCAAAAGGAATTAAAAAGTGTATTAATTCCTTCCAAAAGAATGATTTAAATTGCCACTTAGACCTCCTATCATTTCATTCCTCTTACCACAATGATTAGTAAAACTCCTGATAGTATAGGCTTTGTCAACCTGGGTCCTAGGATGATGAGATGTGGAGCAGAACCTCCCCCACACCCTAGCCACCTTGTGATGAACATGTGTAATGTGAGAAGGAAATAAGCCTTCATTAAGTCACAGATATTTTTCAGGGAAGTTGGTTATCACAGCATAACGTAAGCCATAACAAAAGTGGGCATTTTTATCATTAAAAATGTTTTAAAAATAAAGGCATATAGAGCTGCACTGGCCAACAGAGTAGCCACTGGTTTTCTGTGGCTATTTAAAATAAAAAATAAGTGCAATTAAAGATTCATCCTCTTAGTCACACTAGCCAAGTTTCAGGTGCTCAACATCCACATGTCACTAGTGGCTACTGAACTGAACAGCACAAATATATAGAAACTTCCTTTACCACAGAAAGTTCTGTTGAACAGCGCTGAAGAGTTAAACAGCAAAGTACCCAAATCACTGCCCATACCCCTCCACCAACCCTCCCTAAATGTTATCACTCCTTCCAAATGGTTATGCATCATTCCAGTCCTTCATTTATGTTATATCATTTTTCCTGTGGTTTTGTGTTATAAATATGATTATAGTCATACATGACTTAACAACAGGGATACATTCTGAGAAATGTGTCATTAGGTGATTTTGTCTTTGTGTGAACATCACAGAGTATACTTACACAAATGTAGATGGTACAGCCTAGTGTACACCTAGGGTATATGATATAGCCTATTGCTTTTAGACTACAAACCTGTACAGTATGTTCCTTTACTGAATCCTGTAGGCAATTGTAACATAAGTATTGAATTAATTCTTTGCCCATGTTTCACCTATTATGATACATAATATGTATTGTGCTGTGATTTCTCTTTTCTATTTAAATAATGATAAAGTTTGGAGATTCTTTTATGTCCTTTATGTTCTCCTAAATTCTCTTTAGTACTTTCACAATTTTGATTTTGCATATATCTCTTGAATCCAATTACAATGTATTGTTTAGTAAATAAATAAATAAATTTCTGCGTGTTCATTTGTTTGAGACAAGGTCTCACTTCATCACCCAGGCTGGAGTGCAGCGGCACGATCTTGGCTCACTGCAGCCTCCTTCTCCAGGGTTCAAGTGATCTTCCCACCTCAGTCCCCCAAGTAGCTGGGACGACAGGCACACACCACCATACCTGCCTGATTTTTTTTATTTTTAGTAGAGACAGGGTTTTGCATGTTGGCCAAACTGGTCTCAAACTTCTGAGCTCAAGTGATCCACCTGCCTTGGCATCCCAAAGTGCTAGGATTACAGGCATGAGCCACCGTGCCTGGCCCATAAATAATTTAAATAAATATATAAAAATAACGTGTGAATTAGAAATCTAATATATTGATTTCTACATGTAGATAGCAAATTTTGTCAATTTCATTTTCTGACTACTTCATCTTTACCTGGTAAATTTAGTTAACCAGTTATAAATAAATATGCCTCAGTTGCTGAATTCCTTTTCTGTTCTATTAGCCTATCTCTGTTGGTTTTAAGTAGTATCAATTTTGTTTGAAGTCCCATGGCTCTGCATAGTATAAAATGTTTTGTTTCTGATATGCCAAGTTATCTTCAATATTCCTTTAAGAAACTCTCTTGGCTCTTTTTTTTATACATTTTCTATTCCATATGAATTATGGGGTTGGATTGTCAACTTCCTTTTAAAAGTTCATGTTGGAATTTTGAGTTGGAAAGTGCTGAACTTATAAATGAATTTGGCAAAAGCTTACATCTTTACAACATTGAGTTTTATCATCCAGAAACATGATATAACTTCATTTTCAGATATTATTTAATATCCTTCAGGAAAGATTTTAAATTTTCTTCATCTAAGTCTTATAAATAGTATTAGGGTTAGCCCTGGCTTTATTTTTTTAAGTGTATTATCATTATTATTTTTTTTCAAGATGGAGTCTTGCTCTGTCACCTAGGCTGGAGTGCAGTGGTGAGATCTCAGCTCACTGAAACCTCCGCCTCCTGGGTTGAAGTGATTCTCCTGCCTTAGCCTCCTGAGTAGCTGGAACTACAGGTGCACACAACCACGGCCAGTTAATTTATGTATTTTTAGTAGAGAAGGGGTTTCACCATGTTGGCCAGGCTAGTCTCGAACTCCTGACCTCGTGATCCATCTAACTTGGCCTCTCAAAGGGCTGGGATTACAGGCATGAGCCACTGCACCCAGCCTTAAGTGTATTCTTTATTGCTGCTTGTATTTTGAGTATTATCTTTTAAAAATGTCGTTTTCAAGTTGTTGACAGTACAAGACCGTTAATGTTTGTGTTTTTATTGCTTCTTAATTATATCAACATTCTTCATAATTTTAATCATTTTCAGACAAATCCATTGGATTTTCAACGCAGCTAATCAGTATTATCTTCAGGCAAAGATACTTGTCTCCGTTCTTTCTGTATTTATCCCTCTTGTGTCTTTTCCCTATCTTCCTGCTTTGGCAATTTTGTCATTTTGTATCCTCCCTGGATTTGATAAAAATGCTTGTTACATTTCTCTGAAAGCACAGGAGAAATCAGTTTTACGTTTAATTATCAAGTGATTTTTTTAGCACGCATGAGATGATTATTAAGTTTGACTCCTTTAATCTGTTGCTATCATAAGTAACATTTATCAATGTCTGAATTCTAAACACCCTTGCATTACTTGGATAAGCCCTACTTAATCATTATGCAATGCTGATGTAATACACTTCTGGATTTCAAATGACAAGTTTACTTAGGACTTCTGCATACAAGCTTATAAGTTATGTTGGCCGTGTGTGTGTGATAGTTTTCTGATTTTTCTATCAGTATAATATTAGTCTCAAAAAGTAAGTCAGGTAGCTTTTCATATTTTTATATGCTCTGCAATTGTTCACAAAGCATGGAAGCTAACAGCACCTAGAAGTTTTGGAAAAAATGCTCAAAAAATGCCACCTGAATGTAGACTATTTTTGGGTATAGACCTTTGAATATCATTTGAATTTATTCTGTTGATTATTGTTGTATTTCATTTTGATACATCTTCTTGAGTCAATTTTGGGAACTCATATATTCTAAAAACTATAATTTCATCTAAATTTTAAAATGTATTAATACAAAGTTGTATATTGAATCTTCTCATCATGGAAATGTCCTTTGTATGTCACATAATTTCCTTTGTATATCCTTTTCGTAAATCCTTAAAATTATCTATTTATGTCTTCTTAATTTTTCTTAATATCATACTTGTCAAAGGATAGACTATTAGGGGGTATTTTAAAATACTGAGGATTATGTTCCATTGATTAACTCTACATTTTGTAAAACAATACCATTAATATCTCCTTTATAATTTATTATTTCTACTTCATTTAGGTTTTTTTCCCATTGTTTTTCAATTGAGTTTTGGATTTCACTGTTAATTTTATCCTCTTTGCTTCTCTAAGAAATGTATTTATAACTGTATATTTTTCTTCAAATCTTTCTATGGCCACACCTTAAATGCTTCTTGTTTTTTGTAGGGCCTTTGTTGACCTTGAGTGACCTTCTAATTTGCTTTGTTTTCCTCTTCATCACAAGAATAATCTGGGTTACTAGGGCTTTTATTTTGTCACTAAGTTTGTTGCATTGTGATCAGAAAATATGGCCTGTGGCTTCTGCTTTGGAGAATTTGTTGTCACACATGTTTGGAAAGAATATTATCTTCAGTTTGTCGGTTATGAAAATATATGAAATTAAGCTTCCTAAATGTATAATTATAAGCTCTACATACCAATGCTTTTGTATTTTTGATATCAGTTTCTGGGAAATTATATTAAATTTTCTCAATATGTTTTGGGATTTGTCTATTATTCTGTATTTCCATTAGTTTTGCCTTTTACATTTCAAAGATCTGTTGTTCACAGCTGTCATGTTGTCTTAAAGAAATGAATCTATTGTCAATATGAACTATTTTTCTCTTTCACTGCTATTGACCTTCACTTTATTTTAATAATATTAATATTCCTGCCCTTTCTTTCCTTCTTTTGTCTTTTCTTCCTTTTTTTCTTTCATTTTAGCATTTTATTATATATCTTTTCAATCCTTTACTTTTTCACTATTCCATTATTTTATTTCATGGTTATTGCTTGTAAACAGAAAACAGCAGGATTTTAAATTTTTTTAACCAATCTGAGTTTTTTTTCTTTTTTTTAAAGGTGTACTTAAACCACCCACATTTAATATGATGATTAATATTCTTAAATTTGTTCATACCATCTTAGTTTATTCTTTCTATTTACCAGGACTTCTTCTGGTTTTCTCTTTTTACTTCCTTGTCTATTGTTCTGTTGATTGCCTATTTTTTGTTCCATTTAGTTTTCTTCTAGTAATCTAGAACTAATAATCATTTTTCTATTGTACTAGTTGATACTATTAAATTTTTAACAAAATTATGTTTAAAATTATAATTTTTTTTTTTTTTTTTTTTTTAGGCAGGGATTTTTTCTTTTTTTCCCAGGCTGGAGTGCAATGGCGCGATCTCGGCTCACCGCAACCTCCGCCTCCTGGGTTCAGGCAATTCTCCTGCCTCAGCCTCCTGAGTAGCTGGGATTACAGGCACACGCCACCATGCCCAGTTGAATTTTTGTATTTGTAGTAGAGACGGGGTTTCACCATGTTGACCAGGATGGTCTTGATCTCTTGACCTTGTGATCCACCCGCCTCAGCCTCCCAAAGTGCTGGGATTACAGGCTTGAGCCACCGCGCCCGGCCTAAAATTATAATATTTTACTTGTATTCAAAATTAATCAGTGTCTAAATCCTCTTCCTGAACAAGACAGAGCTCCCATTTCTCTCCTTTTCTCTTTTTTATCTTCCATGTAACACTTAGGATTTTAGAACCAAAACTGTACTATTGTTATTTTACTTTTGTATCTATAATCATGTATAAAAATTATTAACTTTTTCTGGAGTTTTGTTTACTCTGCTATTCTTAACCCACCTCTCTCTCTCTTTGTTTCTCTCTCGCTCTTTCTCTCTCTCTCTCCTTACATTTTTATTCTCTTTGCACCAATCCTTAGATAATTATGTCAAAGAGACTCCAGGAATCTCTACATATCCAAGAATACCTTTATTTTTCTTTGCACTTCAATGATAGTTTGCTAGGTTTCCTAGTTTATACAATCCAAAATTCAAACTCATTTCTTTCCACTTTTTAAAATACGTGGCAAGAGAGCAAGTAAGAAAAAAATTAATGTTTATCCAGTGCAGGCCATGCTGCCAGCAGTTTTCCATATGCTCATTCCTTTACCATAACCCTGAAGTGTAGGTATTAGTTTGCCCATTTTACATAAATGGAAACGAGCTCAGAAAGTGTTTTTCCTCCAGAATTAGACATTAAGTGAATGGCATAGATGCTTTCAAGCCAGTATTATTGTACCTCAAAGCCCATGCTCAGATTCTGGAGCAAGAGTACTATCTTCCAATAGAAATAGAATGTGCGCCACATATGCAATTTCAAATTTTCTAGTAGTCACATTTTGAAAAGCAAAAGTAAACAGGTAAAATTAATTTTCATAACATATTTAGCTATATATCTAAAATATTATATTGATATGTAATCAGTATTGAAAAATTATCAAAGAGATATTTGCGTTTTTCTTCCTACTAAGTCTTTGAAATCAGTTTGTCTTTTTATTCTTACAGCACATCTCAACTTGGACTGGCCACATTTCAAGTGCCTCATAGCTACGTGGGGCTAGTAGCCACTGTACTGGGCAGCCCAGCTCTATGCCATGCTACTTTTGAAAGCAAACACTTTCCAACAATGTTAGGAAAGGTCTGTGTGAGTGATTTTTTCAATTCCTGTTTGACATGAGGAAGTCTGGCTCTTCCTGGAAATAATTTTATGGCTATTTTATACTAATTACAGATACACAATTAATTCCCCAATTAATTCCCCCTTGGTCCTAATCCTCATTATGTAGCACAGCCTCTCCTCCTGGTCTATGCAGCCAAAAGTCAGAAGCGCCTTCTTGAAGCCAACAGTTAATCTATTCAAAAGACAGATTAAACATTTCCCCCATTTGATGCCAGCTGCATATATATTTCTATACACGCCTGAGTTCCTTTTTCAGGCAAATACCTGGCCTCAGTTCAGACAAGGCTTTTTATCGCTCCTGGGACAGCACTGGGGCTGTGGCCAGCATCTGACAGCTTTCCCTTATTCAACCCCAAGAGTGTTGTGAGAAGGAAATACACACACAGAGCAATTTATTTTAGCTCTCTGAAGCATCCACCATTTCACATTCTCTTTTGCCTGTATTTCCACCAAATTAATCTTCCAGGACCCTCATAGAAGCTGCCCAGAGCCTTACAACTCCAGAAGTATCAACAACTTAGAGATTGGAGTTTTAAATAATAAAGGATACCCTCCCTCAGTGGTGCATCTAACAGGTTGAGAGGCGGGAACAGTGAAGACTGAAGGAAGCTCCAAATTGCTGCTTGACTTACAAGACAAACAGCAGAGAATAGCAGTTAAAAGGTCAGCCAGAAACTCTTGAGAGCAACATGTCACAGTTCTGTCTTACTTAAGAGTTGTATGATCTTGTACAAGGCATCTAATCTCTATGCACTTTATTTCCTTCATCAAAAAAAGGGATCATAATACCTACTCCCTGGGTCTGTTGGGAAGATTAAAGGATATGATGTGTATAAGGGTTTATTATAGCCCCTCCAATAAAAGTTAGCTGAAAAAAATTTTTTTTTTAAATTGGTGATACTGAAGCTCTTCAGGCTTAGGTTCAGACACCAGCTCTGCTGTTTGCTAGGTTTGAGTCCTTGGACATGTTTCTTGCTTCTTTAAGATTCAGTTTCCTTGACTCTAACCTGGCTGAGTCAAGGTCTTGGTCTCACAAAGTTATTAGAATTGAAAAAAGCAACATATGTAAGGCACTTTTCATGGTATGAACTATACATTGAGTGTTCCACAAATCATAGCCCTTGTTATGATGACTTGATATGACATCACAATGGCAATATTTCTATTGTAATGTTTTTAAAAATGAAGATTTATTCTAGTTGACATTTCTGGAGAACTGCTTATCCAGCACACTGGCACAACTCAGACTCTTAAAGATACAATGTCAATTACTAACTGTCCAATCAACTTTATCAGACATTTGGACATATGGGCATTTTTTGTATTCTGAAAGAAACCTATTAGGACATTGACAGAGGACATGCAAAACCTTCAAGACAGCCTGATCAAGAAGGTACAGATAGTGCAACATCTGCATATAGTCAAGTAGCCTGCTGGAGTTGTTAGTCCACCTGATACGTTATCTTGATGTTCTCCATCCTCATGCTCCAATATTTATCTCTTATCACTTCTAGTCTCTAAATGGCACCTGCTCTTATTACACAAGGTGCTTTTTTTCCTGAACCCTTAGCTATCAATGTTAACTTAATCCCTTCTCTGCTCTCTGCCTGACCCTGGTTGGCCATTAGCACCATCAGGGCCCTGGGTAGATTACAAAATGATACTCATTGTAGCAAACCAAAGGCTTTATTACCTGGGCATAAGGAAAGCAAGATAAAGAGGCTGCAGGACCAGAGAAATCTCATCTCTTTGGCTTAAATTAAATTATGTGCAGCAAATGAGAAAAAGCTAAAGTGTGACAACTGATTTAAAATTTGTCTACATGGTATTCTCTGTTTTCTGTTGCCCTGAGAATCTCAAATAAAGTCAGTGCCATTAGCCATGAAAATGCCTCTAGCAGAGGAGCAGCTTGTAAGCGGACGGTGACAGCAGGATGTACATAAAATGCCTGATCAAAGGCAAGCTCCTCAAAACAGAGGACTTCCCCTGGGAAATTAGGGCTGGCAAGCTCAGGAGCACACTCCATATGCCTCATCTACCATCATCAGCCCCAGCCACCTGTGACAAAATGTCCCCACTTTCTAATGTGCCTCAGGGTCAGGCGTTTCTCTGCTATTTACTTTTTCTGATGTCTCCCCACTTGTAATTTCAGTTTTGCTTTCTCTTCCCCCACTTCTTGTTCATTCAATTATTCATTTGATAAATATATCCTTACCATTGTGCAAGATCATGTTTTCTCCACTTCTCAAAATCGCCATCCTGGTCCAGTTGAATCAAAATCATGTTTAAAATGCATATTGCTGTGCTTCTTCCCAGCTCTACTGAATGGTACTATCTCATGGACAGATCTCAGGGACTCAAATTTGTGACATATCCTCTGGTAGTATTGTGGTACACTTGTAGGTGTGTAAACCATTCACATGTAACTCCCTAGTCAAGGAATTCCCTTCTTTTTTGTCTACCTTTCTCCTATAGCAGAATTCTCTCAAAGCATCAATTCCTACAAAACATCCAGGCCCTAATGCCATCTGTTAGACAAGTTAACACTTGCTACTTTAACAGATACACCTCCAAATTTTGTGGCCTAACATAGTAATAGTTTATTTCTTACTCACATAATATTTCAGTGCAGTGTAACCAGTATGCAACTTTTCTCAAAGTGGCAATTCAGGGCTCAGACTCCTTTAACCTTGTGGCTCCACTGTCTTCAATGTGTACCTCCCAAAGTGTTCTCCACAGGGTGTGCTCCATTCTAAACTTCCAGATGAGAAAGAATATGGAGGAACACAGTGGAGGTTTTCATGAGCCAGGGCTAGATGTGGCCTTTCCCACTTCTGCCTGCATTCCACTGGTCATACACAGTCACGTGACCACAATGAACCTCAGGGAATGCTTAGAAGTAATACAGCCATTTTCCCAGAAAGCAGAGGTTTTGAAAGGAAGTTGTTCAGACTACAACACACACAGCTCATTCAAAAAATGTCTTTTCAGCACCAGTTGATTGTGACCATAAGCCTGCAAACTGGAAGGAGCTATCCAAAGACTTAAAAACTTCGCTAAAATGGGTTGCAACTGCTGATGTTGGCATGAACCTTGCCACAGAACAGAAATGAATCAATCTATTCTCTCTCTACCACAACCCCCTGCAGGCCACTGGGACCATACTGAGCCCTAATGGTGAGCTATAGGCTCAGGACCAGAAAATTCAGGTGTCTTTTAGGCGGCCTAAAAAATTGTGACAGTTAGAAAAGTGACCATAGTTAATCTATATGCTAGGACACAATATTCTTGACAGAGGAGAGCATTCAGGTGAGGTCTGGTCACCAACAGAGTATATATAGAAGAGTCAGTTACACTGATATGGGTCCTGTAGCAAACCCAAAGCCCAGAACTTTGAAGGCTGTGATGAAAAGGCCCTTGGCTTATATTGCTAAAATTCTGTAAAACAACATAAGTTTTCGTTCCAATTTGCAATATATGAGTATGCTATCAGAGGGCAACCTCATCAGCATCATCTACAAACTTCTTTCAAACATCTGATGAACAAATATTATTGTGTACTTTTGTTGCTAATATGATTGAACTGTCTGTTTTTATTATTTATTTACCTTCAGTCTCTCTTATCTCTCAAACCTCTTGACTTAAAAAATTTAATTTGTTAGTGTTATTTTCATTGCTTTGAGTCATAACTATCATTTATTTACAAATATGTTCCCATTTTCATTTTCCATTTAACTGTTGTTTATTGCTTATTATATACAAAAGCTTTTTACAAATTGTTTTTGGCAGCTTACTGATAAATTTTCATCTCTCCAGCCCCCGAGTATGTTAGCAGCTAACATATATATGACAACCTAAAATATCATTAGCCAATTGATACATGTAATGATAAATAAAGAAATAGAAAAGTTAAAAAAAAAAGTGAGGGGGCAGGTAGAATAACCCAGAAGGGTCAAAACTCATTTTCTCAATCCCTTCACTCTGGGGCTGTAAAAAGATTAGCAGAGAAGTGAGATCTTGCAACTCAATGGTTTAAAAAAGGGAAGGAAACCTGCCCTAGGTGACTCTGTTGTGAGATGAATAGTTGGTAACAAGGGTAAAGGAACCAGGGGGCTGTTGTTTGATGACATGACAAACTGGAGCCTTCTGGGAGGAGTCTGTTTATATTTTCACTGGACTCAAAAAGATGCTACAGCTCCATTTTGGCAAGAAACAAGGAATAAATGGGCTTTATTTAAACTGCAGCTGCAGTCCACATCTGTATAGATTAACAAACCAGGCTCCACAGCTACACTTTTGCCAGAAATGCAGAAACAGCAAAATATAATCAAATCCCCAGCCACACACACAAATCAGCATTGCCAGCTACTTAATTTCTTGGTCAATCTCTGGTTCAAGACCTAATAGTACATGGTCTTAGAGATGTCTGAGACAAAGGAAGTGTCCCTGCACCCACCTCTATAATAATAGCTTCTATTTGAAGAAAACTCTACTGTTTATGTAGCACTTTCATTTTATTTAACAAGGTAGTTATAAGAACAAAATTAGAAAAAGTGTGAAGTTTTATCTTATTAATCATCTTTATCATCACCAGCATCAGAATCATCCACAACAATGTCTTCATTTCACACATATATTGATCCTTGATCATCTTTGCTGGAAATATCCCTTATTCTTCACTTTACCCCGGACTTTCAAAATCATATTATATTTCAAGTTTTATAAAAAATTTCCTGATCCCTTCAACCAAAGTATCTTTCATGGGACTTTTGATATCATATGGTTACCTACTTATTGCTTTGTGAACATCTTTAATTCCTCTTTTGGAATAAAATAGGATGGTTGAATAGACAAATGGATGTCTGAATGGATAAGTAGGTGGATGAATGAGTAGATTAACAGAAGATGGATAGATGAATGAATGGATGGGATATATGGGTAGAAGACACAGAGCTTCAGAAAGGTAGAAAGATCAGTAGTATAAAATTACAGTTAAATATTTGGCCTATGGAGCAGTGCTGAGTTCAAATTTCAGTTCTGTCACTTATTTGCTATGTGACTTTTGTCAACTTGCTAAAGTTGATAAAGTCCTTAGTTTCTTCATCTCAATAAAGAGGCAATATTCTCTTTTAGGGTTATGATTTGGATAAGATAAAATAATTCATATAAAGTACTTAAAACAGTGTTTGGCATGGTAAGCACTCAATAAACATTAGCTTTATTTACTTATTTATTTAAGATGGAGTCTTGCCCTGTCACCCAGGCTGCAGCACAATAGCGTGATCTAGGCTCACTGCAACCTCCACCTCCCAGGTTCGAGCAATTGTCCTGCCTCAGACTCCCAAATAGCTGTGATTACAGGCATGCTCCACCATGCCCGGAGAATTTTTTTTTTTTTTTGCATCATGGGGTTTCACCATATTGGCCAAGTTGGTCTCGAACTCCTAACCTCATGATCCACCCACCTTGGCCTCCCAAAGTGCTGGGATTACAGGCGTGAGCCACTGCACCCAGCTGCTTCTTTTAATAGATAAATAGTGAGTTTAAAAGAAAACCCACACACTGCTTTTTCCTATCCACCACTCTGTAAGCATTGTGAGGATTCACTCATGCTTTGTGTAAACTTTCAAACATACCCACTAGTCTGTGAGTCCCTTGAAACAGGGGCTATGTTCTGTTGATCTTTGTATAGCCAACATGTTGTCTTATAAAAGAAGGAACTTAATGTTTATTGAAAATTTGAATGAATGAATAAATGGACTACTTGTTAAATTTAACTTACAGCTGACATAAAGAATGCCAAAAATAAATTAACATTTCCATCATTATCACTTCTCTTCACTTTCCTTCCTTAGGAATAATACTAAAAATTAAATACCCTAGGGAATATGTGGTATTTGTGGGAATTTATCCTTTTTATTCCATGAACTATTAGAACTGGTTAATATTAACCAGGAATTAATAATCTTATTCTACCTCAGAGAAGTAGACTTTCTCTGAAAGGTCAGATGAAGCACCCTGGGTGAGGCATTTTTAGGAGTAGGGACACTTGGAACTGGTGTTATTTCCCATGAAGTGTCATTAAAGGGTCAGCGTTTTCAGAATGAAAAATTCTGAAGCCTAGACCTAGTAGTAACTACTCCTGTCTCTTTTCTTCTGGAAAATCATGACCTCCTTTACTCCTCAGTGGGCAGATGGTCAAATGTCCTCTGACGTTACTCACCACACCTTCCATTTGAATAATGAACCACATTGCTAAAAGATGAAACCTGGATGTCTGGCTTTAAGAGGACAAAGTTGAGATGAAGCTATCAGGAGTCAGAAAGAGATGTCTCAATTGGATTGCCCCCAAGTCATAGCCTGAGACAGCTTGAAAGGTGATACCAGAAAACAATAATGAGTGAGTGAAAAAAAGTAGGACAGGGTAGGAGGAAAATCCCATCTCAGGATGTATTATTGAAGTCACTACTGTACCAAATAGGAGCTTCATTCCATTAGAGAAGCAGAAAAAAAATGACCACCCTCAATATGGGAGATTGAAGTATTTCTACATTAGCTCCCTCCCCCCTGTGGGTGCCTCCCTCATATTTTTGGTCTGTGTTCGTATAAGGGCCTAGTGAGTTTCTAGGGTGTCAGAAGAGACCTTGAAGCAGCATGCAGAAAGGTGTGTGCTTGAGGTTGGGCCTTGCAAGCTGGCTCTAGATTTACAAGGAACTGTCCATCTCAGCTGCAGCTGAAATCAGAGGTAGGCCAAGCAGGTATTAGGGGTGTGATGCAGGTACTAGGGGCATCTTCCTTAAGGATCAGCCAAGATCTTCCCTTCCCCTGAACTTCATCACTGGTTTCTTCTTGAGATAATGGTCATCTTCACTTTCTCACCTACCATTTTTTCTCAATCCACCATGAT
This sequence comes from Sapajus apella, assembly GCF_009761245.1. Taxonomy (NCBI): domain Eukaryota; kingdom Metazoa; phylum Chordata; class Mammalia; order Primates; family Cebidae; genus Sapajus; species Sapajus apella. The sequence continues at coordinate 11,040,029 of NW_022436957.1, forward strand.
CAAATTCCAAATTCAATGAAGCTTAGTTGCTGTTTGTTATCATATTTATGACAGCCAAATCAGATGGTCACTTCTCAGTTCTTATGTTTTAGTGTCATTGGTATACAGGTGGCATTTACATCACAGGGCCGGATAAGACTACATGGAGGAGAGAAAGACACACACAGAGAGAGAGACAACCTAGCCCTTCAAAATTATAAAATCTGGAACATGAATAAAATCATCAAAAGATCCTTCAGTTTATTGTTCCCTTCTCATGCTGCATATACGCTCTGGGAATTCTCAAACTCATGACTTTTCCAAACATCTACTGCCATACCTTCTTGATGTCCAGTGCCAAATCACTATCTGACTGCTAATATCTCAGAAACTTTCTATTCTACATATCGAAAGGACTGCTAATTAACCCTCCCCAACTCACCAATGCAAAAGAAACTCCTTCTCCCGTAAGCCAATTCTGATATATAAAATCAGCATCTAGACAGGAACTTGAGTCAGAAACTTGGGTGTCATGCTAGTCTACTTCATTTCCTTCTTACTTGATGTCTAGTTTCCACTGGCATGCTTATTCTACCTCTTTAAGATTTTCTCCTTCACGTTTCATCCCCTTTGCTCCACCCCAATGTTACAGGCTTGGATCAGGACATCAACAATTTTCAGTGGAATTAATGCCATCGTCTCCTAACTAGACTTTCTCCCTCCAGTTTTATTCATTATTTTTTGTCTACCAACTATCTCACTCGGGAATAATCTTTCTACAACACAAAACAGATCATTATACGCTCCTTTCCATTGTTCTCTAGAAAGTCAGGTGCAAATTTCTAGGTATGCCATGGCCACTCAAATGTTCACTATCCTACTGTCTGAGATTCAACAGCATCATAAAAAACAGACTGAGTTGGACTTCATTCAACATACAGTAAGTTTCTGAATAAAGAAGATGAGAAGGAAAAGTGAAAGTTAAATTAGTCATCTGATGAATTATCAAGAAGTTGTTATGAACAGCTTTGTTACCTTACTGAGCTGCAAAGAATTCTTTGTCACCTTACTGAGCTGCAAAGCATTCGTTACTTTCTTGTAATGATGCATTTTAAAAAATGCAATGTTTATGAAGCAGACATAGCACCCACTGTAACAGTCCAGTGTATGAAACTCGAAGCTAAGGTATTAATCCAGTTTGCAGTTTAAGGAGAATATCACTTGTGGGTGCACATACACATTTGTTTATGCATCTTTTCCCCCTGCTAGACTGAGAATTGTTTGCTTGGAGAGGAGTCTTATTTATTCCTACATTCCTGTTGCTAGCATAGTGTGATAGGCTTTCTAATAATGCTGCTTGGTGAATAGAAATTTTTGCCACATTTTTTTCATGTTGTGGTATCACATAAAAGCCATCCAACTGAGTCCAAACATGGTGGCTCTTCAGTAAAGGTTTTGATAAAGAGATCAGAAGGATCTTGTTTAAAATCAGAGTCAACCCAGTTCTGATGACCATTTGACAGCCAAAAATTTTAGAGACAACTGTGCTAAGATGCTTCATAAATGGATCATGTCAGTACTAATATAAACAATTGGTGCTCTTAAATGAGGAGAAATTGTTTGAATTACAGTGATTGCCTCATTCCTGTGAATTCCCTCAGCAGCAACACAATCTGTTCACCCGAAAGAGGCTTTTGAAAAGCATCCCACATTGCAAGGCAATGCTTGATATGATGAATATAAACTCACTCTGAAACATCTGTTAAGGTACAGCTTCTACAAGGCAGAAATGATTTCTTTAAGAGTAGTGAATTACATGAAAGTACTTCTCTGTTATCCACATATTGTCTGACATTTGAAAACTTTCTGGTCTCCTCAAAGAATACACGGCAACAGTAAAGGAAAGGGGAAAGGCAGACCAGGGTTAGCATTTACTGAGTGCCAGATATTGGCATGCAGAGCTGTTATTTCATTAGTGATTAAGTGCATTATGTCTTTTAATCCTCATGATAACTACTTGTAATTTCTGTAATGTATTTTTCTCTTTCTTGCCTCTGTCATTTGACATACCTTTTGTATCTTCTTCTCCTTCTAGTAAAATGTTGCTGTTTCTTTAAGACACAGATCAGGTTTGCTTACTTCACATTGCATGCCTATATAAAAACATCTCATGTACCCCATAAATATATACACCTACTATGTACCCACAAACATTAAAAATAAAATAATAATGTAAATTTTTTAAAGACACAGATCAGTTCCTATCTACTCCAACAGCCCATCTCCAGCTCCCTCCAAACACCTTGTCTGTACTCTCTCTACATCCTTTCTATACCTCGTGTATTGCAATGCACACTGTCTCAAATGTTGTCTGTTTCTCTTTGTGAAATAGAAGATTTTTGAAAATGGGTCAATATATCTCTGGCAGCTAAAGCAAGAACTCTTCCTGAGTTTGGGCTTAGAAATATTTATCTAGTGAATACATGTATCTGCTGTGGGTGTTATTAGTCAGAAATTACTTGTTCCCTTTCATAGTATTTGCATGCTGTGATGTTTAATTTTATGTGTCTACTTGACTGTGTCATAGGATGCCCAGATATTTAGAAAAATATTATTTTCACTATGTTTGTGATGGTGTTTCTGGATGATATTAACATTGTAATTGGTAGGCTGAGTAAAGCAGATTGCCCTCCTTAGTGTGGGTGGGCCTCATCTAATCACTTGAGGGCCTGAATAGAATAAAAGGCTGAATAAGTGGGAACTCCTCCTGCCTGACTACCTTAGAACTAGAATATCATTTTGTCCATGCCTTTAGACTCGAACTGAACCACGACTACTTCCTGGGTCTTGAGCCTGCCGGCCATCGACTAGAACTATACCACCAGCTCTACTGGACCTCTATCTTGCTGACTGCGGACATTGAAACTTTTCAGCCTCTACAATCATATGAGCCAATTTCTTACAACAAAGCTTTCTGTCAATTAGTCTATCATCAACCTATCAATCATCTATATTTCAGTCTATACATCCATCCTATTAGTTCTGTGTCTTGGGAGAAACTTGATTAATACACATGCCTTTAATTGGGGTACAGTATGTAAGTTTGCCCTCAACATTTTACCAAAATAATAGATTTTAAATTAGGATCATTGGCTTAATAATTCTGCCTCAAATCTTGGGCGAATAGTGCAACTTAAAAAGCTTTATATAGATAATGTCAAACAATTGGCTACTTTGGAAACATACTCTTTACATGACTCAGGCATTTGAACTTACATGTCTAAGGCAATAGTATTTTACTCCAACAAATGGGGAAATGGAAGCTTTCATCCCATTCTCCAGGAAACCTGAAGAGCTTTAAAAATGCTATATTTTAAACTGCTACCTTCCAGATCTGTCAAGGAAGCATTATATGATAGATTTATGAACTGCCGTGTAACCCAGAATTCTTAATTTTTGTAGTAAATTTTACTTTTCACTTCACAGCACCACACAGTACACAATTCCCAGTTTCACTGCATCAGTGCCCATGAGAAGTCAGATAACACAGTCACTTCATGCATGTTAATGAGGTTGCCACAGTTGATTCTTCTTTCCTCCTTCATTCACCTGCAAGGACTTATGGAGGGCTCCAATTCCTTGACTTTTAAATCTTCACTGTTTTATATCTATCAGCTTGATACAGGCTGGCATCTCTTGGGAGACAACAGAATATTCATCATCAAGATCCCTCTTTTCTTGAACTGATTTTCACCTTGACATCCAATGTAATGTATTTGCGTCATTTTTCTAACATCTCTCAAAATACCTCTGCTTTGTTACCTGAATTGGATCTTGTTACCTTTCCCTCACCTATTAACCATCAACATTTGCAAGTCAAATTTAATTCTTAGACTTTTTCTCTCAATAAAATCAGATAACATATGTATATTAATCAGGATTTGGCCATAAAAACAGAAACCATTCCAGGTATTTTGAGCAGGAAGAAATTTGTCTTAGGGAATGAGAAACTTACACAACTCCTGGGAGGGTTGAAGGAGAGAAAATCAGGGAAATTCATCAAAAAGTACAGGAGTCACAGGAATTGCCACCAGTGGCCTCGGAAGCCTGCAGTGCTGAAGTGGGCAATTTTCAGAAGTCCACCTGCAGCCCCTGCCACCTGCCTCCAACCACCACTGGAAAATAATAGCCTTTTAAATTATACCCTCATCAACAAAATGAAACTGGAACCCTGATGACAAGGCACTTGGGAGTTGTATTATAGTTTCTATTCTTTTAGTACCTGTAGTACAGCGGAGATCTTAAAAGAGCTGGGATGTTACTCAGTGTCCACAGAGGGAATGTGATACAGTATGTGAACATGCTCAGTAAAACTCTAATGTGTCAAGATTGCAGAGCCAGCACTGGTAATGACAAGATCCAAACAAAAGCATTTGGCAGTAGCAATGAGGCATGAATGAGTGAGTGGAAAAAGTAGGACAGGGAAGGAGGGAGGGAAAGCTCATCTCAGGAGACATTATTGAAGTCACTGCTGTACTAAACGGGAGCTCCATTCCACCAGAGAAGCAGAAAAAATGACCACCCTCAAGATGGGAGGTTGAAGTATTTCTACATTGGTTCCTTTCCCCTGTTATGGGGGTATTCCTAAGGGTACTTACCCCGTATTTCTGATCTGTGCTCATACAAGGGCCTAGCAAGCTTCCAAGATGTCAGAAGAGACCTTGAAGTAGCATGCAGAAAGGTGTGTGCTTGAGATGGGGCCTTGTAAATGCAAGCTGAGTCTAGATTTACAAGGAACTGTCCATCTCAGCTGCAGCTGAAATCAGAGGTAGTCCAAGCAGCTGTGATATAGTATTAGGGGCATCTTCCTTAAGAATCAGCCAAGAGCTTCCCTTCCCCTCAACTTGATCACCGGTTTCTTCTTGAGATAATGGCCATCTTCACTTCTTCACCTACCATTTTTTTCTCAACTCCAAATGATCAAATTTCAAACTCAATTAAGCTGAGTTGCTTGCTGTTTGATTATCATATTGGTGACAGCTAAATCAGAGAGTCACTTCTCTGCTCTTATGTTTGAGAGTCATTGATATACAGATGACATTTACATTATGGGGCTGGATAAGACTACTTAGGGATTTTGTTTTACAAAATATGTGATATAAGAGTGAGCCATATTGCATAAGTGAACAGAGGCAGGGGACAGCCTAGACAGTGATTAAGAGATCCTCTAAATGCTCATCTGAACTCCAATATCTATTATTTTAACCTACAAAAATATGACATTGGAAGCCATTCCTTTGTGTCTTGAGAATTTTCTGTTTTCCAGAACCTGCAATTTGATAGGAAATATCCTGTACTTTCATTAGCAAACGTCAAAGCATAAGTAATTACCAGCCAATAGACCACAAGATAGACAAATGGGCCATGGATTCTATGCAGGTAAAAGGCACCACAAGAGGTGATTAAGGATACCCACTCATTACAAGTTTGTCCTACTTCTCAATCCACTGTAGGTCCTGTTGGAATACTATTCCCATGTCCCACAACTCTGTGAGTCATGCTTCTTTATTTCTCTCACATTCACTTTCATTGTGGAATGAGAATTCTGCAATTTCCCTATGGAAAGGCTTTTCCTTTCCATAGGGAAAGACAGAGCAACTCTAATCTTTACTGTAGGTCAGGGTTAGAATATTGTTCGAAAACTCTTTTATTACCCAGCCAGTCCATGACTTGAGTTAGGACTCATTCAAGTTCTTTATTTGAATAGGAGCTAAAAATAATATTAATTAGGAGGAGGAGGGTATATATTAGTATGTACAATATAATATGATTGAAATGTAATATATCAATATTAATTGATAAGACATTGACATTTTATTGTAAGATTAATTGAACAAAGGAGCTCCAAATGTGGGTGGATGCTTTTCCAGGTGGTGCAGAGTTTTGCTGTAACCTTCCCTGATCTTGGCTGCCCCTTTTGTATCCACAAGGAAGATGAAATCAGGAAAGAAACGAGTCATTTCTATGAAACAATCTAAAATGCAGAGCAGAGTTGTGTTTGAAATGTGTCAGAAGAGACAAAATGCTATGCCTTTTCGTCCATTTCTACCTGGCCACTTGGGCTCCTCCCTCAAGACCCTCATCTCTGCAAGTCTGACACTCCCATGCAGTTATGTGCATCGTCCTTTACAATGGATCTTCTCATTCTTAGCACTACTCACATTCTGGGCCAGATCATTCTTTGTCGTGGATGATCCTGTACCTTGTAGGATATTTAGAAGCATCCCTGGCCTCTATGCAGTAGATGACAGAAGCACCCTCCAGCTGTAACAACTGAAAGTATTCCCAGATATTGTCAAAAGTCCACTGAGAAGGGGCTGAATAGCCCCCAGTTGAAGACCACTGCAGACTCAAGACTTCAGTGAGCCCAAGAGAATCCCCGAAGATTCCAACGTATTGTACAGGGTGGAAAAAGGGCTGCTTGGTTAAATGTTGGTTGCCAGCATCAAATATAGAACACTGTCAGATGTGGTTAGAGCCCAAATCAACCACTGAAACAGAACTATGGGTCTCATATTTCTCAGCATAGGGGGCATGATCGAGTAGTTTCTTTTCCTATATTTAAATAGGGCCTTTGGGCAAATGCAATTCTGAATAACCAATCACTAAACACAAATCTCTGGATACCTGAGAGGAAAAAAATCAGCACTGGGTGCTGGTTCTGTGCTGTGTTCACACATCTCCTTAAGCTTTCATTTTACTCTCAGCAATGACAAGCCAATTCCAGTCCATTTATGACCAGCTAATGGGGTGTATTTTCCTATTTATCTCCTTTCATGTTGTTTGGGGCCTCTTTGTGAACACTCCCTCACTGCTCTCCAATCATTTTCTACCCCTTTCGAGAACATTAGGTATTAATTCAAGCTTGTCAAATCTTATATGATATATTCCATTCAGGAGCTAATACTTCATCAACCTTACCTGGCACTGGAAAATTCAATTTCTCAAGACACCAGCTGTTATCCTGGAGACCTTGCATATCTGTTTGCAACAGCTAATAGAAAATGTTCTTGCTGCACTCAAGAACATTTGTTTGTTTGTTTGTTCATTTGCAGCTGGTAACATTCTATGAATTGTATGTGACGTATACTTTAATAAATCTTTAAAAATAATAAAATGAATAAATTTATGGCATAGTATAACTGCTTCTTTGTTATCACCCTAAATAACAACAAATAAAATAACAATATAATATATATGCAAATTATAGGACTTTTTAAAGACATTTTTGTGTGAAGGCTGCTGTTTAGCTTCAAAAAGAACATTAAACTGTGGAGTGGTCTTTGATAAGGTTAGAAGCATATTATGATGAATATCCAGTCAACATCAACGTTTTGTTTTAAGGGCTGTGAATGTTGAAAATGCCATCCATGGAGATTCATTGTTGTAAATAGAATTAAAGCTCCCATAGCCCAGTTTACAAGGTGAAGATAATCTCTCAGAGACATCAGGATGCTCCAGACATTTTTGTGTTAAACCCCAGTTGTGAAAACATTAAACTTCATTATTTAATTTGGAGAAAGGAAGACTATGATCCTGTGCAATCTAGTAGCAGGTTAATAAGCACAGTAATTTCAAAGAAATGATTATCATAAAAGATGACGTCAGAATATTTGCAACAACTATAATCTGATACAAAAGTCTCTGTGAGGCCAGGCGATATAGCTCACCCAGTTTTATCCCAGCACTTTGGGAGGCCGAAAGGGGAGGATTGCTTGAGCCCAGTAATTCAAGACCCAGCCTGGGCAACATATCAAGACCTTATCTCTACTAAATTTTTTTTAATGCTGGGTATAGTGGCATGTACCTGTACTCCTAGCTATTGGGGAAGCTGAGGAAGGAAGATCACTTCATCTTGGGAGTTCAAGCCTGCAGTGAGTTATGATCATACCATTGCACTCCAGCCTGAGTGACAAAGCACGACTCTATTTCAAATTAAAAAAAAAAATCTCTGTGATATCTATGGATGACAGAGATACAACAACTACTAATACTATTCTGGTTGTCTGCATTCCTAATGAAGAGAATGTTCAGTTTCAGTTGGAGTTTAATAAAAATTTGATTTTTAAAATTTAAATATACAAGACTCCTGAATTCTATCCATAGACTCCCAGGTTAAGAACCACAGATCTAATGAACTGACATACTCCACTGCAATATGAAGGGAAAAAGCAAGGCATAATAGAGAAACATTTGGAAGACAATGTAATTCAGATTTTCACCCAGCATCTGCTCCTTACATCTTTTACATCATCTGTTTCCCCATCATTTATTCAGTCTTGATCTCAGAGACTGCCCCCGCTGCTTTTCTCTGAATATGGTCCTGCCTCAGGCTTTTGTGCTTACTGATCTCCCTGCTTTTAACTTTCTGTGTAGCTGTCTCTGTCACCACCTTGAGATTTTGACCTGCTACTTAGAATTGCAATTTAGAATTTAGAATTGCTACTTGGAATTGCAATCTGTGCTGTGAGAGTTAATTGCAGCACTTCGAGAATTGGCCTGTTATTTTGTTGAAATAAGAATGCACCTGTATCTATATGGCACTGATCCCTGGCCAAGGCATGAAATCCATTGGTTAACAGTGCTGTTGTGTAACCATGGGTATGAGGAGTTTGGGGAGGTTTGTACCAGCTTGTCAGCATTGTTTATTGATAACAATGAGATTGGTGATCTGCACCTGGTCAGGGTGAGCACCCCCCGATCCCTGAGGTCTCTACTGCTAAGGCTGGTTACATAGCAGAAGTATGTATATGTAGCCAGCAAAATATATTTTTTAAAAAATCTCCAGTCAGTAATCCCAACACTTTGGGAGACCAAGGCAGGTAGATCATGAGGTCAGGAGTTCAACACCAGCCTGGCAAACATGGTGAAACCCCATCTCTAGTAAAAATACAAATATTAGCCAGGCATGGTGGCACATGCCTGTAGTCCCAGCTACTTGAGAGGTTAAGTGAGGAGAATCGCTTGAACCCAGGAGGCGGAGGTTGCAGTGAGCCTGAGATTATGCCACTGCACTCCAGTTTCGGCAACAGAGCTAGACTTCATCTCCAAAAAAAAAGAAAGGAAAAAAAAAAAGAAAAACCTCCAGTCAAAACTCCATTTTGGGTTTTCTCGTTCAAAGAGATACTGGCTGCTGATCAGAAAGCAAGAGTGCATCCTACCAAGGCACTTACATAGGGAAGACAGTCTTACTCTTGATCTTTCCAATCCCTTGTTACCAAAGAGCCTTTGGCTGTGATGTACAACCTTACATTAATGCTCTTTCTCAATTGTAATAATTAGATTCTAAGGAACAGAATCTACTCAAGTTAGGTTAGGTAAAAGGATATAGGTCTCATGGAAGAGAAAGCTGTATAGGTTCCAGGGAAAGCAGGAATGAAGATAGTTTCAGGATGCTTAACAATACTCATACATGCATATTTACTCTGGTGTCCTACCACTTACCTGACTCAGTTGTCCATTCTCTGAGTCTTTGTATTGCTTGATTCAAATTTTCCAAAGAAGAAACAGGAATGACCACTGATAAGCATATAGATTGACTACCCTTGGAGTGCTGTCTATGCCTGTCTCATTAGACAGTGGACAAAGCCATGTAGGATGGTTTCCATTCTCAAGACTAACCACAGGGAACAAGGTAAGATTAAATAGGAAATCAGTCATGGAAGACAGATCTACTAGCGTCTTTACGCAGTACCATAAAAAAAAAAAAAACAAAAAAACATAGAATAGTGCCATAGTCTGCAGTTTACTTATTAAATGAATGGCCATCTGGATCTGCACATTATGGAATTTGCCTCTAAATCAATCATGTATGCTGGCTTAGGCTCAAAAGAAAAAAATATATATATGCATAAAGGTAAAACAAGCAGCCATTCTGTCAATCAATTCACTGAATGAACTGATTCACTGTGAAAAAAATTAATTGAGTCAAAATATTTGATCTGATGATCAAGAGCACACCCAGACTAAAAGGAACAGAAGGATTTGACATTCGTGTGGCAAGAAAAATTATTGTTATATTAACTGTGCTTACTTTTCATTGTGAGGTTAATGTTTTGCTTTCCATTGCTAATTCTAGATCAGGGTCAGAAAACTTTTTCTGTGAAGGACCAGATAGTAAATAATTTAAGTTATTCAGGCCATCTGTTCTCTGTGACAACCTCTCAACTCTGCTGACATGCTGAAGCAGCCATAGACAATATGCAAATTGATGGGTATAGTAATTGCCAATAAAGTTTTATTTACTAAAACAGGTGGCAAGATGGATTCTGTCTGCTAAACTATTGCTTGCCAACCTCTGTTTTAGATCATTTTTTGTCCTGTTCTGTCAAATACCTGGGTTGGTTTTTCATTTTTTGTTTTTAGTATATATACTTTAAGTTCTGGGGTACATGTGCAGAACATGCAGATTTGTTACATAGGCATACACGTGCCATGGTGGTTTGCTGCATCCATCAACCTGTCATCTACGTTAGGTATTTCTCCTAATGCTTTCCTTGTCCCCCAGCCCCCAACAGGCCCCAGTGTGTGATGTTCCCATTTTCGTATCAATGTGTTCTCATTGTTCAACTCCAACTTATGAGTGAGAACATGTGGCAAACACCTAGGGTTTCTTGTTTTTGTTTGTTTGTTTTTGAGACAGAGTCTCACTCTGTCGCTCAGGCTGGAGTACAGTGGCCTGATCTCAGTTCTTTGCAACCTCCATCTCCAGGTTCAAGTAATTCTCCTGCCTCAGCCTCCCGAGTAGCTGGGACTATAGGTGCGTGCCATAACACCCGGATAATTTTTTGTATTTTTAGTAGAGTAGAGTTTAGTAAAGTTTGGTAGAGTTTAGTAGAGTTTCACCATGTTAGCCAGCATGGTCTCAATCTCCTGACTTCATGATCTGCCCACCTTGGCCTCCCAAAGTGGTGGGATTACAGGCATGAGCCACTGCACCTGGCCACACCTGGGTTTTTTTAAATGCATACCATCAGAGGATACAATGCCCCACCCCTCCTTGTTGCGGTCATCAAGAAATGTCTGGTTATTAAACCTGGTTTTCCATCTTCCTCTTTTTTTCCTTGTTTTGAATTTTTAATTTTTGAAGGTACATAGTAGGTATATATATTTGTGAGTTACATGAGAGATTTTCATATAGGCATGCAATGCATAATAATCACATCATGGAAAATGGGGTATCCGTTACCGCAAGCATTTATTCTTTGTGTTACAAATAATCTAATTATATTATTTTCATTATTTTAAAATATACAGTTATTTTGACTATAGTCACCCTGTTGTGCCATCAAGTAGTAAGTCTTATTCATTCTTTGTAACTATTTTTGTACCCATTAGCCATTCCAATTTCCCCCTGGCAACTATCCTTCCCAGCCTCTGGTAACCATCTTTCTACTTTCTATCTCCCTGAGTTCAATTATTTTAATTTTTAGCTCCCACAAATAAGTGAGAACATGTGACATTTGTCTTTCTGTGCCTGGCTTATTTCATTTAACATAATGACCTCCAGCTCCAACCATATTGTTGCAAATGACAGGATCTCATTTTTTCTGGCTGAAAAGTACTCCACTGTGCGTATGTACCACATTTTATTTCTTCATTCATCTGTTGATGGACACTTAAGTTGCTTCCAAATATTGGCTAATGTGAATGGTGCTGCAATAAACATGGGAGTGCAGATATCTCTTCCATATCCTGATTTCTTTTCTTTTAGGTTATACACCTAGGAGTGGGATTGTTAGATCATATAGTAGCTCTATTCTTAGTTTTTTGGGAAACCTCCAAACTGTTCCCCATAGTGGTTGTACTAATTTACATTCCCACCAGCAGTGCATGAGGGTTCCCTTTTCTCCACGTCCTTGCCAGAAATTGTTATTGCCTGTCTTTTAGATAAAAGCCATTTCTATCTTCCTTTTAATCGTTGATGCTTATCATTGTTCTTGACAACTTTTTCAATCATGGAGAAGAAAATTCACCCTGCATCCTAGCTTCTCTGTCCCTCGAAGTCTTTACTTCCAATGATCTTTTCATGTATATCACTTAATCCATCTACTTTCTCTTAGAGTCTGCCATCTCAAATAACCAAACTACCTCTAAAATCTTGATTTCAAGCCTCTCACTAACCATCAAACCCTCTCTCTCTCTAATTCACTCAATCTAGTACCCCAGACACCAGTAGTTCTTTGACTCACTGAGACTGTAGAACTTCTAGTCCATTGGCCCTATCACCTTTTTACCATCCACCAGCCCTGCCCTCACAAGTCCTCCTATCCCTCCTAGCCCAGTTTAGACAGCAGTCATACTCTTGGATACTCCCCTTAACTCCATTGTTCCTCTTTCCCAGTTCTTCATGCTATAGCTGTACCTGAGCACTAAATATGGCTGGAGAAAACAAGCAAGACCACAGTGATCAAGTGGCTACTCAACATACCTAACAAGCCTACCATGTTAATCTAGTAAAGTTAACTTTCCCACTCTTTGAGACAGTTACATATTTCTTATCCTCCAACCTCCAAAGTCACCTTCCTATAATCACTTTTTCTGTTCTATTGGAGAGTAGAAATTATCCGAGCTTGTGTTTCTCTGGGCTCAGGAACATTTGTGCTGCAGAGTTGAAGGTTATGGTTCCCCAGAGGCATGTGCCTTCTGTGCTGAGCACCCACTTTCTTGGCTTGCATTTCTGAAACTCACTGAGGGAATCATGCTAGATTTTCCCAGGACTGGAAGACGGAGAGCACTTGGAGACGTAGGGTGGAGTTTGCTAGCATGGAAAGACTTTAATTCTCCAAGACTAAAGGGGATCTGGGGTTTGGGAATGGGTCCCAGAAGCTGGTGCTCATGTCCTCTTCCTACATAACAGCCTGTGTTGGAGAGGTGGCACAGCATTAAGAGGGAACGGCTACAGGGTCTCTGTAGGAAGGCTGGGTCTCAGGCACTAGGGCTCCTAGTCCCAGCCTGAGCATTGTGTTTCACAGTTGCCTCAGAGCCTCCTGCCTCCAAAGAACCACATGGGTCTAGACTACAAACATCATTAGTGACCACCCGGACCTAGGACCAGAGGGCCCTTCTTGTATGTTCTGGGCAGCATAAAGCCCGTGATAGCTCTGCTTAGCCCTTCAATGGAGTCTGTATTGTGACTAACAGTGAATTTCCAACCAGGCTAATGGTGGTTCAGGATCAATTAAATTCTCTTTAGAGAACTAAAAAGGACATTCTTTAACTCTTATGTTGAAAAGTAAAAGGCATATGTGCTATATTTGATTCTGTACAATGCAACTCCGAGGAATAAAATTCTACCACTGACTTTCTGAAGCACGTTCTTAAACGAAATGCAAAAAATGTGAATTGAATAGAAATCAGGATAATACTATACTATCCCCAGTTTTCATGGTCATAGCTCAACATTTACAATATAAATACTTAGCATGTTGTACAAGTCTGATACAACAGAGGTGTCTTCTTGAATGAATGACACATCAACACTTAGAATATCACATTAAAATTCCCACACAGACCTGCAGAACCATCTGATTTTTACTTTACTAAAACAAACAAACAAACAAAAACCCAAGCTTTTCAAAACGGCATTGAAAGTTAGAAAATCTCATATCTCCAGGAATGAGCAAAGAGGCCTTGGGTGGGAAAGGAAGTGAGCAGAAATCAATTTCACTTGCTTCAGTCTCACAATGGATCTTGCAAAGTAAAGGGAAGAAAATCAATCTTGTCAAATCAGTGAGAATTTATACACTTGAAGGAGTCGAAAGGTCTTGGAGGGTATATTAGGTAGTAGGACATTCTTCCTTTATCACATCACAGAGGTGATAGCATGAAGATCGAACACTTTTCTGTACTGAGAGGACCCTGTCAATGATTTTGGCCATGTTTTTCATCCAGATGAGCCCAAGGCAGAACCAATCCTGAGACTGACTTCCTTAGTCCCCCAGTTCAAAGACCCTAAAGGGCAGGATGGAAGTAAGACATAGGAAGCCCTAGCTGTGCCTGTTCTTCACTCACAAAAAAAAAAAAAAAAAAAAAAAAAAAAAAAAAAAAAAAAAAAAAAAACCCTCCAGGCTACATCTAACAGAAAGCCCCCTTACCCTACCTCTGAAGGTGCATGCCCCTGGAGTTTGCAGGCAACGCAGCCATATGGTAAGATTGGTCTCCTGTGGTCATAAAATAAGTCCATTTCACAAGGAGTAGGAGATGGTCACTCCCAGTGACACCACCATGGAATGAGACAGGAAGCCAGAGTGGGAGGTGGGCCTTGAGCAGAAGGGAGGCTCTGTTCCTCTCTGGGCTTCACTCTCTGGGATGTGGAGGAAACATCACAGACAAGTGAAGTCAGGAGAGGTAAGGCACCAATGTCCTCTATCCTCGGGATGTTGGCCAAAAGCTAGGCCAGGAGGTGAACCTGTAGCAAACTCAGCTTCCCTCTTGGTTTCCACAAACTTCAGTGAAGTCTCTGATAAAACATCTGCCTAGTTGGAACTAGCCTGCTTAGATTTATACAAGAGTCATGAAGGCCAGCAGAACAGAGAACTTGCCCACCATACCACACCCGCTAGGTGAGCATGCCAGTGGCCTTGTACTTAGTGAGAAGTCCCCAATGGGAAGAGAATCAAGACTGAGAAGTCCCACTTCCTGGCCTCACCTGGACTTTCATTCATCACACTGCCAAACTTGATTATCTAGGCTTGATGTGATTAACGGAAACTGACAGAAGCATATGACCTTGGGGAAGTTGCTTGACCTCTCTGTGCCTCAGTTTCCTTATCTGTAAAATGGATATAACAGCACCTATATAATAGAATTATTGTAAGTATTATACGAGTTGATGTTTGCAAAATTCTTAGGGCCATGCCTGACATGGAGTAAGCACTGTATACATGTTGGATGAAATAAAAATATTCATTACGCAGGGGGTGGGGGGGCAAGAAAAAGAAATAATCATGGCTGGGTGCAGTGGCTCAGGCCTATAATCCCAGCGCTTTGGGAGGCTGAGGCAGGCAAATCGCCTGAGGTCAGGAGTTCGAGACCGGCCTGGCCAACATGGTGAAACCCCATCTCTACTAAAAGTGCAAAAATTAGCCAGGTGTGGTGGTGGACACCTGTAGTCCCAGCTACTCGGGAGGCTGAGGCACGAGGATTGCTCAAACCTGGGAGGCAGAGGTTGCAGTGAGCCGAACTTATACCACTGGACTCCAGCCTGGATGACAGAGTGAGACTCCATCTCAAAATAAATAAATAAAAATAAATAATCATTATTATGATATTATATATTGTACTTCAGACAAATCAACACAGAACTGATGGCTGTTAGGTATTATCAGGTATGGTAAGCAGAATTCTAAGATGCTCCCAAGATTCTAAGCCTCTGGTGTACATACTTCTTTTGCCAGTTATTCAATCAAACAGTATCCTAGGTGGTGCTTTGAAATGATTTTGAAGATCTAATTAAGATCCCAAATTACTTGATCTTAAGGTCAGGATGTTACCCAGGTGTGCCTGTCCCAATCAGGTGAGCCCTTTAGAAGCAGAGCTTGTTCCGGCCAGCTGGTCACAACATAAGAAGTCAGGTAGATGCACTCCACCTGGCCTGGAAGAACGCACACATCGACACTAAGAAGTTCCTATGGAAAGGGCCACATGACAAAAAATTGTGGGTGGTCTCTAGATGCTGAGAGCAAGCTCGGCTGACAACTAGCAGGAAAAGAGGGACCTCAGTCCTACAACTGCAAGGAACTGAATTCTGCCAACAACCACTGAGCTCAGAAAACCTCTGAGCCCCAGATGAAAACCTTTGCCCTAGCCAACAACTTGATTGCAGCCATATGAGACCCCCAAGCCGAGAACCCGGCCACCCCATCCCTGAAATTCTGAGCTGCAGAAATTATGAAATAATCAGTTGGTGTTATTTTAAGCCACTTAAGTTTGTGATCATTTGTTACATGCAATAGAAAACTATTACAGATGAAAGAAAAGAAATACACAATTAGGAAACAAGCAACTAATTGTGTCCAAAGCCGAGGTAGCTTCTCCTCCACCCTACCCCATTACAGGGAAAGATTTTGTCACTAAGTCATTCCAAAATACCACCAGTTCAGAAAAAAGTATATTCGCCATGTTAGGTTTGGTCTTATGGAAAGGGGTCATCATTCTGTACTCACCATCACTGGCAGGAGAAGACTGACTCATTCACCTCAGGAGGCGGCAAGTTTGGGGCCTCCCAGGCTGGTTCATGTGATAAGGGAAAGGGCTGTGTGATGTCCAGGCCTAAACCTGGCACAGCCTCCTGGTATCACACTGGGACCTCTGACCTACAGACTTAGCTCCACCTCCACTTTCCAAGACCTATCAGGAAATTAAGCGGGGGGGTTTTAGGACCCAGTGACCAGAACGCTGGGATGCACTGAAGAAAAGAGAAGGTGGAGTGTGCACTAAGAGCTGTGACTTCTGCATTAAACTCTGGCTTCACCACCTACTGACTTTGTTAAGTTCCTTAACCCCTCTGCACCCCCAAATATAAAACGGGGATAAGAACTGTGAGTGTTTGAGGGAAGGTTTATAAATCACTAACATATGCCTAGCTTTTAGCAAGCCCTCTAGAATGGGAGCTATTATTTAGTTGGTTTTGATGCTGGCCTCGTCTTAGACTGAAGCACTAATGCTGGGCTTTCATCGTATTATGAAGACTGAGCCCCATGTTCCAGAATAGATAGCTGAGCACATCTTAGATCGTCATTTCTGAGCCCCTAATGTCTACTTAATGACTGACCACAGCAACCTGGTACGTGGAGTATCAGCCCACGTCAATTAGCCCCATTACAAACCCTGAAGAAAAAAGCCATCCTTTCCTGGTCCCTTCCTCTTGCTTCCTCTTTCATTGTAACATGAATTGTGCTATCGATGTGCATCAAGTAGCCAGCATGTGTACTGAATAAAACCAAGGAAAATGTGGTAAATTTATTATGTGTTGTTTGCAATCTAAAAACAGACAAAATGATCATTTTTAAAAGATGGGTTCATGAGTTTATGTCCATCATTCATAATGGTAAGGTCTATTCTATGCCACTTAACCAGTTTTGATGATAGAATTTATGAGGTTGTGCCAGGTTGCAATGATAAAGCATTCAAATGTATATGCCACTTATAAATATGACATCTAGACTCATAAAACGGATTCTTAAATATTATTTTTGAGCATGGCTAAGTGGGGTCATTTGATATTTTTCCTAAATTGCCATGAGGGAAATGGTAATGTTATGTTTCCCCATCTGTACGGATGACCATCTATTTTTTTTTAAGAGGTAGAGTCTCACTCTGTCGCCCAGGCTGGAGTACAGTGGCGCAATCTCGGCTCACTGCAACCTCCACCTCCTGGGTTCAAACAATTCTCCTGCCTCAGCCTCCCAAGTACCTGGGAGTTCAGGTGCACACCACCACGTCTGGCTAATTTTTTTTTTTGTATTTTATTAGATACGGGGTTTCGCCGTGTTGCCCAGGCTGGTCTTGAAATCCTGAGCTCAGGCAATCCGCCTGCCTTGGCCTCCCAAAGTGCTAGGATTACAGGCGTGAGCCACCATGCCCGGCTGGATGACCATCTATTACATGGACTTGCAAATTGATTAATTGCCTGGAATATTTAAGAAGAAAAAAATGCTGTTCTAGTAATTATTACTAGTTCTGGGTTAAACTTAGTGGATTTGACTGAGGGAAGATTAACATAAGCAAGGGTCTGAAACATTTTACATGAGAAACCATGTAATTTTTTAAACTGGTGTTTTCAAAAAGAAAACCACAGCAAAATGTCTACAGCTCCTCAGCCCTTAGCAAATGACTCTCTGACCAGACTGTAACATCCAGGAAATCAAGTATCTTTACCTATCTCGTTCCTTACCACTCTGGTGCCTAGAATAGTGCCTGGTACAGGCATGGGAATTCATCATATATTTTCTAAGTAAATGAACAAAATGAATTAGCTAATGGCAGGATGTTGATGTTAATTAACTGCATAAATTCTGATCAGTACATGTAAATATGATCAGATGAAGAATTTTTAAAAAGGAGGTAAAGTTCCATAAAAAAGTAGGAGGTAAAGTTCTGTAAAGTCACATTTAAATTATTGGGTAAATAGGAAGAGAAGGAAACCCGGTGTCAGTGGAATCTATCACTACAGTTTTCATTCTTGAATGGAAATTTCCAGAGCCTACGTTGTAAACCGTTTTATGATGGGTCATTTATGAGGAGCAACCCTTTTGCTTAAGTGACTATGTGACAACAGTGCCATCTGGTGGCGAACCACCTGTGCATTTTAGACAAATATTCTGGAGTCTTTCACATAGCAAATTAAAAATTACAGAAAATTTATATTGGAAATATATTTAGAGATCATCTCGACCAGATGTAATCTTACAGGTAAGGATTTGACTTAATAAGTTTCAATATTTTCTTATTTTGATTGATGCAATGGAGCCCCAAATTCATCTCTGAGAGAGAACTGAAACTACAGCCATTATTACTAAATTGTATCACAGTGTTCCTGTAACTGAAACTGAAAGGCAGATAAAAATCCATTCATCGAGACTCCACAGAGCACTGTCCAATCAAAATCTGTTCAGTGATGGAGCAACAGAATTTTCTTCTGCAATAATCTATATCTGCAATGTTCAATACAGTAGCCACTAGCCATTGTACATATTTTACACCTGAAATGTGGCTAATGACACTGAGAAACTGGATTTTTAATTTTACCGCTTTAATTAATTTACTTTTTTTTTGAGACAGAATTTCACTCCTGTTGCCCAGACTGGAGTGCAATGGCACAATCTCGGCTCACCGCAACCTCCACCTCCCGGGTCCAAGTGATTCTCCTGCCTCAGCCTCCCAAGTACCTGGGATTACAGGCATGTGCCACCATGCCCAGCTAATTTTTTATTTTTAGTAGAGATGGGGTTTCTCCATGTTGGTCAGGCTGATCTCGAACTCCCAACCTCAAGTGATCTGCCCGCTTCAAACTCCCAAAGTGCTGGGATTACAGGTGTGAGCCACCGCACCTGACCTTAATTTACTTCCTGTAAATAGCCACATGGCTACAACAGGGTTTTTCAACCTGGACACTACAGTATTAACATTCTGGACTGGAAATTTCTTTGTTGTGGGTCTGTCCTGTACATTTTAAGAAGCTTAGCAGCATTCCTGGCCTCTACCCACTAAATGCCTTTAGTATCCCCCTCTCCTCAGTTATGACAACCAAAATGTCTCCAGGTATTGTTGAACATCCCTGGGTGACAAAATTCCCCCATGGAGAACCACTGGACAAGTGGCTACTGCATTAAGCAGTAGGTTCTAGAATATGCTTAATATAGTGTTTTGGTTGAAAAAAAGAACTGACTACTATACTATGTTAGGATGGTAGTGGTTTTGCCGTAAGAACAAGGAAGGTTAAAACCAATTAGACATAAACCAAGAAACATATTTCTTTATTTTTATTGTCATACAGCAGAGATGGAACAAGGATAGTG
This sequence comes from Sapajus apella, assembly GCF_009761245.1. NCBI lineage: Eukaryota > Metazoa > Chordata > Mammalia > Primates > Cebidae > Sapajus > Sapajus apella. Next base: position 11,059,588 of record NW_022436957.1, read on the forward strand.
ATGCTGGAAAATCCTGCCTTGATCAAATAATCACTTAAGCTAGTGTTAGAAAACCTGTATTTGAATCTGACTCCTCTATCCTTGCTCTGGGAAACTGGACATACTGATCCAGTTGCTGTGAGGGCTGAATTAGATGATGCAGAAAGTGCTTGGCATGGAGTAAATATTCAAAAGAATAACTGTCATAAGCAGCAAGGTTCTAGAATATGCTTAATACGTATATAGTGTTTTGGTTGAAAAAAAGAATTCACCCCCATACTATGCTAGGACAGTAATGGTTTTGTCTCAAGAACAGGGAAGGTTAAAACCAATTAGATATAAACCAAGAAATATATTTCTTCATTTTGCTTCCCATATAGCAGAGACGGAACAAGGATAGTGATGCTGGAAAATCCTGCCTTGATCAAATAATCACTTAAGCTAATGTCAGAAAACCTGTATTTGAATCTGACTCCTCTATCCTTGCTCTGGGAAACTGGACATACTGACCAGTTGCTGTGAGGGCTGAATTAGATGATGCAGAAAGTGCTTGGCATGGAGTAAATATTTAAAACAACAACTGTTATTTTAAACATTCTCTTCCAAGTGGGAAAAATGTCTTCACACCTTCTAACTAATACAAATGTATGCAGTGCGTTTCTATAACAAATCTAATGGAAAACATCAATCAAACTCTATAAACCCAACTAGATTTTTAAAATTCTAATGGCTACGACACTCAATAATGTTTTCATGTTGTTTGTGAATCCGTTCCCTTGATGCATTTAAAGATGTAGGAGAAACCGTTTCAGATCCTCTGGGAGGATGAGGTTGCTTATCTTATGATGCTGCCGGATTCCAAAGCACTTCCGAATTCTAAGGCGGCATAACTGCATCAAAGATGGGGGCCCTGGAGAAAGATCATAAGACAAGTCACACAGTGGTGTTATTGATCTAAGACTTCTCCTTTGAAAAAAAAAAAAGCATACAAGATATAACATTGTTATAAGGAAATAATATTGAACTACTGAAGACCATTTTCTGGGTTTTCTTTTTTTTTGTAGAAGGCATTTTTAGGCTATGTTCTCTCTTTTCTGGTAGCTAATTGAAATAAGCTTGTGAGATTTTAATTTAGAGCAGACTGAAAGAAATTTAAAGCTTAGTCTCACTAATGGAGGCTTAACTAAGCTAACTTGGGAATTACACAGCTACACAAAAAATCCAATAATCAAAATAAAATTTATGTTTAATGGTGTTCTTAACTCTTACCTTTAAAAATAAGGGCATATTTCTACATGCAAACATTTTTATTTTATAACTTGAGCCATTTAAGGTATTCAAATGTAATGAGCTCAGAGGTGAATCCCAAGAGTATGTTATGTGAAGTCATGTTTGTTTTTATATTCCGTATTCAGAGCTATTCCAATGCTTCAACTCAGGGGTGAAAAGTGAACTACTTAGCACAAACCTTGCTTAGGGAACACCCAACAGTTTACATTTTAGGACAGTGGTTCGCATCTGGGAGAAGGCACAGGGAAGGAAAGGAGGAGGACATCATTTTGCCCCTCAGGGGACATTTGGCAGTGTGTGGAGACATTTTTGGTTGCCAAAACTTGAGGAAGGGTGCAACTGGCATCTAATGCAAGAGGCAAGGGATGTTCCTCAACATCCCGAAGTACACAGGACAGCCCCCAACTGGTCCCAAGTGTCAACAGTGTCAAGGTTGAGAAACCCTGTTATAGGGCAAAAGAATAGCGAATGATTTTCCATGCTCCCCCCTACTTCCTGCATCAAATTTTAATGGGAATCTTCTTTTGGTTATTTTTTAAAAAACAAAACTGTATACCCTCAAGAACTCCATAAACAAATAGCCCTCAATCCATGCTGGATTTCAGACTCACCTGGGGTGGGGGCACATTCAACTAAATGGATGCTGAGTCCCCCCAACTACAGACGTTGCTTCAATTATTGTTGGGTAAAGCCCGAGCATCTGGATTTTCTATAGGCATGTGCCCCAGTCATTTGAGTGTGCAGTCAGGGCTGAGAATACAGCCAAAGGACACTGTGGCCTCCATATTCTATATTCCTATAGCATCACCACCAACTACAGGATCAACTGAGAAACTTATCTCTCAAGGTGATGAAGAACAAGGATTGATGGAACTTGACACATAAACAATCAAAAAAATACTTGAACTATTTTACACCAGGCCCTAACAGAAGGGTCCTGTTGGAGTAAGGCACCGACCAGATTATGCCCAACATACTCAAAGCGTATATTAATAAACAGCTTCCCAGTATTCTCAAGGCATATATTAATGAGCAGCAAAAAGCACACGGTAGGGAAACTGAACCTAATCTAACCTCACTAAAGAACGATGAAAGATGTGACTGATCATCTGTGCTAGATACACTGTCAGGGGCAACCATAGTAGGTACTGATAAAGCGTTACAAATAACAAGATCTCAGAGCAGGCCTGACAGAGAATTAAGAAAAGCGGAGTGTCACAATAAGTACAGTGTATTAATAACTACTGATGCCAACTGAATGCTGCTGACTGCTGACTACAAGTAGGACAATGTCAAACAACTATAGCTTCAAGTCCATAGAAACAGAGCTGAATACAGCTTTGCAGTCACTTGCTGACACCTGCAAACATTCAAGGGGTTTGCTTTACTTAATAATAACACCAGCTAATTGTCTATTTATGAATTGGCATATTCCTTTGGGCCTTGATTTCTTTATCCCCCCCACCCAACAACAATCCTTGATGCTTTAAAGCCAAAGTGCACTGGGTGAGCGGCTAGGGGCTGTGGTCATGCTAGGCTGACAGTCATTTCTAGGTTTTAATTGTGTGCCATGAGCGAACACTGCTTTAGATGCTTATTAAGGGTGAGGTGGTAATATTCTTGAAATATTTTCCCTTTTCCTCAGAAAAAGAGAAAATCTCAGCCTTCCTAACACCCATGCAAAGCCCAATTCAGAACATGGTTGGGTTTTACCAACATTCTCCTGTTGCTGTACCATTGAAAGAGGACAGTAACTGAATGAATTCCCTTCCCCAGGAAACAGAGAAACAGGTAGACTGAAGCAAATGAATTTGCAGGGGCACCCAGAGACAGAAACTGCTGTGAGCAATCCACAGGTCTAGTTTTCTGTACTTGCCTGGCCCCATTTCCTGTGGGTCCAAACCCTCTGAGAGGTGACTGTACCAAATCCCCAAGAGTGACTCATGGAGGCAAAACAACTGGTGATTCTCTCCAGCAGCAAATGACACCTCATAAACTAGTAGAATCATTGGCCCCACTGTCACCGTGCAAAACATGCATTAAAAATTAATTACTGTCTCTGGGAAACAAAGCAGAAGGGAAAAACCAGGGAAGGACATTTGAGAATCCTATGGGGTTACTTGACGGAGGAGGGGACATCTACATCCTACATGAATATATATCCTACATTATGACTGAGGGGTACCTGAGGGACTTCTGCCTCTGTAAATCCCTTTCTCAATTAAAACAATGAAAAATTCTATTTCACAACTATGTTGGTATAAAGGTGATTCCAATCCATGTTGTTCTATTCATTTTTTGTCCTAATTTTTTAAAAATTAAGATATATTGGCCGGGCACAGTGGCTCACACCTATAATCCCAGCACTTCAGGAGGCCGAGGTGGGTGGATCATGAGGTCAGGAGTTCAAGACCAGCCTGGCCAACATGGTGAAACCCTGTCTCTACTGAAAGTACAAAAATTAGCTGGGTGTGGTGGCATGCGCCTGAAGTCCCAGCTACTCCAGAAGCTGAGGCAGGAGAATCACTTGAATCTGGGATGCAAAGGTTACAGTGAGCTGAGATCATGCCATTGCACTCCAGCCTGGCAACGCATTGAGACTGTCTCAAAAAAAAAAAAAAAAAAAAAAAGAAAAGATATATTTATGGGCCTTGTAGACATAAAACTTTGTTAAAACAAGTAATTATTAAAATGCAGATAGAACTGCTCAGTGATTATCCCACTGCTTAACTGAAAGGAGCCTCTAGTGGACTATTCCTTATGCCTGGAGTCAGTCTTTTCTGCCTGACCAGCACTGCTCAGGAGCATCGGCCTGCATATGCCTGCAGGAGCATAGTCCCATACTCCAAGGCAGGGACTTGACTGCAAGTACCCTGGGGCAGTGAGAGGTGAAGGAAAGAGGACTCCTTGGCACACTTTACAGATCTGCCCAAAGCCAACCCTACTTCTTATCATGTGGGGAGAAAAGAACTAGATTGTATGATATCAGAATCCTTCTGGTAGGAAGGCCTGCTTCAAAGTCCCAGAATCCCTAAGACTTTACAGTCCATACTCTGGTAAGAAAGGAAGTACTGAGCTGGTTGCTCACCTGCCTCTAAGACCATGAAGATTACAACAGTGTGACTCCCCACCTTGAGTTGTCTTTGTTCACCAACCCTACCCAGGTCTCAAAGCCCTACTCCCAGACACACCGCTCAACCACAGTATTTCATTGTTTGGGTTGGGAGTGTCATTCCTTACTTATAGAGGTGTGGACTTATTGTTGGTTAACTTATCATAGTAAACGTCTTTGGATTGGTGTGAACCCTAAATTCTCAAAGAGCTGCATTTTAAGCCTAGAAACCAAGCGTCCAGTAGTCTGGCCCATCTGTGGTACAGTAAGATATCCTGGGGCCCCATGCCCCCGAGAGGCCTCTGCTGCCTCATTCTAAAGCATTTTTTAAATACATGTAATACTAAAATTTTAAAATAATACCTTAAATTTTAAAAACCTGGCCTACCCCATATATGGATATTATATCATCCCAACACCTGTATCCAATATGCTAAACAGGAGGATGGTTATTTACTGTACTGTAACCAGTACTGTACCTCATTGAATACTGAATCATCTCAACTTCCACAGATTTGGTGATGGCAGAGAATGATCTTTTTACAGGACTGAAAGTCAGAAATTGCTAAATACCTGCCTCCTACTAAAGCCTGAAGGGGTGTCTACATATTAGGCTTAGATTTTGGCAAAGAAGCACCTTCTCTCTCCAAGAAGACCTGGGCCAAAGGGCTCTCTGGAGGCACCAGCTCCACAGGACGTTTGCCTTCAGCATTCTTGGCCTGGGTGTCTGCTCCAAAATCCATGAGTAGGCAAACCAGCTCTTCACTGACCGTCTTGGCCACTGCATGAAGTGGAGAATCATGACCTTTGCCTTGGTTCACATCTGCACCTAAATAGTCACAAGAACAAAAAAAGGGTCAGCAAGGAGCAGAATCCAACCATCCTCCTTTTAAAGCAATGAGCCCCAAAATTCCCTAAGAAGAGGGGATCCATATTGAGCACAGCAATTCTGGGAAAATGGGAGATGCTTTGATTCCATTTCATAATGTGGGGAAAATCCCATCTAATAATGTTATTGAATGTACAGCATGAGCTATATAGCATATAAAGTTAAAATTTTGCCTTTCGGCACTGTATATAGGCATGATGCATATAAGAAAAACCCCAGTGACAGAAAAGCTGCATATCATTATTAACGGAACCTAAGTATTAGCCAGTAGAGCCTGGGTGTGAGGCTAGATGGTGAAATCCAGCATACAACAAGCAGCCAAACTCACCTGGTGAGTACAGCTGCCACAGGGTGTAAAACCTGGCGCTTGGGTAATTTGGACTTTGTAAAGTAACCAACTCATGGGGATATCCCCTGGATTGGACTGACCAATCCCAAGATCACGGGGAAGGTGGCAAAGTTCTCCCCTTCAGGAGTAAGATACATTTCTAGGACTGTCCCCACCCAATTGCACTCCTACACTCTTAACAAATCCCCACCCCAGCCCAGATGCTGGCTCTCACTGTGACATGTGGGAACATGTGGCTTTGCCTGAGCTGCCATCTGTCTGGTAAAATGAAAATCTATGTGCACTCAACAAATGTTAACTGATCTGGTCTTGTATTGTTCTTAACTTTGTGAGGGATGTCAAACATGGCCCTTTCCAGTCTACAGGCTTAAAATCTACCCAGAATGGTGGAGGGGGTGGTGGCAGGTGGGAGAGAGAATACATCTCTTAATTCATAGCAATGCCTGCCAAATGAATAGGAGGCAATAAGGACTATAACAACATTCATTGGGAAAGGCTTTACTGGAGTCTTAAAGAGTAAATAGGACTCAGATAATTAAAGAGGTGATAAAACGGTGTTGAGAAGTGGGCTGGACAACAGCAGGGAGGTGAAAAGAAATAAGGGAACAAGCCGGGCGCAGTGGCTCAAGCCTGTAATCCCAGCACTTTGGGAGGCCGAGGCGGGTGGATCACGAGGTCAAGAGATCGAGACCATCCTGGTCAACATGGTGAAACCCCGTCTCTACTAAAAATACAAAAAATTAGCTGGGCATGGTGGCACGTGCCTGTAATCCCAGCTACTCAGGAGGCTGAGGCAGGAGAATTGCCTGAACCCAGGAGGCGGAGGTTGCGGTGAGCCGAGATCGCGCCATTGCACTCCAGCCTGGGTAACAAGAGCGAAATTCCATCTCAAAAAAAAAAAAGAAATAAGGGAACATAGGCCTTTTCTAGGAAAACATAGTATTTGCAATGGGCTAAAAGTGGGGCATGTTCAATATCTAAATCAAAGACAACTGGTGAAGGTCCCAAATAGGAATATTCAACACTAATCCAACAACTTTGCAAGTTACGCAGGGCTTAATAATGTGACTGGCCAAATGGAGGGAAACAGAGGAAAGGGAAAAGAAACTAATTATCATTGAGAACCACCTGAGAAGAGGCATCGGCATCATCATCCTCATCATCATCCTCATGACAAGAGAGAGAACTAAAGTTCAAACAGTGTGAAATGATTCCCCAAGGGAACACAGTCAGTATCAACTGCACATCATTATGAATGGAACCTCAGTATTAGCCTGACCTTGTCCAACTCCATTGCCCACACTCATTTCTCTCCTACCACAGTAAGATGTTTAAAATACATTTAACTTACTTTTCATTTTCTTTTCTCATTTTGGTTTGCTTTTTGCTTTACCTGACTCCAGAAGCTTCTTGACACAGGCTATCTGCTGGTTTTCACAAGCCAAATAGAGTGGAGTGCCCAGGTGGCTGATGTTATGGTCAATGTTGACCCCATGAGCTATAAGAGCGTCGACACACTCCGCGTGGCCTGCAGCCCAAAGCAGGAGAAAAACAGTTACAGTACAAGTTCCCTTACCTAGCAAAACAATGGCAACCCCATTTTGCATTAAATTTAGCAGCAGCTTATCCAGGGGACCAAAAGCTGTTTCCTTTACTTAGAATCAGGAGTGATTTTAAACACTGATGTTAGTTAATGCTTTGACCATAGGATGTAATCTGCAACTACGGGTGAAACTAACTCCATTTGAGTTAACTAGCCATGGTAACCCACCGGCAGCCAACCACATTTTTCAATGTTTGTGGCTCTGCAGTTAGTCTAAGTACAGAAACTGAAGTGAGAGTTGGGAAGAGATACAGAGAAACAGGACCTGAAGGTGGACCTGAAGATTAAAGTGTACGGTGTGGGCCACAAGACAGGGAAGGAAACTTGCAACCTCTCCAAAGGCAGGCCCGGGAGAAACAGGCCACAGCAGGTAAAGGGAAGGCTTAGAAGAAGCTGCCAAATCCCACATGAGCAGAGCCCAGTCTGGCAAACTAGGCGAAAGCTGAATCACACTTCCTTGGTCCAGAATGTCGTATTTTCGACATTGCTTCTCCACGTTTCTCTTGCTACATTTTAGTTCTAGGTATTGCAGCAAATACAATGAGTTAGTATGTTCTCAGTAAATGAATATCAATGCTTTGGGAGATCATTATAAGTGAGTTGATCCAGTCAAATGCAAAGCCATTCTGTGAAAGTCACTGGAGAAATAGCAAGCCCTCTGGCAAGGTATGGTTATCATGATGATGATAAATATTGGAGAAAATAAAAACTTTTGATGATTTTATGAGCTAAGAATATCAGAAAAATTATGGCTTTAATGACAAAACATAATTTCAAAACTTGAAAGTTTATTTCATTTGGCAAACTTTAGTGTCACTGAGACAATATTCTTTAAGGCCCTAAAATAGAAGAATATAATTTGTTTTATGAAATAACCTGATTTCTATAAGGTCACGGGTATGAGAATGTATTCCACAAATATTGATGGATAGTCTACTCTACTCCAAGCCCTGTTCCAGTAATATAGCAGTGAAAAACATTCGCAATGCTTTAAAAGGGAGGTGCTCAAGGTTACTGTGCACCAGAAGCAGCTGGAGGGCTTATTAAACAAAATCCAGATGGCTGAGCCCCATCCCCACAGTTACTGATTCAGTGGGGCTGGAATGGGGCTCAAGAATCTGCATTTGCAGGCCAGGTCATGCTGATGCTTCCAGTCCCAGGACCCCACTTTGAGAACTATTGCTCTAAAATATACCTCCTCCTCTTCTTTCTTTCTTTCTGCAGTAAGATGTCCTTTGAAGGAGTGAGTGGAAAAGAAAATTCTCAACAGATTTACCTCTCTTAGCTGCTTCATGGATGGGGGATGCCAGATCACTCGCAGGTTGAAGGTTGGCTCCATGCTGCAGGAGCAAATTCACACAATCCCAGCTGCCACTGACACAAGCATTAAAGAGTGGAGTGTGCCAGTCTGTTGTCACGCCATTCACCTGGAAAAAGAAGCTCCAGGATGAAGACAGGAAGGGGGATGTTTTGGGATGAAATACATGGTCTACCACTCTGAAGATATTTAACTTCTCTGAGCCTTAAATTTCTCAGCTATAAAAGGGAGAAAGAAAGTACCAAATTCCACAAGGTTTTTGTGAAAAATGGATTTAGGGAGTGACTATATAAAGCATCAAAAATGTTACTCAGGCCAGAGGCAGTCGCTCACGCCTGTGATCCCAACACTTTGGGAGGCCGAGGTGGGCAAATCACCTGAGGTCGGGAGTTTGAGACCAGCCTGACCAATATGGAGAAACCCCGTCTCTACTAAAAATACAAAAAATTAGCCAGGCACAGTAGGGGGGCGCCTGTAATCCCAGCAGCTTGGGAGGCTAAGGCAGGAGAATCACTTGAACCCGGGAAGTGGAGACTGCGGTGAGCCCAGATCTTGCCATTGCACTCCAGCCTGAGCAACAAGAGCAAAACTCCATCTCAAAAAAAAAAAAAAACGTTACTCAATGTTCAATCTCCTCCACGTCCTCCCTAGGAACATGAACTTTGAAACTAGTTTATAAACTAATCCCTACTTTAAACTTCTTTCCTAGACCCATCCCACACCAATTCAATTTCTTAAGGGGGGCAAAAAGATTACTCTTGCTGCTGTGAGGAAATTGTTAAAATTGTTAACTGTAATTCTTAAAGTATAATTTAGAAAGCTTTAAAAAACTTGACTGTCATACAAATATAGAATTAACACATACATAGCAAAGATTTTATTCAACTCATTCATTAATGAGGGAACCAGTAAGATGGTAAGGCTGGCTCAAATAAAAATTTATATAGTCAATGGATGGCTGAAATATATTTGCTAATAGATACAAAACTCAGCTGGGCATGGTAGCTTACACTTGTAATCCCAGCACTTTGGGAGGCCAAGGTGGGCGGATCACCTGAAGTCAGAAGTTCAAGACGAGCCTGGGTAACATGGGGAAACCCCAGCTCTACTAAAAATATAAAAATGAGCCAAGTGTGTTGGCACACGCCTGTAATCCCAGCTACTCGGGAGGCTGAGGCAGGAGAACTCCTTGAACTCAGGAAGCAGAGGTTTCAGGGAGCTGACATCGTGCTACTATACTCCAGCCTGGGCAAAAGAGAGAGACTACATCTCAAAAATAAAAAAAAAATAAAATAAAATAAATAAAATAAAATAAACTGGTTAACGTCCTATAGGGCCATAAAACTATAATCTTTGAGGCTATCATTTCTAATGTTGGAAATCAGATGGAAGTTAATGTCTAACTTCACAGCATTTGGGCTATAATTAAATAGTGAATAGAAAAGCCAAATGCAGATGCATTCTTGTACATCATTAAATGATTATTTGGTGAATCTTTTAATCAATGATATTGTGAAGACAATGAATTCATTCTCACACTCTACTACTTCAAAGCAGGGCCAGGACTAGAGTGAGCCACAAAAGATGCCCAGGGTAAAAAAATTAAGGACATGTTCATTTCTGGAGTCACATAAAGGACCCTGAGAATGAGCACCTCTTTCAAGTTTGCACCCTACCTGTCTCTTGCTTCACCTTGGCACTTTCCTTGTTTCTAAGTTTTGAATGTTTTCTTAACCCAAATATAAATCTGGCAATGCACTCAGCTCTGGCTCTTTACTGATCTCAGGACAAAGCCCATTCTTGTTTTGGCATGGACAAGGTTGCTTATATTCTGAACACTCTCACCTACTCTACTCTCCTGCCGTAAGGAATGACTTCAAGATACAAAAATTGCTCACTATCATTTCTGGGACTTTGCATTGGCTATTGCCAGAAGATAGTAAGCCCATAATTTCCCCAACCCACCATTCAGTTGCCTAACACCCAACAGGTCCTCTTTTGCTGCTGTTGCAATCCCTGCTATCATGTGAAGTCCAGGTTGCCAGCCACAGGATGAATGACTACATAGAGATTTTCTGTCTTCTCAGACATCCTAGTCATCCCAGGCAAATGTGTGCTTTCCACAATATTTTCTTCCCTTCTGACCATAACAATGAAGACAGAAGTCTAACAACTATTTATTAGTAGCGTCTGATAAAGAAAATGATGCAGACTGTAAGCATGACTTTCTAGCTAAAAATTTAGTATTTCATCCATCTATCACTAAAGCAAACAAACAAGCCTGATGAACATAATTTTCTTGAAAAACAACTGTCTTCATATTTCAAATCAGTCTAATCAAAAGTGCTAGAAGTAGTTACTCAGAAGGGATATAGTCATTTTTCATTTTTGGTTTCTAAGATGTTATTTCACTTGCCCTTACCTGTGCTCCATGCTGTAATAAAATGTTTGCACAAGAGGGATGACCTCCGAGACAGGCTTCATGGAGTGGAGAAACATGATCTGCTGTGACAATATTCACAAGCCACCCCTGAAGGAGGAAAAATAGTCAGAGTAAGGGGTGCAAAGAAACAGTGCTCTGGGGCTGTTTTTCAGCCACCATTCCAGTAGGATGACAAAGCTGACCTGGCTCAAAGTCAGATGGTACACTAAGGTGTTTATATTGACTTTAAAAAAAAAACAACTGCCACACTACCAGTGGGACTGTAATATGGTATGGCCACTCAGGAAAACAGTTTGACAGTATATGTCAGAGTTGACAATGCATATGCCTATGACTCAGCACTTTGACTCTTAGGAATATATACATCTAGATAAATATACAAGAATATTCACAACCACTTTGGTAGTAATAGTCAAAAACTGCAAACAAACCAAATGCCCATCAACAAGGGACTGATTTAATAAACTCTGGCATAAACTTTCAGCGGAAAGATTACATTAAACAAATTATAATGTCAAGCACTAAAGGGTGATGCTTGCAAAAATGATGTTGAGCAAAAGCAGCAAAATCCCGAATCATACATACTGAATGATTACATCAACTTAAAGTTCAAACTAGGCAAAATTAACCCATATTGTTTCAGAAGACATAATATGTAAAGCAAAACCATAATGAAGACAAGGAAATCAGGATAATGGTTACTCCTGTGAAAGAGGGACAGGATTGTGTTCTAGAAAGCACAACAAGGGGGGGAATGGGTGGCTCTTCAGAAGTGCCAGCAATGTGCTATTTTTCCATTTCCTGACCTGGGGGGGCAGTCACATGGCAATATTCTCATCATCACCACTTTTTGTTCAACTGCACACATGTGTTTAAGTTCTTTTATGTTTGTTTATGATATTTCTCAATTTTTTAAAAGTCAGCATGGCTCAAATTGCTAAGTTTTAACAAGCAATTATCAAATTTTAACATATTCAGTCGTGACTCTATCTTGTGGGACACTGAAAAGGAAATTTTAAAACTGCAAGGGAAAAGAAATATACTGCATGTACCTTTTATGAAGCCTAAATGTACTTTAGGAAATTACAATGTACCTATTAACTAATATAATTGCTCTTTAAACATCAGTATTTAGTATCAAACAGGATTTAATAATGTTTATAATAAAAATAGTTTTGCCCAATTTTTTCTCCTTTGCCTGACATTTAGTTTTTTTCTTAGAATTCCTAGCTCTGTTACAGTTTTGACAAGGAGGTCAGCAAATGACAGCCCAAGAGTCAAATCTAGCCTGCAACCTGTTTCTGTATAGCACAGCAGCTAAGAATGGTTTTTACATTTTTAATGGTTTAAAAGAAATCAAAGGAATATTTTGTGACACATGAAAATTTTATGAAATTCAAATTTCAGCATCCATAAGCAAAGTTTTATCAGAACACAGCCATGCCCATTCATTTACATATCGTCTACAACTGCTTTTCTGCTACAGCAGCAGAGTTAGGTAGTTCCAACAGAGACTGCATGGTTCACAAAGTCTAAAATATTTACTATCTGGTCCTTTACAGAAAAAAATTTGCCAACTCTTGTTTTGATCAAAGGAAAGAATATGTCATTTCTTACTTTACTATTCAGACCTAAGACTTAAATGTCCAATTGGCAGGAGAAAATACCTTATTTTTTGACAGTCATCACACTTATAGAAAGTAGCTTCATCAATGCCACAAGAGAGATATGATTGGCACATGAAGCAAAAATCATGCTTGTGTATCAGACACAACTGAGGGGAAGACAGGCCAAGGTACAAAACTTTGGCAAAAGGCAACCATAAAAATAACCAATAGGAAAATGTGCATTCTCCTCCAGGCACGACTGCCATTTTAGAACCAGCATTTAGACCAGGTGCGGTGGCTCATGCCTATAATCCCAGCACCTTGGGAGGCAAAGACTGGTGGATCACCCGAGGTCAGCAGTTTGAGACCAGCCTGACCAACATGGTGAAACCTTGTCTCTACTAAAAACACAACATTAGCTGGGCATGGTGGCCTGTAACTATAGTCATAGCTACTCGGGAGACTGAGGCAGGAGAATTGCTTGAACCCGGGAGGCAGAGGTTGCAGTGAGCCAAGATCACACCACTGCGCTCCAGACTGGGCAACGAGCAAAACACCATCTCAAAATAATAATAATAATAGTAAAACCAACATTTAGGTGTTTATACATAAACCCAGGTAAATTAAATGCAAAAACACAGTTACTTGTAATACAAAACAAAAAGTTTTTACCACATATTCATATTACAGAGGTTCCTGAAAAGTCATGAATTCATTTATAGTTCATCAAGTTACAGTTCTACCTTAAATGAACTGTGATTTGTCTAAATTATTAACAAGTCTGAGTCAGAGTCATATAATATCATAAGATAATTAACCCAGTACTTCACAGTGTCTAGTCCACAGTCAGTTCTTAGTTTAAAAAAAAAAAAAAAGACTGAATGGCTTAAATTTAATATTTCTATTATCAGTTGTCAACTACTCTTAGTTGACAAAATGTACTTCCCTTGATCCTTGACTTTGGATGTGGTCATGTGACTTGACCAATGGGATGCTGGCAGATGTGACATGAACAGATTGGAAGTATTCTTGCATGGTTGGGCTTGCTCTGCTGTGCTCCAGCCTTTTGCCAAGAGAAAGGAATTCCTCAGGTGGCCAGTGGTCCAAGAAGGATGAGAGAGGTGTGCAGCAGGGCCACACCCAACCCACATCTGGGAGCCAAGCCCAGCCAACCCCAGCCTAGGTTAGCTGACACAAACACTCATCAGCAAGAAATAATGGTTACCTTATGATGTCACTGAGTTTCGGGGTGGTTTGCTATTGAGTTCTGGGTGGACTTAGGTAGGTATTAGAATACTCATTTTATGAAGGCAGAAACTGGGATTCAAAAAATACACCTTACACAAATAATGTGATAGAACTTGGAAGATATGGTTCTGGCTAATGTTTCATCAACATATAAATACTGAATGTAAATGAGTATCTGTCCAATTTAACAAGTGATATATAAAAGCTGCAGTGATCATTTTTTGTGCTATCTAAATAGGGTACATTTCTAATTTTATCTGAGAAGTAGCCTAACTTCTTTTAGCTAGAATTAGTGTTAAAATCTATTTATAACAGACTGCTGCTACCAAAAATGGCTTGATAGTGGCTTAGGATAGTATGAAATTTTTCTTTAGAAACTAGTTTCTTGTAGGAGGATTTCTTACCATGGATAGGTCTATGAACTTGGATTTTTTTAAAAGCACATTTATTCTCACTAAGCTCTATCTAAAATTTAGCATGTCCTTTAGTTCAGAATGTAGGCAACAAACCACAGTAGTAATAGTATTATGTAGGGTTATCTCCAATAGAAATTACAGATATTTTCTATTGTATTACAATTGTTGTAGACATCTAAAACATCTCAAAATATATATTCATCCTATTTAGAAATTGTGGTAATTAACTAGAATCACCACTAGATCTTCTATTTAATGAATTAATTTAAAAGTCCCTATGTTATTATGTCACACACTTGTTTTAATATTTTGATAGGTTTCCTCTGTATCGTATTTTCAAAAAGCTACCTGGCTGATGAGTTTCCTCAGAGTCAGCTGACGTCCGTGAATTGCAGCTTCATGCACAGGAGACCAATCAGACACAAAATCTGTATGGAAAGGAAGGAACGGGTTATATCCTGCTAACGCACTTAGAGGCTTATCCTTGACCATCAGTAAGAGTCTAACAGGCCCTGGATGGAGACATTGGATTCACTCAACCAAAATTTCAATCAGAAATTCAGCATTTCTCCTCTTTATTGGTATTTCTGTGCACAGTTTTACTTGAAATGTCTGGATAGCTTGGTAAAGAACTACAGCCAGGGCTCAAACTAAGGACAAAAGACGTGGATTGGTATGACAGATTACTGTATTTCTATTTACATAGCAGCTTCAAAGGCAAATGGCCCATTTACTTAAGTGAGAGCTTCACTAATTTACCAGCATTAGTGTGTTAAGCTGTGGTGGCCAGTCTAGTTTCCTGCATGAAATACTGTACAGACTTTGGCATCTCAGCAAACAGTGTCCTGTATTAATAGTAGTAATCATGTAATTACATACACCATTAGGTTTGGAATCAAATCCAAACAGAATCATATCTATTTACAGATTGTCTCCTGTCCTAATATTAAGCACAAATCAGTGTTGAGTCTCACCTTGAAACAGCAACATTATTTACCCCCAAAGGCAGCATGCCAATGTGGTTAAAGAAAGCTCTTGGCTGGGCGTGGTGGCTCACGCCTGCAATCCCAGCACTTTGGGAGGCCAAGGCAGGTGGATCACGAGGTCAAGAGATCGAGACCAGCCTGGCCAACATGGTGAAACCCCGTCTCTACTAAAAATAAAAAAATTAGCTGGGTGTGGTGGTGTGTGTCTGTAGTCCCAGCTACTCGGGAGGCTGAGGCAGGAGGATTGCTTGAACCCAGGAGGAGGAGACTGCAGTGAGCTGAGATCAGGCCACTGCACTCCAGCCTGGTGACAGAGCAAGACTCTGTATCAAAAAAAAAAAAAAAAAAAAGAAAAAAAAAAAAGAAAGAAAGAAAGCTCTTAATTCAGACCCACCTCACCTTTTCTGAGCTGTGGATCCCAGGAAAGGCCTGCACCTCAGTTTCCTTCTCTAAAAAGTTACAGGTTGAACATCTCTAATATTTAATATACAGGCTGAACATCCTTAATCCAAAACTCCCAAACTCAAAATGCTCCAAAACCGAAAGCTTGAGGGCTAACATGATACCATAAGTGGAAAATTCCACACCTGACCTGTGATAGGTTGCAGCCAAAACTTTGTTTCATGCACAAACTTCTTTAAAATGTTATATAAAATTACCTTCAGGTTATATGTGTAAGATGTATATGAAACATAAATGAATTTCATGTTTAGACTTGAGTACCATCCACAAGATAAGTCATTATGTATATGCAAATATTCCAACATCTGAAAAAACTGGAAACATTTCTGGTCTCAAGAATTTCAGATAAGGAGTACTCAACCTGTATTTATCATGGATCAATACATACTAGCTACTACTATTATCCTGCTCTAACACTAAACAGAGAGTCTTGATTACACCTCATAATCATTGCTATTTAAAAGAGCAAATTTACACCAGCCATGGTGGCTCACACCTGCAATCCCAGCACTTTGGGAGGCCATGGCGGGTGGATCACCTGAGGTCAGGAGTTCAAGACTAGCCTGGGCAACATGGTGAAACACCATCTCTACTAAAAATGTAAAAATTAGCTGGGTGTGGTGGCTCACGCCTGTAATCCCAGCTACTCGGGAGTCTGCGGCAGGAGAATTGCCTGAACCTGGGAGGCACAGGTTGCAGTAAGCTGAGATCATGCCACTGCATTCCAGCCTGGGCGACACAATGAGACTCTGTCTCAAAATAAATAAATAAAACAGCAAATTTATTCTACTATCACATAGAAGGAAAACAAATTCTTAGGAAAGAAGCCTGAAAACCCAATCCCAACCCATTTAATGAAATGGTTTCCTCTCGCTTTATAACTGAATATGAATGTAACTGAAGTGAGGCATAGATCTGATTTTTTTCTCATCTCAAGCTTCATCTGATTTCCAGTCGAAACATGAGGAAGGCATGCCTGAACCTGCTTCAGTTCCAGCTCCGCCCTCTTCAGCAAACACTCTCCATACAAACAAGGTAGAATGGTCTGATGCCAGTTATGCCTTGCAGGAAAGCTAATAGCTCCTAAAAGCTGAGAAGACCTGGAGAAGGAGGGGAGTTACTATCTGTACCTTGCAAACTGAAAGTCTATAAAGAATCCTTTGTACTTAACACATGTTGGCTTAACACTTTGTACTTAATACCTGAGGCCTGTCTGCCACCTGAAGCCATCAATGCCCTGGAAAATCTGTATTAGTAAGCAAATTACCATTCTTCCAGATGGATTCATTAAGCATTTAGTCCATAAGAAGAAGACAAATGAGCTCGTCTACATACTGCCTATCCAATGCTTTCCTTCTGGGGTCACTAAGGTGCTTAAGGCAAGGTATCTCTTAAATGAAATGGCTTTTCCCACAGTCAAAACCTTAGGCTTAATACTCACTGTCCTCACAGCATCCTCTGAGGTTCCTAAATATTTCTGGAATAATACTGCTGATTCTAGGGCTTGGAGGCTAAAATCCGGACTGCAGATATGGAAAGATTGATCTCCAAATTAGAACTAAAAGGACAACTAATTCCACCCTGTTGGTGCTGATAGTGCCAAATACCATTCACACAAAATCTTGAATGAGAACAAAGAGCCACAAATTGAGAAAGGTTTTGAAAATCAATTTTCAATAGATTTGCAAATGTATCCTGATGGATCACCATATGTATGATGATTAATCCACTTTTTTTCCAAGTGCTCAGCTGCTAAAAAATACAGCTGCCATATTCCCTAACCTTTCTAAGCTGGGTGCAGTGGCTCACGCCTGTAATACCAGCACTTTGGGAGGCCGAGGGGGGCGGATCACCTGAGGTCAGGAGTTCAAGCCCAGCCTGACGAACATGGAGAAACCCTGATTCTACTAAAAATACAAAATGAGCCAGGCGTGGTGGCTCATGACTGTAATCTCAGCTACCCAGGAGGCTGAGGCAGGAGGATCGCTTCAACCTGGGAGGTGGAGGTTACGGTGAGCTGAGATCACACCATTGCACTCCAGCCTGGGCAACAAGAGAGAAACTCCGTCCCCAAAAAAAAAAGAAGAAAAAAAAAGAAAGAAAGATAGAAAGAAAAAGACAAATGCCACATTCCCCAACCTTTCTTAAAGCTCTCTAAGATTATTAGTGTCGACAGCCTCAACAGTCCAGGCAGGTAAATTGGGTCCTAATTTATAACTCTTCAGCTTTCATAAAGATGATTTATTTATATTATCAAGTGTAGCCACAAATGATCTTACTTCCTACTTATTCATCATGGGACCATTACTCTATTTGGGGCAAATAAAAATGTACTTCTCCAAGAGAATAACAAAGGCTACCTGAGTTTGCACCTTTGCAGAAGGTAGTGTTTACAGAGCAGGGACAGCTTGTGTCTTTGAAAAGTACAGAGTGTTGTCCTGGTACACATAGTGAGGGGCTGACAATGTGAATATCTGTATCTAGCTAGCTAGCAAGCAGCTGTATTGAGATATAATTCACATACCATACAATACACCCATTTAATGTGTACAATTCAGCAGTTTTCAGGATATTCAGAGCTATGCAACCAACACCACAATCCATTTTAGAACATTTTTATCACCCCAAAAAGAAACTCTGTACCCATTAGCAGTCACTCCACAATCCTACTTCACCCAGACCCTGGCAACCATTGATCTCCTTTCTGTCTCTATGGATTTGCCTACTCTGGACATTTCATATAAATGAAACCATCCATGTTGTAGCATGCATCAGTACTTCATTCCTTTTTTTGGCCAAATAATTCCATTGTATGGATAAGCCACATTTTATTCATTGATTCACTCATCTGTTAATGGAAATTTGTGTCATTTCCACTTCTTGGCTGTTATTAATAATGCTGCTATAAACATTCATGTACAAGTTTTTGAGCAGATTTATGTTTTCAATTCTCCTGAATATATGCCTAAAAGAATTGCTGTATGACACGTAACACAGTGTCTATTTTGAGACTAGTTTCTAAAGTGGCTGTACTACTTTATATTCCCATCAGCAGTATATGAGGCTTCCCCTTCTAACTTAAAGCCATTTCACTCCAGGGTTTCTTAAGCCTGCCACGGTATGCCTACACTCCTGCTCAGAAGAAAAATGTGAGTCCTTGTAAAACCAAAATCCATCTCAAATTTATACAAGGTCTTTGACCTCAGCAGGTCTCAGAACACTGAGTGATTATGTGAACATTTACAAGAGTGACAATGGGTAATTTAACATTTTTCTGTGTGTGTGTGTGTGTGTGTGTGTGTGTGTGTGTGTGATTGTTTTTGAGACAGAATCTTGCTCTGTCACCCACGCTGGAGTACAGTGGGACAATCTTGGCTCACTGCAACCTCTGCCTCCCGAGTTCAAGTGATTCTCCCGCCTCAGCCTCTCAAGTAGCTGGGACTAAAGGTGTATGCCACCACACCCAGCTAATTTTTGTAATTTTAGTACAGACAGGGTTTCACCATGTTGACCAGGCTGGTTTCGAACTCCTGACCTCAAGTGACATGTGTACCTCATCCTCTCAAAGCACTGGGATTATAGGTGTAAGCCACTGTGGCTGGCCTAGTTTATCATTTTTCTAACATCCAGAGAGCATATGTTCTGTGTGTACATGTGTATATATTAGCAAACACCATAATTTGCAACATGGATTAGTCCACACGCTCTCTTACTCTGGAAAACACCGAAGAGATACTTGAGTGAGACATGTCTCTTTAGGGATCCAAATGAGGGTCTGTCTAGTGGACCTGGGAAATGCTGCTTTCTTCATGGTTTTCCAGAGCCCATACCCCAAGCAGGCAATGAGCTGTAGGCTCAACCATGCCCAGTTAAACCCAAAAGCAGTTACCCTTGCTTTCCTGCTAACTGGCAGCTGGAAAGAGCAGAAAACAAGCAGGAAAGGGGACCTCTCTTCCTGTCAGAACATGAACAATGCTCTTAGTAGGAGACTATCTAATTCATGAAGGGGAGCCTCAAAGTCACGACATGCTTTTCCATTGACCCCACCAAAGTCTTTCATGCTCTAGGGTCATTAACTGTATGCAATACATTATCCAAGTCCTTGGCATATATTAAGGGCTCTTTCCCAAGACTTGTTCAGCCATGGTCTACTGATTTGAACATGTCAAATGAGGTCACTGGCGTTGCCGGTGACATGATCTGGTACTGTGGCTCATGGGTAAAATGGGGCAGGGAGCTCTTGTAATGAAACCACTTCACAAGTCCTCCAAGCAGTGCCATTAAACTTATCTTTCTTTTAAATTGTACCCTCATCAAACCTGGAGCACATTAGGGAGGATGCTATTTCATTTTTATTGTAATTTGTGGAACAGTTTTTTCATTTCCACTATTTCAGAAGAGATTTCTGATGCACTAAATGGTACATCCTGAAAATAGCTATTACTGAGATTCTGAGAACCCAAGTGAATGCTGGGCAGTAGCATAAATCTACTCATCCTGAGAAACGTTTTGCAAAGTCAAGGAGAGAAAACATAAGTTGGGCAGCTGAGGGGACAGGAGTATTTGCCTTCAGTCTTCAGGACATGATAAGGGTGGATTCAGTGGCATGAACCTACACTGGAAACAATCTGGGTGCTGTGTTCACGATTACTGTGGACCCTGGTTTGATCCCAGGACAAACAGAAAAGAGGAGAAAAAGAAACAGGCTTACACTCAGAAACAAACAGAAAGGCCCACTGAGGCAACTCTTGGGCAAATCAGGCCTGTCCACTGCAGTTCTTTCTCCAGTTTCATTATCCAGGCTCTCCTCTCCTCTTTCTTCTCTCTCTCCTCTCTCCTGTCTCCCTCTCTCCTCTCTCTCTTCTGTCTCTCAATGTAAGGCTGCCTTCTCCAAAGGGACCTCACATTACCACCCATTCTGTCTCAACAGGCAGTTTTTCCCCAGAAAACTCACCCCTGCTGAGGTGCCCCAATATCTAAAAACTCACCATAAGACAATAAAATTGTTTCCTTTCTTTTTTTTTTTTTTTTTTGCGTTTTTTTGAGACAGAGTCTCCCTCTGTCGCCCAGGCTGGAGTGCAATGACACGATCTCGGCGCACTGCAACCTCTGCCTCCAGGGTTCAAGCGATTCTCCCACCTCAGCCTCCCAAGTAGCTGGGACTACAGGCGCCTGCACCATGCCTGGCTAATTTTTTGAATTTTTAGTAGAAATAGGGTTTCACCATGTTAGCCAGGATGATCTCGATCTCCTGACCTCATGATCTGCCCGCCTCAGCCTCCTAAAGTGCCGGGATTACAGGCGTGAGCCACCGCACCCGGCCTGTTTCAATACCTGTTCTAGCTCATCTTCTGTTTAAATGTGAATACTCTCTATAGGGTGAGCTCAATTTTACAAGGAAAGAAATATCTCTACAGATGTCAATCTTCAGGAAAAACCCCCAAAAATAGACACGAATACTGGGAACGGTGGTTACCTGCTTGGTGGAATTATGGGTGAATAGTTTATCCTTCAATGTATTTTCCTAAGTTTCTATGAGTAGGTGTAAATTAGTTTCCTAGGGGTACCAGAACAAAACACCATAAACTGGGTGGCTTCAAACAACAGAAATTAGGGCCAGGTGCGGTGCCTCACACCTGTAATCCCAGCACTTTGGGAGGCTGAAGTGGGTGGATCTCCTGAGGTCAGGAGTTTGAGACCAACCTGGCCAACATGGGGAAACCCTGTCTCTACTAAAAATACAAAAATTAGCCAGGCATGGTGGCATGTGCCTGTAATCCCAGCTATTTGGAAGGCTGAAGCAGGAGAATGACTTGAACCCAGGAGGTGGAGGTTGCAGTGAGCTGAGATCACGCCATTGCACTCCAGCCTGGGCAACAAGAATGAAACTGTCTCAAATTTAAAAAACCAAAACAGCAACAACAAAAATAAAAAACAAAATTTGTTGTCACAGAGTCCTAGAGGTTAGAAATTGGATAGAAGTCTGAAATCAAGGTGTGGACAGGGCCATACTCTAGGGGAAAAGCCTTCCTTGTCTCTTCTAGCTTGTGGCAGTGGCCCTAAGTGCTTGATGTCCCTTGGCTTCTAAATGCCTCACTCCTATCTCTGCCTCTGTTGTCACACAGCATTCTCCATGTGTCTCCTCTCCTTTTTTTTGAGATGGAGTCACGCTCTGTCACCAGGCTGGAGTGCAGTGGTGCAATCTCAGCTCACTGCAACCTCCACTTTCCGGGTTCAAGCATTCTCCTGCCTCAGCCTCCCGTAGCTGGGACTACAGGTGCCTGCCACCACGCCCAGTTTATTTTTTGTATTTTTAGTAGAAATGGGGTTTCACCCTGTAGGCCAGGATGGTCTCAATCTCCTGACCTCATAATCTGCCTGCCTCAGCCTCCCAAAGTGCTGGGATTATAGGCGTGAGCCACTGCGCTCAACCCTCCTCTCCTTTTCTTACAGGGACTCTGGGTCATGTTGGATTAAGGTCCATCCTACCCTGGTTATGACCTCGTCTTAACTAATAAGGCCACATTCTGAGGCACAGAGGGTTAGGAATTCCATATATCTTTTCAGGGGACACAAATCAACTGATAACAAGCAACTTTCAGGAAAAAAGAAAAAGACATTTTTCCCTGCTCCTTGGACAGAAGAGTCTAACATTAAACAAATTTCTCTACAGTTAGTTGCCCATCTTCATAGCCTTTCCTCCCTCCCTCCAGGGAAGCAGGCAGAAAAGCGCCTGCAGGTGGAGGTGGGAGCAGCAAAGTTGCCCAAGATGATCCACACCTGGGCCATATTTTCCCTCTAACTTGGCCTTGTGCGAAGGGATATGCTTCACCTGAGCTGAGTTTCTTGGCACAGCTATTTGAAAACAGTATTCTGAGTGTTCCGCATTCCACACTTCACCAAGGTTAAGACCTCAGAAGCATAAACAAAAGCAACCAACCACAACTGAGGTTTTACCCAAGGGGCAGGACTGATGCAAGGCAGACATTGTCCACTTGGGTAGGGAGAGGGAGAAAGTCTAGGAGAGCTTCACGGGGACAATGGCTCAGCTAAGTGTAGGTGAGCAGCAATTTGACAGTCAGATTCAAAACAGGAGGTAAGAGAGCAGAAGTATCCAGGCACCTACCCTTGTGACATCTACTTCTTTGAAAACTTCTCTTCCCTTAGTACCTGCATAATTACAACAACCAGAATGTCTTCCTGCTGCTCCGTCCAACTAACTGGTCCTACTTCATCAACTGGAGGCCTGCCCCAGGGTTTCATCCTTGGTTGGCTCTTGGCTCTTGGCCAGCAATTTCTCCCTTCCTTAGGTTTCAACCACAGCCCCTCTGTAGAACATTCTGAGGTCTCTGGCTTCCAACCTGTGATCGTTCCTAAGTCTCCGTTCCATGTCATCATACTGTGCACTGGGCATCATTGTCGGCACCGTCATGTCCAAATTAGAACTCTATATCCTCCCCCTCCTCACCCTGCATGCAAGCCAGCTTCCTTTCCACCTTCCCTCTTATCTAGCTTATCTGACATTAATTTGGGCTTAAGAACTTTATAACTTTGCCTGCCTTCTCTCCGTTAGTTCCAATATTTAATCAAGCAGCATACCTTCATTTCTCTTTCCTTTGAAATCATCAATTACCCTTTCTCTATCATTTCCAAAGTTCAAATGTACTTTGCATGCTTGGATTAGTGCAGAGGTTCTCAAAGTATGGCCGCTGATGAGTACCATCCACGTCACCTGGGAGTTAGTTATGAATGCAGATTCCTAGGCCCCCACCCCAGACCTACCACTTCATCAAAAGTTAGATCATCTGCTTTTTTTTTTTTTTTTTTTTTAAGACACAGTCTTGCTATTGCCCAGACTCAAGTACAGTGGCATGATTTTGGCTCACTGCAACCTCCACCTCCCAGGTTCAAGCAGTTCTCCTGCCTTGGCCTCCCAACTAGATGGGACTACAGGCCTGTGCCAACAAACCTGACTTTTTTTTTTTTTAAGCGGGAGTTTAGTTCATTACCCAGGCTGGAGTACAGTGGCACAATCTTGGCTCACTGCCACTTCCACCTCTCAGGTTCAAGCGATTCTCCTGCCTTAGCCTACAGAGTAGCTAGGATTACAGGCATGTGCCACCATACCCAGCTAATTTTTCTATTTTTAGTAGAGACGGGGTTTCTCCATGTTGGTCAGGCTGGTCCCAAACTCCTGACCTCAGGTGATCCATGTGCCTCGGCCTCCCAAAGTGCTGGGATTACAGGCATGAGCCACCGCACCCGGCCAAATTTTTGTATTTTTAGTTGAGATAGGATTTTACCATGTTGGCCAGGCTGGTCTCAAACTCCTGACCTCGTGATACTCCCACCTCAACCTCCCAACGTGCTGCGATTACAGGCATGAGCCACCGCGCCCTGCCAGAAGCTGCATTACCTGCATTTTAATAAACTCTTCAGGTGATGTAGAGGCACATGAGATTTTGAGAACCAGTGGATGAATGCAACAATCTCCCATGATTCCAACACAATCTATCCCAGCTGTGGCTACCAGCTTAATTCACCTACAGCCTTCATCGTTACCAGGTCTCTGCTCTAGAACTACCAATGGCTCTCAATCCCTGCCTCATGAAGCCTAACCTCCTTCACTTAGCTCTTAAAGCTTTATCTGCCACTCCATCTCTTTTTTTTTTTTTTTTTGAGACGGAGTTTCGCTCTTGTTACCCAGGCTGGAGTGCAATGGCGCAATCTCAGCTCACCGCAACCTCCGCCTCCTCGGTTCAGGCAATTCTCCTGCCTCAGCCTCCTGAGTAGCTGGGACTACAGACACGCGCCACCATGCCCCGCTAATTTTTTGTAGTTTTAGTAGAGACGGGGTTTCACCGTGTTGACCAGGATGGTCTCGATCTCTTGACCTCGTGATCCACCCGCCTCGGCCTCCCAAAGTGCTGGGATTACAGGCTTGAGCCACGGCGCCCGGCCCACTCCATCTCTTTAAATTTGTTCTCACTAGACTCCCTAAGGCCTTCACACTCTGTATTCTAGTTGTAACAACATGCTCAATTTACAAGCACCATGCCTTTGAGATTAACACCTGCCCACTCCCACTCACCCACCCTGTCACCATTGGGGTTTGATTACAACATTTAGAAACCCTGAACAGTGAAAAGTGAAAAACTGGTGTCTCTCCCCTACGTGGAAACAAAAATAAACATAATACTAAGCTATGAAGTAACACTGCAGAAGTCAACCAAATAACCGATTCTTTCCCATAATCACTGGTTTGCTGCTTTAAAACTATATTTATTAGCTGGGCACGCTGGCTCATACCTGTAATCCCAGCCCTTTGGGAGGCCCAGGCAGGTGAATCAGAAGGTCAGGAGTTCGAGACCAGTCTGACCAACATGATGAAACCCAGTCTCTATTAAAAGTACAAAAATTAGCCAGGCGTGGTGGCACACGCCAGTAACCCCAGCTACTCAGGAGGCTGAGGCAGGAAAATCGCTTGAACCTGGGAGGCGGAGATTGCAGTGAGCCAAGATCACACCTCAAACTCCAGCCTGGGGGACAGAGAGAGACTCCATCTCAAAAAAAAAAAAAAAAAAAAAAAATATATATATATATATATATACACACACACACATAATATATAATACATACATAATATATAATACATATATAATATATACATATTTATCAAATTCTTTGTAAAAAGAGGCTGGGCGTGGTGACTAACGCCTGTAACACCAGCACCTTGGGAGGCTGAGGCAGGCGGATCATTTGAGGTCAGGAGTTCAAGACTAGCCTGGCCAACATGGTGAAACCCTGTCTCTACTAAAAATCCAAAAATTATCTGGGCATAGTAGCTGTAATCCCAGCTACTTGAGAGGCTGAGGCAGAAGAATCGCTTGAACACAGGAAGATGGAGTTTGCAGTGAACAGAGATTGCTCCACTGCATTCCAGCCTGGGCGACAGAGTGAGACTCCATCTCACAAAGAAAGAAAGAAAAATTCGGTGTAAAAAGTGATTTTTGATGCCACTATTGCTTTCCTGGTTCTACAAACTCATGCTCAATACATCTGCTGATCAATCCAGTTCTGCCTATGTGGCTCTAAATCTCACTCACCATTGAGTACTCTGCTCATTTTATAAGTGAAATTGGATAAATGAATGAATGAATGAGCAGGCTGGTCTGTTCAGTCAAAGGGAAGGCTGAAATCTCGCTCTGTCGCCCAGGCTAGAGTGCAGTGGCACAATCTCAGCTCACTGCAACCTCTGTCTCCCTGTTCGAGCAATTTTCTGCCTCAGCATCCCGAGTAGCTGGGATTGCAGGCACCCGCTACCACACCCAGCTAATTTTTTTGTATGTTTTAGTAGAGATGGGGGTTTCACCATCTTGGCCAGGCTGGTCTTGAACTCCTGACCTTGTGATCCACCCGCCTCGGCCTCCCAAAGTGCTTCGGGCATGAGCCACCACACCCGGTCCTGCAGAGAGATTCTTATAAATAATATAGTATATTGGCTAACAATATACTGGTTAGTTCAGGAGCAGTGGCTCATGCCTGTAATCCCAGCACTTTGTGAGGCTGAGGCAGGTGGATCACAAGGTCAGGAGTTTGAGACCAGCCTGGCCAGCATAGTGAAACCCCATCTCTACTAAAAATACAAAAATTAGCCGGGCATGATGGCACATGCCTGTAGTCCCAGCTACTCGGGAGGCCGAGGCAGGAGAATTGCTTGAACCAGGGAGTCAGGGGTTGCAGTAAGCCGAGATTGGACCACTGCATTCCAGCGTGGGTGACAGAGGGAGACCCCATCTCAAAAAGTGTGTGTGTGTGTGTGTGTGTGTGTACACATATACTGGTTAACCCTCCAGCCCCAAGTCTGCAAAGTTGCTGATGTCTCATCCTTTCTCAAACAGACCAAATCAGTGAGGAAGCCTTGGAATTTATCAGGAAGGAAACTTACAGTTTGTAACTTTTTAGAGTGAAGGAAGCAGGGTGGGGGTGAAGGAAACAGCTCACTTTCTGCAACTGTTGTTCACCCTGTTGAGATCTGCTTGTTACTTGGGGCCTTGTTATGGAAACAAACTCCAGCACCCAGAGCTGGGAAAGCTGGTTTTGCAGCAGCTCTGCTGAATTGCTGTATTTATTATTTATTAGTGTTTTGTTTTGTTTTTGAGATGGAGTCTTGCTCTGTCACCAGGCTGGAATGCAGTGGCACAATCTCGACTCACTGCAACCTCTGCCTCAGACTATTCTCCTGCCTCAGCCTCCTGAGTAGCTGAGACAGGCACGTGCCACCAAGCATGACTAATTTTTGTATTTTTAGTATAAATGGGGTTTTACCATGTTGGCCAGACTGTTTCGGACTCCTGACCTCAAGTGATGCACCCGCCTCAGCCTCCCAAAGTGCTGGGATTACAGGTGTTAGCCACCGCACTTGGCCTTTTTTGAGATGGAGTCTCGCTCTGTCGCCAGGCTGGATTGCAGTGGCATGCTCTCGGCTCACTGCAACCTCTGCCTCCCGAATTCAAGCGGTTCCCGAGTACCGGGGATTACTGGCGAGCGCCACCAAGCCCGGGTAATTTTTGTGTTTTCAATAGAGACGGGATTTCACCATGTTGGCCACGCTAGTCTCCAACTCCTGACCTCAGGTTATCTGCCCGCCTCGGCCTCCCAAAGTGTTGGAATTACAGGCGTGATCCACGGCACTCAGCAGTCAGTCAGGGTTTATTAATCTACTATACAGGTACTGAAAGGGTAAGAAATGGAAGAAATAAAACACAACACCGGGCGTGGTGGCTCACTCCTGTAATCCCAGCACTTTGGGAGGCCAAGGCAGGAGGATTAAGAGGTCAGGAGATCAAGACCAGCCTGGCTAACACAGTGAAACCCTGTCTCTACTAAAAATATAATTAGCCAGGCGTGATGGCACATGCCTATAATCCCAGCTACTCGGGAGGCTGTCAAGAGAATCGCTGGAATTCGGGAGTCGGAGGTTGCAGTGAGCCGAAATCCCGCCACTGCACTCCTGCCTGGACGACAGAGTGAGACTCCATCCCAAAAAACTAAAGAAGGGCACCGTGGCTTATGCCTGTAATGCCAGCACTTTGGGCCCCGACCCGGCAAATCACAAGGTCAGGAGATTGAGACCATTCTGACCAACATGGTGAAACCCCATCTCTACTAAAAATACAAAATTATCTGGGCGTGGTGGCGGGCGCCTGTAGTCCCAGCTACTCTGGAGGCTGAGGCAGGAGAATTAAACCTGGGAGGTGGAGGTTGCAGTGAGCTGAGAGCGCGCCACTGCACTCTAGCCTGGGCAACAAGAAGGAAATTCCGTCTCCAAAAAAAAAAAAAAAGGCCGGGCGCGGTGGCTCACACCTGTAATCCCAGCACTTTGGTAGGCTGAGACGTGCGGATCACGAATTCAGGAAATTGAGACCATCCTGGCCAACCCGGTGAAAACTCATCTCTACTAAAAATACAAAACTTCTGGGAGTGGTGGCAGGCACCTGTAGTCCGAGCTACTAGGGAGGCTGAGGCAGGAGAGTCCTTTGAACCCGGGAGGCGGAGGTTGAAGAGTCGAGATTGCTCCACTGGACTCCAGAGCGAGACTCCGTCCCCCACTCCACAAAAATAAAAAAAAGATGGGCACGGCGGCTAACACCTGTAATCCCAGCACTTTGGGAGGCGGCCAAGGCGGGCGGATCACAAGGTCACAAAGTCAGGAGATCGAAACCATCTGGCTAACACGGTAAAACCCGATCTCTACCAAAAATACAAAAAATTAGCCAGGCGTGGTGGTGCGCGCCTGTAGTCCCAGCTACTTCGGAGGCTGAGGCAGGAGAATCGCTTGAACCCGGAAGGTGGAGGTTGCTGTGAGCTGAGGTCACGCCATTGCACTCCAGCCTGGGCGACAGAGCGAGACGCCATCTTAAAAAAAAAAAAAATCCTCTGCAAATGCCTAAACCTATTTTTCAGAATCCTTTCAGCCAGCAGGCACCTGCTGAATGCTCACAGAAGTGAGTATTTGTGGGATCCTGTATATTACTACAGACACCACCTGTCAGGTGAGAACCATACCTACAAGATGATTCTCCAATGTTTAAATAAAACAAAGTCTCTTTTGTCTCTTTTGAAAGTGACTCAAATCAGTGCTCAATGTTTGAACATCATTTATAAACCCTGCCCCACCTAAATGCCAACTACCTAAGACGTGCAAATTTTTTACAAAGTTTTAGCATTAAACATTTTCTTATTTATAAGTAACTTTCAAGCCTCCAATTTAATACATAATGCATTTGACCCACAGAGAATGATTCCTGGGAGCTGAAAATTTCACTAGAGAATAATTTGTGGCAATTGAATTTGTCTTGTCTTGTCTTAGGATTCTGCAGAAGGAAGTGTACACATTTTTGAACAGCTGTGTAAGGGATATATACCAGCGAGCTGTGGACAGCTGCCCAGTAACAGCCACATGGACACCTCAGACAGAGCCACTGAAACTGCCCAGCCCTCCTCTCCTAGCACATTACTAGCCAACCTCCCCAGGGCTCTGAATCCACTGCCCCTATGACTCACCGCCCATCAATGGGTTCGAAAGAAGCCTGGTGTCAGAAGCATCTCTTGGCTCCACGGGCTTGCCGCCATCCATGCCCCCTTGCTTGCCATCCATGGTGCTCTCTCCTGAGTGAGCAAGCTCTGCGCCGTACTTCAGTTGCTCAGCAAAGTCCAAACTTCATGCTCCCCTTGCTCCTGAAAAATTTATGTGGCTGGCTGAGCTGCACACGTCCTGGTCAAATGGTCTGCAGCAAAGAACAGAGCAGGCAGGGTAATCTGAGTACTACCTGTGTTCAGAGAGAAGCACACGCTCGGGTACACGCGCACACACACACACACACACTTTACCTAACTGGCTGGAGGCCCGGCAGAGGCCACAAGAACCCTCCAGCCCCCAGTCTCCGAAGTTGCTGATGTCACGTCCTTTCCCAAACTGAGACCAATCAGTGAGGAAGCCTTGGCATTTATCAGGAAGGAAACTTACAGTTTGTAACTTTTTAGAGTTAAGGGAGCAGGGTGGGGACGAAGTAAACAGCTCACTTTCTGCGAGTGTTGTTCACCCTGCTGAGATCCGTTTGTTACATGGTAGCTTGTTATGGAGACAAGCCCCAGCACCCAGAGCTGAGAACGCTGGTTTTGCAGCAGCAGCCCTGCTGAATTGCTTGCACAGTATCATGCACAGCACGCCCTGGCCATCTGCACACGTGCTTTCAATTTCACTGGGAGTTTCTTATGGGAAAATGTGTCTATATGTTACAATAATGTACCTTTGGAAAGAACTGCTTTTTTCATTTCGACTGCAAGAATTTCACTAAATGTCCTGCTTCACCCTTCCTCCACTCCTTTTATTTTAACTTCTAAATAAATAATGAACCATTGCAATTGGAAAACTGGATTGCTAGGTGGCCTGGGATGCGGAAGAGACCTGCTATCTTTCCATTGTCAATTATTAAAACTTATTTTGTTAGCATTTTGCTTATACAAAATATTTGGGTGTTCTGTGTCCATGTCGTTTCAGATAAACCCAGTTGCCTCACACCCCTTGGTGCTACTTCAGGCTGAGGGCCACCTCTGGACTCCCAGCATTCCTCTCTTCCAGGTGGAAGAGGATTTTTCATCCCCATAGGGGAAGGCTCTGAGTTAAGTCTCAAGTAAAGGCTGGCTGTGCAGTGACTGCAGATTTGTCTTAATTGCAAAGATGAGGCCTAGCTGTTTTAGATTTATGGAGTCTCAGTTGAAACATTAGGTGGCTGTTATTAACAGTTTGAGAGGTGTCATTAACATTTTTAAAGGCATTTCTATGCATACACATGTATGCACATTTATCAATTTACATTTTCCACATAAATGTACCTATATTCTATTTTTGTTTTTTTTGAGACAGTCTCACTTTGTCACCTGGCCTCGAGTACCATGGTGCCATCTCAGTTCATTGCTAACTGCTACTCCTGGAGTCAAGTGATTCTCCTGCCTCAGCCTCCCAAGTAGCTGGGATTACAGGAGCATGCCACGACCCCTGGCTATTTTTTGTATTTTTAGTAGAAGCAGGGTTTCACCATGTTGGCCAGGCTAGTCTCAAACTCCTGACCTCAAGTGATCCCCTCGCCTTGGTGTCCCAAAGTGCTAGGATTATGGGTGTGAGCCACCACTCCCAGCCCCTATATTATTCTATTATTCTATGCTTTTTACTTTTATTTGGTCTGGGAGAGCTTTCCATATCAGCTTTTATGGCTATGCTACTGTCTTTATTCACTGCTGCATAGCATTCCATATTGTGCCAAAAGTATTTAATTATGCTCCTAATGATGTAAGCAGAAGGTCATTATTTCTGTTAGTACTATGAAAAGACTGAAGTTCATATTTTGTACATGTGGCTTTGTGCACAGAGGCAAATATTTCTAGAGGGGAGATTCCTAAGTGGAAATGCTAAGTCAAAGGTATGCTTATGCACATGTAATAAATTGTATAAAACCAAAGACACGGCTGGGTGCAGTGGCTCATGCCTGTAATCCCAGTATTTTGGGAGGCTGAGGAGGGCAGATCACCAGGTCAAATGTGCCTATATGTTGCAATAATGTACCTTTGGAAAGAACTGTTTTTTTCCTTTCAGCTGCAAGAATTTCACTAAATGTCCTACCTCACCCTTCCTCACCTTAGTAGAGATGGTGAAACCCCATCTCTACTAAGCTTTCGCCATCTCTACTAAAAATACAAAAATTAGCTGGGCGTGGTGGCAGGCACCTGTAATTCCAGCTACTCAGGAGGCTGAGGCAGGAGAATCAGTTGAACCCAGCAGACAGAGGTTGCAGTGAGCCAAGATCACGCCATTGTACTCTAGCCTGGGGGACAAGAGTGAGGCTTCGTCTTGATAAAAAAGAAAAAAAATTGAAGACACACAAAATGAGTACAAGTAAAACTGGAGAATGGAATAAAATCAGTAGATTGTATGAATGTTGATTTCCCAGTTATAATATTGTACTACAGTTACCACTGAGGGAAACGAGGCAAAGTGCACTGGATGGAGATCACTGTGTGATTTCTTACAACTGCACGTGAATCTATAATTCTCTCAATACAAATTGTACTTTTTTTTTTTTTTTTTTTTTGAGATGGAGTATCACTCTATCACCCAGGCTGGAGTGCAGTGGCATGATCTCAGCTCACTGCAACTACCGAGTTCAAGCAATTCTCCTGCGTCAGCCTCCTGAGTAGCTGGGATTACAGGCACCCGCCACCACGCACAGTTAATTTTTTGTATTTTTAGTAGAGACCAGTTTCACCATGTTGGCCAGGCTGGTCTTGAATTTCTGACCTTAGGTGATCCACCAACCTCAGCATTTAAAAGTGCTGGGATTACAGGCGTGAGCCACTGCGCCCGGCCCAAATTGCACTTTTTAAAAAGAGGCGGCTCATTTAAAATTGGGATAAACGGCCGGGCGCGGTGGCTCAAGCCTGTAATCCTAGCACTTTGGGAGGCCGAGGCGGGTGGATCATGAGGTCAAGAGATCGAGACCATCCTGGTCAACATGGTGAAACCCCGTCTCTACTAAAAAATACAAAAAATTAGCTGGGCATGGTGGTGCGTGCCTGTAATCCCAGCTACTCAGGAGGCTGAGGCAGGAGAATTGCCTGAACCCAGGAGGCGGAGGTTGCGGTGAGCCGAGATCGCGCCATTGCACTCCAGCCTGGGTAACGTGAGTGAAACTCCGTCTCAAAAAAAAAAAAAAAAAAAAAATTGGGATAAACACTACTAAACTTCCCTCTATTTCTATTTGCAGAATTAACCAAGAAGGCCATAAGTATACAAATTCTTTACCACTGCGTCAGGAAAGATTTGAAGAATGATAAACTTGTTTGGCAGAGACTGAGAAATTGATTCCCAGCACAGACTGGATGACGAGTTAAACAGAAGGGCACAATGAGGAAACTGGATGCTATTTCCTTCCCTTCCCAGTAAAATCTTTATAGTGCAGCTTATTTACTTTTAATTAAATTCCAAGTAGATGAGGCTTTTCCATATTCAAAACTAAGTTCCAAAATGACAATAAAGAATATTTCCAGGTTGTTTCCCTACTACCTGGGAGGGAATTAATTCATCAGCCTTTAATCTTCTCATTATATTTATGATGTTGATCAACACTGGTAAATAGGAGGATGGGAGGTGAATTTTTAAACTGTTTAACAACAGTTCTTTGCAAGGGGAGTTCATGCATTTGTGGATTTGTATGAACATAAAGTTGAACCACATGTATATGAGCTGTGATTATGGAGAAATTGGTTGGCTTACCACGAGCCACAAGAAAAGGGCAATCTTACAAACTTCTAGTCAGCCCTCATGTGTGTCAGTGTGTGTGTCTGGATGTTCAGTGAAACTGGCCCAGGTTAGGTTAGAAAACAGAATGATCATTGCCTGCAGCAGATGATAAGGCCACAATCATTCCTTACCAGGTGCAGAGTTCTCAGTAGCCAGTGTCTCTACCCCACCCCTCACTTGGATGTCCAAGGCACACCTCAGGCATGGTTTAGGAGACTCTTTCCTCCCCAAAATAGCCGGCTCAAGTCCAGCTGCTCACTGCTAAGAAAAAGGCTGAAAACTCAAGAAGCAAAAGGTGTAGTAAAAGGAAATCAATTTTATCCAAATGCTACCAGTTGGAGAATGGCCAGCCTTTAAAAGACCGTTCCACCTTTTTGGGCTGAGTGAAGGGGTTTAAAATGAAGGAAAAAGTGTGGGAAAATGTGAGAATATCAAGGGAGGGAAGAACTCTGTGTGTCTCTTGCCCATCACTATCTTGAGTAATCGCCGGTCCGGAGGTCCAGTTTGCGTCATCCTGACTTCTGCCCGGTAGTGGTAGCCTAACTGTTCGTAACTCCCCCAAGCAGGAGGATTCTGCTGCTGGGGCCCTGAGCCTTTTTTGTTTCAAAATTGTCCCCTGGAATTTCTAGGCAAGCACTTAATTAGATAAGCGAGCACTGTTCACCAACGTGCCTCGTGGAAAAGAGAAACAAAGAATATCAAAGTATGTTTCAAGGCTGAAAGCAAGAAAGAAAAAAAAGTTTTAAAATGCATTTTGAGGCTGGGATGCTCAGTTATGCTTAGACTTTGGGGGAGCCTTGAAAGTCACTTGCAATCAGTCAAAGTTGGTCCAGGAGCTTAAACTTCTCGTTTTCTCAGTTGGCATTTTTTTTTTTTTTTGAGACAGAGTCTCGCTCTGTTGCCAGGCTGGAGGGCAGTGGCACAACTGCAGCTCACTACAGCCTCTGCCTCCTGGGTTCAAGCAATTCTCCTGCCTCAGCCTCCCGAGTAGCTGGGACTACAAGCACACGCTACATACCCAGTTATTGTTTGTATTTTTAGTAGAGATGGGGTTTCTCCATGTTAGTCAGGCTGGTCTCGATCTCTCAACCTAGTGATACACCCGCCTCAGCCTCCCAAAGTGCTGGGATTACAGACGTGAGCCACTGCGCCCAGCCAGCCTCGGCTGGCAGTTTTTCTAGCACAAAACCTTTAACACCTAAAAAGGTATACATCTGCTCTGATGATTTGGAATACTCTGCTTCTACTGCTGTAGAGAGAAGTCACTCAGTCCTACTTGGCCAGGCAGTATAATAAGGCTCAAATAAGAATTTAAAAAAAAAAAATCAGGCATTATGCAGTATTCTTGAGGAAACAGTCAGGTGGATCAAAATTGAGAGATAATCACATAGCAATGGGGCTGGACTCTTCAAAAATGCCAACAGCATGAAAGTCAAAAGGCGGAAGGGAAGCTTTCTAGATTAAAGGAAAATAAAGAAACTTGATAACTACATTCGATGCATTATCCTCAAAGAGAGCCTGAATGGTGGAACATGACAGAAAATATATCATTAATGCCACAAGTGTGAGAACTGAAATCTCGTTATATATGGATAGTTGTAATGCATCAGTATCAAACTTCCTATGTGTGATCACTACGCCACAGTTCCATAGGAGAATCTCTGTGTTCTTAGGAGATGCACATTGAACTACTTAGTGCTGAGCCATATGGGAGCAAGAGGCCAAAAGAGAAATGTATGCCTTTATGCATATTTTGTACGAAGTATAAAAAGCTGGCCAGATGCAGTGGCTCACACCTGTAATCCTAGCACTTTCGAAGGCCAAGGTGGGTGGATCACAAGTTCAGGAAATCGAGACCATCCTGGCTAACATGGTGAAACCCTGTCTCTACTAAAAATACTAAAAATTAGCCAGGCGTGGTGGCACGAGCCTGTAGTCCCAGCTACTTGGGGGGCTGACGCAAGAGAATCACTTGAACCCGGGAGGCAGAGGTTGCAGTGAGCTGAGATCACACTACTGCACTCCAGCCTGGGCAACAGAGCGAGACTCCATCTCAAATTTAAAAAAAAAGTTAATGTAAGCTGCAAATAAAGCCTGCATTGCCCAATCTGCTTGCATGTCATTGTCATACCTTATAAACTCGGCAGCCACATATCCCAGAACCAAGGGCTGATTGGAAACACTATTCTCACTGCACAATAATGCAGGGTCATAAAACAAACAACAACAGCCTGTCTTTATTTCAATATTTGGCTATCATGGGCTTTTTGCCTTAACATTGGTACACTAAAATATGCACATTAATTACTTTTTGTTGCCCTCTTAAATTTTTTTGCCTCATTCACCTAATCCTGATCCTAACCCTGGTGAAGGATCATGATGCCCACAACTTACATATAGTTCATTTTCTAATATACGGATATGTATATACCGGGCGCTGTGGCTCACGCCTGTAATCCCAGCACTTTGGGAGGCCGAGGCAGGTGGATCACAAAGTCAAGAGATTGAGACCATCCTGGCCAACATGGTGAAAGCTCATTTCTACTAAAAATACCAAGAAAAAAAATTAGCTGGGCATGGTGGCTGCTGCCTGTAGTCCTAGCTACTTGGGAGGCTGAGGCAGGAGAATTGCTTGAACCCAGGAGGCGGAAGTTGCAGTGAGCCAAGATCACACCGCTGCACTCTAGCCTGGCGACAGAGTGAGACCTCATCTCAGAAAAAAAAAAAAGAATATGTATTAATTATAATCTCTTTTCCTTATTTTTTTGGGGGGTGGGGATGGAGTCTCTCTCTGTTGCCTAGGCTGGAGTGCAGTGGCGCAATCTTGGCTCATTGGAACTTCCACCTCCCGGGTTCAAACGATTCTCCTGCCTCAGTCTCCCCAGTAACTGGGATTATAGGCATGCACCACCATACCTGGCTAGTTTTTGCATTTTTAGTAGAGATGAGGCTTCACCATGTTGGCCAGGCTGGTCTGGAACTCCTGACCTCGTGATTCACCTGCCTCGGCCTCCCAAAGTGCTGGGATTACAGGAGTGAGCCACTGCACCAGGCCAAATAGTTTTTATATGCCAATCACACTTCTGGAAATCTAAGAAATACTTCAAAAATTTTGAAGATTTATGTAAAAATGAAGTTCACGTCAATGTTATCTACAATAGCAAGAAACTAGAAATAATTTAAGTATCTAACAATATGGAAATACTTAAGGAATATGATACAACCATTTAAAAGGATAGTCCCAAAGGGTTCAAAACAGGAAATTATTACAACATGGTTTGTGGGAAAAGCCAGAATCATAAATACTTTTATAATAAGATATCGATGTTAAATCAGGCAAAGGGATAAAAAATATGATATACTGAAAATACTGAAAAAAATCTTAACAGTAAAAGTTAACTAACAAATATTATATACATACGTGAGTAGTTATTCTAAAATTCAGTCACCCTGCCAGGGACCTTGCCTAACCAACTCATCTAAAATAGTAAGACTCGGTTATCACTCCTTACCCCCAATCTGCTTTATTTTTCTTTTTATCACTTCCTGATATGATATTTGTATTATTTCCTGTTGTCCTCACTAACACATGAGGTTTTTGGGAGCAAACACCATGTCTGTCTGTCTTTTTTTTTTTTTTTTTGAGACGAAGTTTTGCTCGTTGCCCAGGCTGGAGTGCAATGGCGCGATCTCGGCTCACAGCAACCTCCGCCTCCCGGGTTCAAGCAATTCTCCTGCCTCAGCCTCCCGAGTAGCTAGGATTACAGGGATGTGCCACCACGCCTGGCTAATTTTATGTTTTTAGTAGAGATGGGGTTTCTCCATGTTGGTCAGGCTGGCTGCGCACTACCAACCTCAGGTCGGGATCCGCCCGCCTCAGCCTCCCAAAGTGCTGGGATTACAGGTGTGAGCCACCGCACCCAGCCCCATGTCTGTCTTTCACACTGTTCTACAGTGTCTAGTACATTATAGATGCTGAGTAAAAAATGTGTTAAATGAATTAATTGAGAAGCTATCTTAGAGCACTTCAAACATGACTAAAATTGTAAAAATTATACCGTTTTGGGAAAAAAACATCCCATATAGTATAAAAAGTGAAATAATCTGTATTAGTATCTAAGAACCCCAAACAGCAGGCAAAATGGAAACTGAAGGGTTAATTTGATCAGGTCGGTCTGCCCTACTTGTTTTTGGTTGCTTGCTTTTTGTTAATTTCTTTTCTTTTGTTCATGAAGCTAAAAGCTACAGTAGCTGAATACCACCCTGCTGTGTGCTGAAATTTAACCTTCACTGGCTACTTGATAAGTAACATTCATAGTTTACCACAGTAATGGTTGCGTCAGTTGTTTTTCAGGAACTTGGGCCAGCTCCTGTCCAGTTCAAACCAGTTAAGGCCACTGACTATTCAACTAGGCCTCCACAAGTGCCTGAGAAATGGCCTTTTGATGTCAGAAAACCAAAAATGCCACCCTCAGATCATACTGATGCCACTATTTTTGGTTTATATGTCCTATGTAATGTCATGAATACTGGCTATGCTTGCACAAAATAAACCTGTTCCTTTTTTCCCCACTTTTCCCCATGCCTTAGACCACCCCACTTCCCTAACCCATAAATATAGCTAAGCCTTATCTTTGGGAAGGTGGATTTGAGAGCTATTATCCTGCTTCCTTGCTTGGCAGCCTTGTGAATAAATCTTTTCTCTTACAAAACCCATGTCACACTGATTGGTTTACCGAATGCAGGCAGAAAAAACCTGGATCTAGTTGGTAACGAAATAATGTCATAAAAACCAGATGATTAGTCTGATGGTCTAAATATAGCTTAATAGATATAGAGCTTTAAAGGAACTTAAAGATTACCTCATGTCTAGGCTGGGTGTGGTGCCTCACGCCTGTAATCCCAGCACTTTGGGAGGCTGAGGCAGGTGGATCACGAGGTCAGATTGAGACTATCCTGGCTAACATGGTGAAAACCCATCTCTACTAAAAATACAAAAATTAGTTGGGCGTGGTGGCACATGCCTGTAGTCCCAGCTACTCGGTAGGCTGAAGCAGGAGAATCGCTTGAACCCAGGAGGCGGAGGTTGCTGTGAGCCAGGATCACACCACTGCACTCCAGCCTGGGTGACAGAGCAAGGCTCCTTCTCAAAAAAAAAAAAAGAAAAAAAGATTATCTCATGTCTAATATTTCATTCATAAATTGTAAGACATCAGCACCACTCTAGGATTCAGGGACCTGGACTATCAGATGGAGTCTGGTGAATGGTTGTTCAGGATTTGACTGTCACCTTCTCCCTCAAGGCTACCAGTGTTGAGAGGTCCATACAAATGATTTGTGGCATCCATGGTCTGCAGTTGCAGTGGGCAATGGAACACCTCCCTGGGGTCACAGACTGGTTGAATGTTCTAGAGCCTTGCACGGCTTAACACAGAACTCAGACATTCAGCAAGATCCCAGTTGACAAAAAAAAAAAAGACAAAATGCACTCATAAGAACACTTTGAAGGAAAACCTCCAATTCCTAAACATTCTTTGATAGGAAGACTCTCTGTTCTTTCCTCTTTGATCTTTCCACAGCTAATGATGGCTCAAGTGGCTCCTCATCCTGTTTCAAATCTATCCTTTCTTTCAATCAATTTTCCATCTTTAACTTTTTTTTTTTTTGAGACAGAGTTTCGCTCTTGTTGCTCAGGCTGGAGTGCAATGACGCGATCTTGGCTCACTGCAACTTCCGCCTCCCAGGTACAAGTAATTCTCCTGTCTCAGCCTCCCAAGTAGCTCAAATTATGGGCATGTGCCACCACACCTGGCTAATTTTTTTGTATTTAGTAGAGACAGGGTTTAACCATATTAGTCAGGCTGGTCGCAAACTCCTGACCTCAGGTGATCCACCTCATCGGCCCCCCAAAGTGCTCGGATTACAGGAATGTACCACCACGCCCGGCCATCTTTAACATTTTTATAACTATTTGTGTTATTTGATAAGTTTCCTAGTCATTTGCTTTGCTAATATTTCTATTTATGAACCTATATTATTCTTATTGATTTGTAAATGAACTCTTCATATGTTGAAATGTAGAAATAAGCTGAGATCATTCTGCCCTTTAATATTTGGGGCACATCGAATCGTACCTCCTTTCATGGCTGTTGTACTATGCTGTACCTTCCTCAAGATTTGTGAAAATTGCCTTTCCTAAGGTTTACGAATGATCTTCAGGAGTTTTTCTTGTCACATCTCTCATAAAAGGAGAATTTGATCCCACCTGAAACAGGTAAGTTTACATATTGTTTTGCCAGCATATCATGCAATACATTTATTACAGCAAGTAGAGCCAGATAATCTAGTTTTTTTCCTTAATATCTTCTAAATAATGCACAAAGTATCATATACGTGTTAGACTTTACTGAAGGATTGGGTAATATTTACATACTTGTTCACCAAAATTCTCCACTGGGAAAAGGAGAAAGCTAAGGATGAGATGTGACAGTTTCCTGTGTCCTCAAATATTAACTTTTAATCTGCTATAAATGTCACATCCAGTTTTCCTCTATTTTGGTTTGCCTTTTCATTTTATATGTGGCATTTTTTGCAACATATTTTAAATGTATTCCAATTTATCGGTATTTTCCTTTAAGCTTTCTGCCTTTGATATTATATTTCAAAAATGCTTTCCCTTTCATGTACATTTTCTTATAGTATTTTTATAGCATTATTTAATTTTTTAAACTTTTTTTTAAAAAAACAAGATTTGTTTTGGAAATATCATGTAAGATTAAAATGTAACCTTTTACTCCCAATTAACTAATTAAGATTATTAGATATTCCAAAATTCTAAAAATCAGAAAATGATCTACAGTACTATTAATAGAAATGTAATGTGAGCCACACGTGTAATTTAAAATGTAATTATAGTCACACTAAAAAAGTAAAAAGAAAGCCAGTGAAATCAATTTTAATAATATATTTTATTTAATCTAATATATTCAAAAGATTATCATTTCAGTGTATGATCAACATCAGAAGTTTTTTTCTTTAAATTTTATTTGGTATGTAATAATCATATATATTTATGGGGTACAGAGTGATATTTTAATACCTAGAAATGAACAAATCAGGGTGATTAGAATATCCTTCACCTCAAACATTTCTCATTGCTGCTATGAACATTTAAAATCTTCTCTTCCAGCTTTTTGAAAATATATAATAAATTATTGTTAACCACATTTACCCTACAGTACTATGAAACACTCAAAATTATTTCTTCTATCCAATTATAATTTTGTATCCATTAACCAACATTTCCTTCTTATACCCTCCCCACTACCCTTCCCAGTCTCTAATAAGCATAATTCTACTCTGTTTCTATGAGCTCAGTTTTTTAGCTTTCACATGTGAGCAAGAACATATGGTGTTTATCTTTCTGTGCTTGACTTACTTTACTTAACATAATGTCCTCTAGGCTCATCCATGTTGCTGCAAATGACAGGATTTACTTCTTTGTTAAGGCTGAATAGTATTTCGTTTTTCATATATACCACATTTTCTTTATTCACTGATCTGTTGATAGACAAGTTGATTTCATATCTTGCTCTTGTGAATAGAGCTACAATAAACATGGAGGTACAAGTACCTCTTCCATACACTACTTTCTTTTTGATAAATATCCAGTAATGAGATTGCTGGATCATACTTGACAACAACAAAACAAATAATCTGATTTTAAAATGGGAAAAGGATCTGAATAGACATTTCTCAAAAAAAAGACATATAAATAGCCAACAGGTATATGAAAGAATGCCTAACATCACTAATCATCAGGGAAAGGCAAATCAAAGCCACAGTGCAGTATCATCTCACCCCAGTTAGAATGGCTACTATCCAAAAAATGGAATATAACAAGTGCCAGTACAGATGTGGAGAAAAGGGAATTCTTATACACTATTGATGGGAACGTAAATTAGTACAACTATTATGGAAAACAGTATGGAAGTTTTCAAAAAATTAAAAACACAACATCAAAAGTTACTAATATTTCAATACAAAAAAAATAAAAAATAAAAAACAAGAGGCGGGCAGATCAGTTGAGGTCAAGAATTTGAGACCAGACTGGCCAACATGGTAAAATCCTGTCTCTACTAAGAAAAAAATATACAGGGCTGGATGCGGTGGCTTACACTTGTAATCCCAGCACATTGGGAGGCCAAGGCGGGCAGATCACCTGAGGTCAGGAGTTCGAGACCAGCCTGACCAAAATGGTGAAACCCCATCTCTACTAAAAATACAAAATTAGTTGGGCTTGGTGGCACACACCTGTAATCCCAGCTACATGGGAGGCTGAGGCAGGAGAATCGCTTGAACCCAGGAGGTGGAGGTTGCAGTGAGCCGAGATCATGCCATTGCACTCCAGCCTGGGCAAAAGGAGCGAAACTCTGTCTCAAAAAAAAAAAAAAAAATTAGCTGGGCGTGGTGGCAGATGCCTGAAATTCCAGCTACTCCAGAGGCTGAGGCAGGAGAATCACTTGAACCTGGGAGGCAGAGGGTGCACTGAGCCGAGGTCGTGCCACTGCACTCCAGCCTGGGTGACAAAAGCAAAATTCCACCTCAAAAAACAAACAAACAAACAAACAAAAAACTAAGAAAAAAGTTATTAATATTCAATATTCTTTTTTTACCGAATCATTAAAATGTCATATGTAATATGTATGTAATATGTAAAATGTAATATATCTTACAATATATCTTAATTCAGCCTGGC
The DNA here is from genome assembly GCF_009761245.1 of Sapajus apella. Lineage (NCBI taxonomy): Eukaryota > Metazoa > Chordata > Mammalia > Primates > Cebidae > Sapajus > Sapajus apella. The sequence goes on from NW_022436957.1 coordinate 11,101,407, forward strand.
CACAAGTCCTGTGCTCATTAGCCATATGTGGCTAGTAGCTACTGTATTGAATAGCATAGGTTTGTTTAGAGCAGGGTTTCTCACTCTCAGCACTATTGACGTTTTGGACCTGATCATTCTTTGTTGTGGGCTGTCCTGTGCACTGTAGGGTGATTAGCTCCATCCCTGGTCTCCACCTTCCAGATGGTAGTAGCAACTTTCCCCTAGTTGTTGCAAATAAACATGTCTGCAGACATTGACAAACGTCTCAGTGAAGTGGGGCAAAACTGTCTTCAGTTGAGAGCCAGAGGTCTAGAAAAAATTGGGAAAAAATACATGTGTGAAATGAGTCTTAGGATGATCTGAGAGGGAATTTTCATTTTAGAACCAAATACTGAACCATGACAGTAATACTTACAATAATTAAAAGTCTATTCATTTCCCATGTTCTAAATTCACAAAAAGGAAAAAGAAGAAAGAGGAGGGATGGCAGAAGGAGAGAGAGATGAGATGAAGGAGAAGCAGAATACAGAAAAGGAGAAGCCTCTTTTTATATACCTTTGTGCTTATTTTGGGCGCCTGTCCACCCAGCATTGAGCCCGCTTTGGTGGCTGGCATCAATATGTAATTATTTCAAAAACCATGAGGATCTTGACTTTGAAAATAAGCGAGTGCTTGGGTTGCAACATGCCTCAGACGATGACTGTGGGTTCAGGTTGTTGGGAACACCCAGTGTTGCTCAATCCTAGAACTGCTTACTTCAAATAACTGTATTTGATATCAGAAGCAATAAGCAATAGACCCTAACTGCTAGGTACACTGATCGCTTCCAAAGTCTCTCTTACCAACCAGGACCTCAGTAACTGGAAGCCTCAGTTAACCATGTTTTTGAAATACTTAACTTTATATAAGTATATATATATAACTTTATATATAAATAACTTTGAAAACATGCATATAGGCTTATACATATACTAAGGACTTTGAAAACATATATATATATATGTTTTCAAAGTATATATATATATATATATATATTAGGGACATTGAAAACATTAAATATGTGTGTGTGTATATATACACACAAATTCAAAATTATAGCAGAGATTTATTCAAGGAAAGAAAGAAAAAAAAATAGGGAAGGGCTGAAGGGAGGAACTAAATCAAGAACATATCTTGGAATACCTAACATTTGTTATAATCTTATCTATCTGAATTTACATGTGTCTATACAATATTCAGAATGTTGACTTTTAGGTACAAGAAGATCCTGAATCATAAAAAAAATGCCTATTATTTTCACTCTACTTCACATTTTTTAAGTTTTTTAATAACAAGAGCTAAAAGCTAAATGGTTTCTGGTTGCCCCTTGGTTAATGAGAACATTAAACTAACCAGGAGTTTCCACTCATCAAGTGTTCTAGCTCATGGGGGGTTTACTTCAACTGAGCTCATTTGAAGATAGTGAGAGTCTAGCTGTTGAGCATCTACACTAGGTACTCTAGGTACAGCAGACAACTATCTGTGTAGTTCCAAGTATCTTCCCAGGGACACTTAACACTATTGGTATAGGAGGAATCGTTCAAGCGGCTCCGGCAGACATAGCTTGTGGATGGCTTGATGACATGCTCGACCGAGACACTTCCGGACACACAGGCGACAGAGCTGGGAAAGAGCAGGAGGGCCTGAGAGAGAAATAAAAATGGTGTTACCTTCATAGTGGTGGGAAGTGGGGTGGAAGGGGGAAGTCACAGAACTGGAGGAGGCTGAAACTTTCTAAAAGCAGAAGAGAAGCTGGATCTGTACAGAAATTATAGAATGAGGTAGCAGACACTAAATACAGACAGTGGATCCCGCTTTGGCCCTCTGGAGAAGATGTATTTCTTTAAGTTGATCTTCCAATGGTAATTGTATTACCAATGTCGAAGCATGAGGCTAACCAGAGGCAAGTTAGGCAATGAAGTGTGGGGTCTAAAGGGGATGTATCTCATTCATATATTGAATGTGCCAATGAAAGTAATACACTGGCCAAGGAGAAAATGCAAATGGAAGGACTGAACACACAGGACTCTAAGACACAGCTGCAGAACAGAGGGACAATATGGAAAGGGTATCAGCAGGAAGTTCCACCTGTGTGGTCACAGAGGCAGTATTAGGAGATGTGCCAGGGGCCAGATATTCAGCCCTCAAAGTACTCCTGGACCTACCAGTTCTAGCTGCCCATGAAGTGGTACTGGCTGGGTCTAAACTTAAATCTGAAGAGGCCCTCTATTCTTGCAAGGATTCCAGCTCAATAAAGATCTGTAGGAAGGACTCAACTCAGACCCTATTGTTCCCTGAAACTCAGTCTCATGTAATCTCATAGAGTCTCATGGAATCATCATGCCTGTGGCTTTGAATGGCTTTGAATCCTTAAGGAAAAATCAGCTGATGAGAGTCCAGAATATGGTTGAATAGGATGAATGAGCTTTTGGCTGTAATGCTAGTTGCACGGTCATTATTTACTAACCTGAGTGAATCAGTAAAGATATCTTCAAGAAAACCTAATTACTGGCCTATACAAAGTTTTCCCTTTCAAAAAAATCCACTGTAACAGCATCTCACCAGCCATGAAAACTGGTGGGCTGCATATGCAAATAGCCAGGTAACATTTGGCTTTACATTGCCAAGGAGCATCCATGATAATAAAAAGCTACGTGGAGGACCAAACAATCATAATTAAAATCTTGGGAAGCAAGAATAGAAAACTTCTCAACCTGTTGTCCTACTTAACCTCCTCTGCAAAATGTTAATGCAGACAAATTGTCCAGTGCCTAGAGACACTAACACCAGAGCGAACTCTGATGTAGTTGGTATTAATCTTTCAAGAACAAGCGGCTATATTTATGAAGACAAAGGACAGAGGAGCTTGCCCCTGTCCAGGATTTCGAAGTCTACAAATCCTAGACCTAGAAGCATTTTTGGTGGAAGAAAATAGGAAATGTGAAAACTTCTATAAACTACAGTCTCTGCCAGTAGTTGGAAAGTACCTGATATTTCCAAGCTGGGATCTGCTAAGGAAGATCATAATTCTTCTGGTGAAGATTCAAATAAAAGAACAATAATTAATGATCTAGACTACTGAAAATAATTTAGGCCGGGCGCGGTGGCTCATGCCTGTAATCCCTGCACTTTGGGAGGCCAAGGCGAGTGGATCACCTGAGGTCAGGAGTTCAAGACCTGCCTGGCCAACAGGATGAAACCTTGTCTCTACTAAAAATACAAAAAATTGGCTGGGTGCAGTGGCTCACTCCTGTAATCCCAACACTTTGGGAGGCCAAGGCAGGTGGATCACAAGGTCAGGAGTTTGAGACCAGCCTGACCAACATGGTGAAACCCAGTCTCTACTAAAAAGACAAAAATTAGCTGGGTGGGTTCTACACGCCTATAATCCCAGCTACTAAGGAGGCTGAGGCAGGAGAATCACTTGAACGTGGGAGGCAGAGGTTGCAGTGAGCCACGATTGCGCCACTGCACTCCAGCCTGGGTGACAGAGCAAGATTCCATCTCAAAAAAAAAAAAAAAAGAAAAAAAGAAAAATTAACTGGGCGTGGTGGCATGTGCCTGTAATCCCAGCTACTGAGGAGGTTGAGGCAGGAGAATTGCTTGAACTCAGGAGGCAGAGGTTGCAGTGAGCCGAGATTGTGCGCCACTGCATTCCAGCCTGGGCGACAAGAGCAAAACTCCATCTAAATAATAATGATAATCATCATCATCATCATCATCTAGACCAGTGGTACTCAAGGTGTAGTCCTTAGACCAGCAGCATCAACATCACGTGGGAGCCTGCTAGACATGCAAAGTCACAAGCCCCATCCTAAACCTCCTGAATAAGAATCTGCATTTTAAGAAAATCCCCAGGTGAACTGATATGCATGTTAAATCTTAAGAAGCACTGATTTGGAAAGACTATTCCTAAAATAGTTAAAACCAAGCATTCTACTTGGAAGGTATATATGATGGGGTGGTTTCACAAAATGGAACTGGTGAGTGAAATAAGACCCTCCTCACTGAATGTTGTTTCAGAAGATTCCGGGTTGGGGCCTCATAACATTAAGAGTGTACATTCTGGGGTCAGGCGACTCAGAATCCTACCTAATTCTATAATGTAGCTAGCTGTGTGACCTTCTCTACGCTTTTATTTTCCCATTTGTACCTGGCATAGCAACCAGCTACTACCATATAAAGTTCCCGCTGCTTTAAAGTTTTAAAAATTCAGTGAGATTGATCTATGTTTCCAATTTAGCCCAGTGCCTGGCACACGTAAAGCTGAATAATTATGATTATCTTTAATATTCTCCAAGCATACAAATAATCAATATAGGCTCAGAAAATATTTTCTTACTATATAGACATAAGAGGTTCTCTTCTGAATTGGAGATATGAAGCATTTCATATGCTCACCTTTCCTTTTCTGGCATCAATAGTTGCTCTTGGCCAGGAGCGGTGGCTCACACCTATAATCCCAGCACTTTGGGAGACTGAGGCGGGTGCATCACCTGAGGTCAGGAGATCAAGAACAGTCTGACCAATATGGTGAAACCCCGTCTCTACTAAAAATACAAAAATTAACTGGGCGTGGTGGCAGGTGTCTGTTGTCCAGTTACTCAGGAGGCTAAGGCAGGAGAATTGCTTGAACCTGGGAGGCAGAGGTTGCAGTGAGCCAAGATGGTGCCACTGCTCCAGCCTGGGTGACAGAGCGAGCGAGACACTGTCTCAAAAAAAAAATAATAATAATAATTGCTCTTAATGCCCATGGTGGAAATGGGAGTGATGCAATGAAGACTGCAGACCCACCTACTCCCTGATCTTGAGAACAGGAAAGCAACCTCACCCTTTAGTAGGGTTTCTGAAATTCTCTGTGTCCTCCCCTGCTGACTCTGACTCAAGTCTTTTGAATTCGCCATCAGACTGTCTCCTAATATTACAAAGCAGAGTTTTGGTTTACTCAGTCATATGCTTATGCCAGGTTAGACATGGAAATTCAAGATTTTCGGGATAAAAACAAGGTTTCTGGTTATTTTCTTGTTATGGAAAATACAAAGCAACACTCCAGTTATAGGTAAATGCCCTTTGGTTGTAAGTGAATATACACAGCATATAAAATCCTAGAAGACAGGTCAGTGATGACAGAGCTTGTCACCTCCCACAATGCCACCTTCAATTAAAAAGAGAAAAGAAAAAGGAAAAAATGCTACAGATGAGACAGGAAGGAGAGAGACTGTGCTTATAGAAGAGGAATGGATACCCAGCCTTTGCTTACCTTCACAGAGCAAGAGCGCCTGCTCCACGCTGCTTTTTGGAGCCGCCAGATCAAGTGCACTTTTGCCCTGAGCATTTCTACGCTTCAGGTTAGCTCCATAGTCAGTTAGCAGGTGGATGACCTCCACATTGGACTGCCTCGCTGCAGCATGGAGTGGGGTGTCCAGCCATTGACCATGGTCGACACTGGCCCCTTAACAAAACAGATGGCCACAATTCAACACTACATGGTAATGTAAAGCACAACGAGCTTTAAATATAGTCATTGCATATAAAGACATTTTAAGTACCATGACATATGTGACAAATCCTTGAAAATATGCGACTTAGGGTGGGTGGGGTGGCTCATGCCTGTAATCCAGCACTTTAGGAGGCCAAAGCAGGCAGATCATGAGGTCAAGAGATCGAGACCATCCTGGCCAACATGGTGAAATCTGTCTCTACTAAAAATACAAAAATTAGCTGGGCATGGTGACGCACACCTGTAGTCCCAGCTACTCAGGAGGCTGTGGCAGAGAACTGCTTGAACCTGGGAGGCAGAGGTTGAAGTGAGCCGAGATCACGCCACTGCATTCCAGCCTCGTGACAGAGCAAGACTCTGTCTCAAAAAGAAAAGAAAATATGCAATTTAAGCCTAGAACCTCAGCAATGCCTACTAAGGCTACTTAAAATACTTTGGTGAGAAAAGTGAATTTAGATATTTTTAGTCATTTTAAATACTTGCTTTCCCATACAAACTATGTGACATATAAAATAAAGTATTTGAGGCTCCTGTTCCATGGTTACTATGTTTTGGGGCAAAAGATAAAGCTAAGTTTATTTAGTATTTATATTATTTGGGGCTCAAAAAAAAAGAACTTACTGTACTTACTGCAGAGAACAGTAAATGATGGGAAATAAAGGTTTTTACTACAATCTCTACCTTTATGTCAGGGACTAAGTTTCTTGAATCTTTAAGCAAATAATAGTTTCAAGATATTTCATGTTTTTGGCCAGGCACGGTAGCTCACACCTGTAATCCCAGCACTTTGGGAGGCTGAGGCAGGTGGATTACCAGAGGTCAGGAGTTCGAGACCAGCCTGGCCAACATGGTGAAACCCCATCTCTACTAAAAATACAAAAAATTAGCCGGGCATGGTGGTGGTGTGCACTTGTAATCCCAGCTACTCGGGAGGCTGAGGCAGGAGAATCACTTGAACCCGGGAGGCGGAGGTTGCAGTGAGCTGAGGTCGTGCCATTACACTCCAGCTTGGGCAATAAGAGCGAAACTTCGTCTCAAAAAAAAAAAAAAAGATATTTCATTTTTCCATGGACTCTCAGTTTCTGTATATGCCTTTTAGAATTTCTCTTAAAATAAATAAATACCATAGCAGGATAGATACAAACTAGCCTGTAGCAAATGTCTGTTGTTTTTACTTGCAGCACCTTCCTGGCAAGCATACCTAGATTTCCCAAAGAGAAACCACCTTCTTGTGAGTTCTAGTTCTTGTGTTTCCAGTAAAACCTAATAACTGCAGAGTAGACTGAAATCTAGGCCTAGACCAATCAATGTATTGTATTCCCTTGGCCCCCATGAAGGGTTCAAAGATGGGCATGTGATTCAAAAATAACCAATGCGCTTTCTTGCTGTGTATGGATAAGGAGGGCTGTGAGCCCAGGTATTGCTGGCAGCCATCTTCTGACAACCAGGGAGAACAATACCAGGTAAATGGAGTTAACATCAAAGGATGTAGGCCTGAGAAATACACTCATTTCTCTAGAGAAGTTCTATTTACAGCATTCAAACATAAAATGCCAACCAAATATTTTTCAAGCATGATAAGAACTTCGTCTTTGAAGCTACAGAAAACCAAAAAAGTTAACAGGTTTTTTCATGAAAAGATTTTTGGCAATTACCTAATTCTAGAAGTTTCTTCACACAGTCCACCCTCTGGTAGGTGCAGGCCACATACAGGGGAGTTCCGAGCTGAGGCACCTCATGGTCAATGTTGACATTATTTGCCAGCAGGATCTCCATGCACTCTCTGTGACCTGGTGGAACACAAGATACCCTCATTCAAGTAAGGGATGTATTAAATATTCACAGAATTATAGGATTGCTTATCTGAAATGGGCTTTAGATATGACCTAGATCAGCCGGGCACGGTAGCTTATGCCTGTAATCCCAGCACTTTGGGAGGCCGAGGTGGGTGGATCTCAAGGTCAGGAGATCAAGACCATCCTGGCTAACACAGTGAAACCCCATCTCTACTAAAAATACAAAAATTAGCTGGGCATGGTGGCGTACGCCTGTAGTCCCAGCTACTCGGGAGGCTGAGGCAGGAGAATTGCTTGAACCTGGAAGGTGGAGGTTGCAGTGAGCCGAGATTGCGACACTGTACTCCAGCCTGGGCAACACAGCGAGACTCCATCTCAAAATAAAAAAAAAAAAAAAGAAAAAAGAAAAAGAAATAATCAAGATCTCTTTTTGTAGTAGAAAAAAATTTTTTTGTTTATTTTTGGAAATCTTAGGTAGAAATCCCCAAAATAATACCAATAAAAAAGAGGAGCATGCCCATGCTTCCCTTCTCCAACTCCTCTTTGCAGCCCCTGAATTAACTTTAAGGGCTCCAAGGAGCACAGCTGAAATCTCTCTCCAGAATGAGGCTACCATTTACAAACGGAAGTGACAACACCCAGAGGGATAAATGACTAGGCCTATTATTACTCTGAAAAGCTAGTGCTCAAACCCAAGAAAACTCTGTCCCCTCTCCATTACAAATCTCTCATTCTCTGCTTTATCCATGCATGTGAGATTGGATATATGGCCTGCAACCTTATTTTGGTTACTCTGGAAAACACCTATGAGAAAGAAAGAAGTCTTAAGTATAGAATATATTTAAATACAGCTGGGCGTGGTGGCTCATGCCTGTAATCCCAGCACTTTGGGAGGCCAAGGTGGGTGGATCACTAGGTCAGGAGTTTGAGACCAGCCTGACCAACATGGAGAAACCTCAACTAAAAATACAAAATTAGCAGGGCGTGGTGGCACATGCCTGTAATCCTAGCTACTCAGGAGGCTGAAGCAGGAGAATTACTTGAACCCAGGAGGCAGAGGCTGTGGTGAGCTGAGATTGCACCATTGCTCTCCAGCCTGGGCAACAAGAGTGAAACTTCGTCTCAAAAAAAAAAATAAATAAATAAACAAATAAATAAATAAATATATATCTTCAAATACAGTTTTAAATTCAGTGGCTAACAACAACTATGTAAGCAAGCATTCTCCTTTGAGAGTTTGCCCAAAAAAGAGATAGACATGATTAATTTGCAACCTGTGAATGCTTTGTTCGGGAGAGTGCTTCTCAGGTATTGATGGGAGTTTACAAAGAGTTAGTTCTCTCTGAAGACTTAAATGTCTCCCTAAAAAAAAACATGTCAATACTAATTAATTTAGCCAACCTTTTCTTTGTAGATAACATAAAAGTTAGCTTCATTTTAGACCAACCTGATTTATCACAAATTCTAAATTAACTATAAATATGCATCAAAATGTACAAACAGGACTCGGCTGATTCAAACTATTTGTTCACATAATTAAATATTATACCTGTATTACAGCATCAATATGTCAATGTATTGACTCAAACTATGATGCAGTTTGTTCATAGAAGTTTAGAGCTTTAAGAATCCAGAAATAATATCTAGTTAAGTTCCTAAAACTACCTAGAAAATACAGGGTATTTAATACATATTTTTTAATAATTCTTGTCTTTTTTGAGAGCAAGAAATAGCCTAGTTTGAGTTAAATTTAAATATTCTCAGAAAGTTTTAGAAATGAATACAGAAAAGTTAAATGGGTAGCACTAATATAAAGTGTATAAAATAATGAATTTGTTAATCATTCTTCTATTCCATGGATATTTATCCCTAAAATGCTTTACAATACAGAAAAATATACAGAGATATACAAATTATGTGTTTATTATGAGCATATATGTTTTATAGGCACACAGCTACCAAAAGCTCCGTATACAGCTAAGCACTGCAGACATACTTAATTCAAACCATTCCCAATACTTATCAATTTTTAAACATTTGTATGAAAATACAAACAATATTAATTTTTACTTCAAAAATTTATTTCAAATCAATATTAAATATTTTTTAAAAACTTTTACGGCTGGAAACTATGGCTCACGCCTGTAATCCCAGCACTTTGAGAGGCCAAGGCGGGTGGATCACCTGAGGTCAGGAGTTCGAGACCAGCCTGACCACCATGGTGAAACCCCATCTATACTAAAAATACAAAAATTAGCTGATGGTGGTGGCAGGCACCTGTAATCCCAGCTACTTGGGAGGCTGAGGCAGGAGAATCACTTGAACCCAGGAGGCAGAGGTTGCAGTGAGCAGAAATCATGCCACTGCATTCTAGCCTGGGTGATAACACAGATTTGGTCTTTAAAAAAAAAAAGACTTTTATGTCATTTCTAAAGTAGTTCATAACTCTACAACTTAAAGGACTTACACGATGTTTGGGAAATGACTAACATCAGTTATTAATTAGTAAATATGTATTAAATACATTTAGAACATAAAAGACATAGATAAATTTACATTTGGGTCTTTTGCATCATTTAAAGTAGTCCACTGGAAAAAAATTGGCAAGTGACATGTTTAATAACCTGGAACAAATCTTTCACATTTGCCTTTTGAAATAAAGTATTTTATCCCAATTACACTAGCAAAGATCATTATGTCTAGAATGTTTTAAGTTCATCATTGTATTTCTGATCTCAGTATAAGAGAACTCCCTCACCGGCTATCATCAAAATGTTGCTCTTTGGGTGTGACCTTTGACAAATGGCCTTCTCCTTTCAGTGGCATCTTCTCATTCATATCTTGTCTGTGCACATAGTTTTAAAATTCCTTAAATGTACTATTTTCCTTCACTTTGAAATTAACTGACAACGCAGAAGTCTAGAGTCAACTTCAAGATTTCCAATGCTATACTTTGGAAAGTTGCAGCCTTTTCTTTTCAATAACTATGACTTTGAAGTCATCAGCCCATCTAGACTGTGTAACTTATTATGAGCAGTTACATTTACTATTCCATTAGAGATAGTATCTGCCTTGGCTTTCGGATACTTTCATAACTTATTTTAGGTTAGTGACTGGTATTTTATGGCTTTGGAGGATAAGCTGTTCTTGCCTACGAAGGACAGAGACATAAGCATAGTACAATTCTGGGAAGTCACAACTACTACCTTGGCTGTACCAGCTGCCACCAAAACACCAGCAAAGAGGCTCTGGAAGGGCCTGCCAATAGACTATCCCCAGGAAATGGGAAATCTGAGATAGGAAAGCATTCCCAAGTTATAAGAAGAACTGTTTTGTGCCACACTGGTATTTCCTGAAGATATAGGCAAATTGAAGCTACTGCTGTGGGATTTCTAAGCCACACATATTCCAATGGTGAGAAAGATCAGGGTCACCCTTGCATGACTAACACTAGACCATTGATTCATACAGATTGGAGTGATTCCATTAATGTTTTAAATGCATTGTGGTGACTCATTTACCTCTCCTCACTGCTTCATGGATGGGCGAGGCCAGGTGCACCTCAAACTGGGCCTTGGCTCCGAACTCCAGCAGTACATTGACACATGCAGCACTGCCACTGCAGCAAGCATTGAAGAGGGGTGTGGCTCCATGAACTGTCACTCCGTTGACCTAACGATGGGCAAAGAGAGACCCAGGGGATTTGTTACTTCATTCTCACCATCTCCAAGTATGTCTTCCTATGTATTTGCCTAGAGAAATTTCCCACACTGGGAAATAAGTGAGGGAACTCTACATCTTTACAGTATTATGAAACCTCATGAAGTTATTGGGTGGATCGATGAGTTGCTACATGTTAAACATTTAAAACATTACGTGTCACCCAGTAAGCTGAAGCACGGCAACAACGATTGTTTCCAATTTCCATTAATATGACTCCCCTCTGAATCATGAAAAAACATGGCATGAACCAAAAGCACTGGAGAAATCAGCTAGATGTGGTTCCAACATTCATGCTTACAAAAAACTCTCCTTGGCAATTCTCCCCTTTCTTGCCATAGCTTCCTCTCTGGTCTACTATAATCCACACAAATTACACATGCCAGCTGTTACCCCTAGAGATAACATGACCAACCCAAAGGGACCTAGAAAGCAGCCATCAACATGGTATCTGCAGCCATCTTTGGTCCTTGTAGGGATGTGGGAGGCACATGAGAACTAGCAGGGCTGGGAGGCATCTTTGTGTATCAATAACAGACTGGAAAGAACATCGGGAACTACAGGAATGGTGGGAGTTTCTGATGCCATTGAAATGTAGGACACCCAAGTTTTTGATATGAAACCACTTTGCTTCAACAACTAAGGATACAAACTTGTGATAATCAGGATTCTTTATGTCCTTGCTTTGGACACAAAAAAGATTTGTCTCCAGAGTTCCAATATAACCCCTGAAACAGGGTCCTGCTCTGCTATCCAGGCTGGAGTGCAGTGTCATGATTAGAGCTCACTGCAGCCTTGAATTCCTAGGCTCAAGTGATCCTCCTGCCTCAGCCTCCTGAACAGCTGGGGCTACAGGCATACATCACCATGACCCACAAATTTTAAAAAATTATTTGTAGACAGAGTCTGGCTATGTTGCCCAGGCTGGTCTCGAATTCCTGGGTTCAAATGATCCTCCTACCTAAGCCTGCCAAAGTGCAGGGATTACAGATACAAGCCACCACACCCAGCCAAATCCTCATTAAGTTGGAAAGTTAAAGATGAGATGCTAAGATGGCAGAGACATACAACGTCAGGGGGAAATGTGTATAAATTCATATTGCTAGGGGTTTCTAATCTATTTATATTTTTACTAAAAAACATTTGGTAGGACTGGTTTGATTTATGTTTTACTAAGTATCATCCTCATCCTCAGTCTAGGAAGTTGTCTTATGTGATTTCCTATAAATTTCTCTATTAGTTCATGTCAGCGAACATTTATTGAGCATCTACTAGGTGCTAATAATGTTTTGGAAACAGTCCTAAGACAATTGCCTCTCTTTGAGTGGGCTGACTTCTATTAGGGAAGACAAACACTAAGAGAAATCATTTTGATAATATAACAAATAATTTAGATGACTATGGGAGTAGACAAAGGAGAGGATAGACTTGGGAAATACTTAGAAAGTAAAATTAGCAGGAGTTTTTCATTAATTAGACAGGGAGATGAAAGAAATAGGATGACTCTCAGGTTTGGAGCCTGTGAAACTGAGAGGATGTTTCACCAGGCCTCTGAGACTAGGAACCCAAGATGAGGAGCAGGTCCTGGACAGAAGAACATGATAAGCACAGTTACAGATGCACTGAGTTTGAAGTATTCATGGGACTGCCAATAATGAGGGACTGTCTACTGATGGACCAACTTTCTCTTATTTCTTTTCTCATTCTGATTTAAATGTTAAATGGTGTGATATAGTATTTATTGGCTGTTTCTTTATAAAATTGACAAACACAAGGAAACATGTCTTATTCTTCTCTTTGTGCCCAAGAAAGCCTCCTCTCTGACCTGACATTGTCAGCAGTCTGCCTATAACTCCAGTTATCTAGCTTGAAAGGAAATGGCCTTCACAGAGCCTTTCTTCATCATTAACCATGAGCTAAGTGGTAACTTAGACAAGCACTACCTAATGAAAATGCACAACCACTTAGCTGGGCACGGTGGCTCACGCCTGTAATCTCAGCACTTTGGGAGGCCGAGGTGGGTGGATCACCTGAGTTCAGGAGTTTGAAACCAGCCTGGCCAACATGGCAAAACCCCATCTGTGCTAAAAATACAAAAATTAGCTGGGTGTGGTGGTGGGTGCCTGTAATCTCAACTACTCAGGAGGCCGAGGTAGAAGAATCACTTGAACCTGGTAGGCAGAGGCTGCAGTGAACTAAGATTGCGTCACTGCACTCCAGCCTGGGCAACAGAAACTGTCTCCAAAAAAAAGAAAAAAAAAATGCATGACCACAATGGCATCAGAAAAATTAGTTTTCACAAGGAAGACTTTTATATTCAGTTCTTCATGTAGAAACCCAACTTCCATATAAAATTTTAAAAACTGTCATTAAGCACTTAAAAACATTGCAGCTCATAAAATAAATAATGTGGTCGGGCTCAATGGCTCACACCTATGTGTTACTGTATGTTAAACATATGTCTGTAATCCCAGCACTCTGGGAGGCTGAGGGAGTGCGAATCACAAGGTCAGGAGTTCAAGACCAGCCTGACCAATATGGTGAAACCCCATCTCTACTAAAAATACAAAAATCAGCCAGGTGTGGTAGCATGTGCCTGTAGTCCCAGCTACTTGGGAGGCTGAGGCAAGAGAATCACTTGAACCGGGGAAGCAGAGGTGACAGTGAGCTGTGTCACTGCACTCCGGCCTGGGTGAGCCAGACTCTGTCTTAAAATAAAATAAGTAAGTAATGCAAGGACTGAATTAAACAATAAAATTAGAAACAAAGAGCATCCGACAACTAAACACAGAAGATTTTTAGAAGTTGTGATTTTATGATTCTATTCTGATATCTGTATTATATATAGCACCTCAGTCACCCTTTGAAAAATGCTAGGAGATAAATTTAAAATAAGATAAAGTTCAATTCTGTAGATTACCCCTAATTTATTATTTATTAAAAGCACATTTATTATGATAATTTTGCTCAATTAAAATAGTTGTTCATGTAAGGTGTTGAATTAAGAGTGTCTTCTATTGTTCTTTACAATTTTGTTTTTAAGCCTCATACAGTGTTGGTGGGAATATAAAGTAGTACAACCATTATGGGGAACAGTGTAGAGGTTCCTCAGAAAACTAAAAATAGAGCTGCCATATGATCCAGCAATCTTACTGCTGGGCATATACCCAAAAGAAAGGAAAACAGTACATCAAAGAGGTATCTGTACTCCCATGTCTGATGCAACACTATTCACAACTGCCAACACTTGGAAGCAACCCGAGTGTCCATCAACAGATGAATGCATAAAGAAAACAATAAAGATTTCTTAAGGTCAATAGCACAGTTTTGAAAGATTCCTGTAAATCGCCATGTCTGAATACTTACACACAGGGGTATAAGCTGAAGAGAGGAGTAGCCTGAATGATGGAATATGGACATGGATAGAACCAGCCCAGCCCATACCCAGAGTGGGTAAGCCATCAGGAAGGTAAACTATCTTTAGACATTAGCAGATGCGCTTGACCAGACAGACCCAAGTAGGCAGGGGCAGTACTCACATGCGCACCATTTTCCAGTAAGGCTTTGGCACAGGCCACATGACCTCCAAGGCATGCCTCATGGAGAGAAGACACCCGGTTAATTGTCACCAGGTTCACATTGACACCCTATAATTTAGAGAGAAGCAAGTTTATTTATTTTTTAGAGACTGAGGTCACACTATGTTGCTCAGGCTGGTCTCAAACTCCTGGCCTCAAGTGATCTTTCTGCCTCAGCCTCCTGAGTAGCTGGGATTTCAAGTGCAAGCCACCAAGCCCAGCAGAAGAGAGTGAAATGCTGCATTTGTGATAGCAATGAAAGCAATGCTGTTGGCTGGTCACAGTGGTTCATACCTGTAATCCCAGCACTTTGGGAGGCCATGGCAGGTGGATCACAAGGTCAAGAGATTGAGACCATCCTGGCCAACATGGTGAAACCCCGTCTGTACTAAATATACAAAAATTAGCTGGGCATGGTGGTGTGCACCTGTAGTCCTAACTACTCGGGAGGCTGAGGCAGGAGAATCGCTTGAACCCAGGAGGCGTAGGTTGCAATGAGCTGAGATTGGGCCACTGCATTCCACTCCAGAGCGAGACTCTGTCTCAAAAAAAAAAAAAAAAAAAAAAAAAAAAGGCAATGTTGTTTCACATGTTTCTGACATTTTCACAGTCTGTGGGTATAATATTAGCACCATAGAGAGAGAAGTAGAAGTTATGATCAGGGGAGTCTAAACAACACAGCATGTGAGAATCTCACAGTCATTTACCCAAAAAATGTTAATTCTGCATTCTGGAGCAGGTAATGTACTAGGAGCTGGGTCTTCAAAACTTACGATATGGGTCTCTCTTCTCCCAGAGCCTACTGGGGAGGCAGAAAACGAAAGACAAAAGAGCAAGAATATTGCTATACTGGAAGTATGTCCAAAATTCATTTGGGAGCATAGGATATCCTTGAATCTGGCTTCGGGAGTAAGAAAAACATTGCAAATGGGGTAGTATTTACCTAAAAGTTGAAGCATAAAATGCTTCAAGCTGGGAAGACCAAGAAAGAGTATGCCATTAGGAGAGAATAGAAACTGCAAATTCAGGAAGCAACAGGAAGTTATTTCCTGTTGCTTCCTGTTGCTTCCTGTGGCAAGGCCACAGTTGGATTTCTGGAACAGGAAGAACCCACAGAAAGAAGAAACAGGAGATGGGAGGAGATGAAGGAGGATAGTAAGCTGGAGCTAGGTCATGAAAGGCCTTGATTTCCAAACAGGGAGTACATGTCTTAGAGGAAATGGAGCACCTATGAAGTCTGCTGGGCTGCAGAGGGTCTGGAGCTAATAGATTAGCCTTTTAAGGAGCCTACTGGTAGTAGCATGGAAGGTTGATTGCAGGAGTATGGATGTAAGACCAAAGTAAGGAGAGCCACGGAGATGTCACTATGAGTCTAGGAACAGGCTGGCATGGGCTTACTGTGGGTGTGAATAGCAGTAGGTATGAGGTACAGATGCTGGAGTGCAGACAAGTTCAGGAGGTCAGATTTTATCTGGAACAAAACAATAACTCCCAGGCTTAAGATTAAGTAGACTGTGCTCCTGGGATTCATATGCTGTGTAGTAGCAGCACTGCTTCGGCCATGACTCCACTATGTGCAGAGGTCTCTGAAGTCCTAGAGTCTGGGGCTAGGGGGCTTCTCCTAATCTTCATTTCCTCACCCAGATATTAGTGTCTCCACCCCATCCTAACACATTCTCCCTCCCCATACTACCATGCATCGCCTTCCTTGTCCTGGAGTCCATGTGACAGATGACAAGGTCAGCCTAGCTGCTGGACAACTCTGACTTCATAACCTGATTTTAACAACATGGCTCTTATCATTTCCTTCCCTCTGATGATCACATTCTATCTGCAAAAGTGTTTGACAAAAAGAGTCAAACTCTGTAAAATATTTGAAGAGATTTATTCTGAGCCAAATATAAGTGACCAATGGCCCGTGACAAGCTCTCAGGAGATCTGGAGAACATGTGCCAAGGTTGTCAGGCACAGCCTAGTTTTATACATTTTAGGGAGACATGAGACATCAATCAAATACTTATAAGACGTACATTTCTTTGGCCTGGGAAGGTTGGTCAACTCAAAGTGGGAACCTGGGGCTCCAGATTGTAGATTCACAGATTTTCTGATTGGCAATTGATTGAAAGAGTTATTATCAATAGTAATGGATATCTGGGTTATGATAAGGGGTTGTGGAAACCAAAGTTTTATCATGTAGATGAAGTCTCCAGGTAGCAGGCTTCAGAGAGAATAGATTGTAAATGTTTCTTATCAGAATTAAGGCCTGTGTTGATGTTAAATTCTGGTCATCTTTTCCTGAATTTCAAAAGGGAGGAGTGCATAATAAGGCATGTTCAACCCTCCTTTCCTGTCATGGCCTGAACCAATTTTTCAGGTTAACTTTAGAATGCCCTGGCTGAGAGGAGGGGTACATTCAGATGATTGGGAGGCCTTCGAATTTTATTTTTCATTTATAAAAGGAATTAGGTCCCTGGCCTGTCCTTCCCAGCTGAGTCCTGCTTTTGATCCTCTGCCTTGTAACTGACCCACTGAAAGCTTCCAAAATTCAGTGCCATGACCCTGAACCCCAAACTCCAACTTATGTGCCCACTATCTTCTGTCAGATCTCTGGCTGTGTCATTGCTGTGGTCAGCAGCTGTGATTTCTCATAATTGTCTGTCCCTTCATCATAAGGCCTCTTTTTGACTCCTGAATTCTGTCTATTTTCATGTCCTGAATATGATACCATTACTCTAGGTCTGTGCTACCTATTTCAAACTGGGCATCTAATAAGAGTTAGAAAAAGTCTTTTCCTTTTGAGAAAATAAGAAAAACAGGTTGGTCCACAAGGTGGCAGAAGTGTGCTAGAAAAAAACTGTTAGGGTGTAAAACTTCAGAATCCCTGAAATTGTAGAAATGTAATACTGGACAGACCCGAAAGATCACCTAGAGTAGATCACTCAATTGTACATGAGAAAATGGAGGAGTAGAATGTTCAAATACTTTTTAAGACTGGATGTCAGTGATAGCCAGCATTGTAACCAAGAGCTCCTGAACCTTGGGTTAATATTTTACTCACATTTACTCACATTGGCTTAATGTTTTACTCACATTAACCACACTATCTAAATGCAAAACCAAGTTTATAAAAGTAGACAAATACATTTTGTACTAGTGTGTAAGGGTAAAGAAGTAGGGGTATACAAGAAAAAGTTGAACTTTTCCATAAAGAATGCCCCTTACACATTTAATGACATTATTGAAGCTAACATGCTTATTAAGTATAGTCAGTGCAATGTGGGATCCTGGAACAGAAATAGGAAAACAAAAGAGGAAAAACTGGTGAAATCTCAATAGCATGCAGTTTAGTCAGTGGTATTGTATCAATATTAACTTCTTATTTTTGACTAATGTACCACAGCTATGTAAGATGTCAACATTAAAGGAAGTTTGGTAAAGGTATAGTGTATGTGGAAACTATCTATCCTTTTCAACTTTTCTTTAAAATTATCCAAAAATTAAAAGTCTATTAAAAATATGCCAATAAAAATATTGAGGTGGGAAACTGAGAGACAAGAGGTGAATGCAAGACTTTTCACTGTGCACCGTTTTATTTATATTTATTTATTTATTTATTTGAGATGGAGTTTCACTTTTTCACCCAGGCTGGAGTGCAGTGGTGTGATATGGGCTCACTGCAACCTCTACACCCTGGATTCAAGCAGTTCTCTTGCCTCAGCCTTCCAAGTAGCTGGGATTATAGGCACTCGCCACCACACCTGGCTAATTTTTGTATTTTTAGTAGAGACAGGGTTTCTCTATGTTGGCCAGGCTTGTATTGAACTCCTGATCTCAGGTGATCCACCCACCTCGGCCTCCCAAAGTACTGGGATTAAAGCTGTGAGCCACCGCACTCGGCCAGTCCACCTTTTTAGATAATTTTTATTTTTGAACTGTGTGAATATATTACATATTTAAAATAATAAATCACATCAAATTTAAAGTACTTAAAAATAAATAAGCAAGTGATAAAGTCAGGTACAAAGTTCATTTGATCATTGCTGGCAATGCTGATTTCCTTTTGCCTCTCCTTTTAAAGAAGTAACACAACTCATAAAGGAGAAATCAAAAAATACATAAATGAAAAATACAGAGAGAGAGAAAAAAAGAAAGAGAGAGAAAGAGAGAAGGAAGGAAGAAAAGAAGGAAGGGAGTAAGGGAGGGAGGGACAGTATACCCAGCTGTTTAAATTCAAAATGGCATGAAAGCCAGATGATTGCCAAGTTGTGGAAGAAAGATATAATGGCTCACCTCCTCTGTATACATGTAGACTCTAAAACATACAAAGTAAATGGAGCCTGCACACTTTCGTTCATCATTTCACAAATATTTACTAGGCCCCTACTCATTGTTCAAGGTGCTGGGGATGTAGTCATAAATATAAATAAAGTAGCCTTCATAACTAAGACTTCAATAAATATTCCCTACGGAGTCAGATTTACCTATTGTCAACCTACTTTAATGCTTGATCTTGAAATAGTGTATCATTGGGATATGCAGCCTCTAAGATAGCACTCAGTAATCCCAGAAACCAGGCATTGGCTCCCTTGTGTAATCCCTTCCCCTTCAGTGTGGGCTGGACTTATTGACTCAGACCTAATGAGTAGAATATGGCAGAAGTGACAGAATGTCACTGCGGAGATGAGGTTATAAAACAACTTTGACTTCCTTCTTAGGTACCTCTTGTGCTCTCTCTGGGGGAAGCCAGCTGCCATCTCATGACATAGTCCTGTGGAGAGGCTCATGTGGCAAGGAACTGAGATTTCTCAACAACCATGTGAGTGAGTTTGAAAGCAGATCCTGCCCTACTTGAGCCAGGAGATGACTGCAGCCCTGGCTGACATGTGGCAGCCTGTGAGAGATCCAGAGCCAGAATCACCTAGCTAATCACCTTCTGCTCCCTGGCCCACAGAAACCATAAAAATCCAAGTATATGTTGTTTCCTGCCATTATGTTTTCAGGTCATTTGTTAGGCAGCAATAGCTGACTAATTTAACTTCAGGACTGTTGGTGCTAATGGATGCTGGAAGAGCATGAGGTAAGTTAATGCAACACTCATTTGAGAGCACTCTCTATCATCCCTCATAGGAAAATTTCCTATGAGGTAAAGGAAGGCCCAGAGGAAAAGGAGGGAACTGGGCAGAAAATGAAGGAGCTCTCCAGGAAAGGGGAGGCAGGAAGAATAGATGGTGATGCATGAGAGGGCATACATGCCTAGAATGGCAATGGTGGGACCTGGATAGGGTGAGCCAGATTTCTGCTACAGCCAAAGCTAATAAAGAATGATGCATAATTATAGCATAAGCATGAAGGATCAAGTCTTCGGTTCACTTACTTGTGCAATTAAAGTTTTAAGGGCCAGTAAGCGCCCCTGAGCCGCAGCTTCATGAAGTGGGGATCGATCCGCCCAGCAATCTGAAACACAAATCAAATTCAAAATCAAGACTAGAGACTTCTTCCTGCAACTTGTCCACGCTGCCTACCCACTGTGAGAGGAGGTTTGGGGGAAGAGGAGGGAAGAGGAGGGAAGCAGGTATCATGTATCAGGCTCTGTTGCCAGCCACTTTCAGGGAGACAGGCTACTGAATGTAAAGTCCTTTACGGTTTGGTGGTGTGTGCCAAGAGAAGAACAGTCAATCTCTCTGGCTTTTGGGGGGGCAATTTTAATAAGCAATAGATTTAGTTCACAAATATAGTGTCCAGTGCTTGAATCTGATAATTCCCAATAAGGCAAAATGAAGGGCAAAGAAGGTCAATGAGCTTCCACACTTTTATCCTTCCCCTGCCTTTCACCCTCACCCACACCCTAAAGACTCAACAGCCTATGCATTATGAAGGAGACTCTAAGGCAGGGGTATCCAATGTATTGGTTTCCCTGGGCCACAGTGGAAGAAGAATTGTCTTGGGCCACATGTAAAATATACTAACACTAATGATATCTGATGAGCCAAAAAAAAAAAATCACACAAAAAAACTCATAATCTTTTATGAAAATTTACGAATTTGTGTTGGGCCACATTCACAGCTGTCCTAGACCATGAGTTGGACAAGCTTGCTCTAAGGGATCAGGGAAAATTTTTTTTCCCCCAAATTCCCTAGGTAATTTTATCTGCTTCATTTGACAATGAAGACATACCTATCATAATGCAGAATGTCATTTTTTCAGACGATTTAACCTTCCAAAAGTTTTTCCCTAAAAGCTTTGTTGTAGGCAGCTTAGTGTGATGACTGAGCATGGGCCAGTGGAGCCAGGCTGCTAGGATTCAAGTCCTACTTTGATCACTTTCTCTGCCCAATTCAGCAAATTGCCAAAATTATTTGAACCCCAGTTTCCTTACTGGTAAAATGGAAATATAGTAATCTGGTATTTGTCAAGTGCCTTGCTCTCTAAGTAGGCCAATCAAATACAACCACGATGTTAGGTGCTCCAGACATTTTATGATTAATATAAGTAAGCACAATAGAGTAGTGTCCTAAGGAACAGTCTTAGAGCTGCCTTCCAGACATATTTTAACTATAATTGCCTGTCTGCAAACAAGACTAACTAGTTTAAATGAGCACTTGAGAAGTAACACCCCCCCCACCATTAAACCTGCCAAAGGGTAATCAATTATTTTGGAAGAAAATCTACTCCAATTTGCAAAATTTGGGAGTTTTTCACATTATATTTGTGCTTTTCATGCACTGAATAGAATGTAATATAATTTGGATTTAACACAAAGTCTCCTTTGAACATCTTGTAGGTGATCCTAATGGTGTTAAGAACTCAAGTTTCCATACCTATATTGGTGAAACAAAAATTCCAGCAAAAATGGAATTGTGTGAATTTGAAATAACTGAAGGCCTTAAGGAAAGAAAAAATTTTTCCAGTGGATGAGAATCAGGGTTAGAAACATTTCAATAAGCCCTCTTCCTACATTGAAACTCAATGTATGAACTTCTCTAACCCTTTGGGTTCTGAAAATGGGGAAAACTTGAATGTACTTTACAGGGTTGGATTGATATTGGAGCAACTGGTATGAAAATGTGATTTTCAATATATCCAGATATAAAAGTAAATTTAAATGTAAAACATAGATGTGTGTATATACATTTTTGTTTAGCATTGTGCACTGAGAAAACCTGAACGAGAGCTCCTTAGAGCTCCTGATCCCAAGTCTGGGCCAGGAAAAATATAAGATGGGCCTTAAACATCTTGCAAGAAAGTAAGAAAGTGCCAAAAAAAAAAAAAAAAAAAAAAAAAAAGAAGAAGAAAGAAAGAAAAAAAAAGATGGGAGATGTCAAAAACACACAGATGCTGGCTTGATGGGGCTTCCACTTTACAGGGTTGGACTGATATTGGAGCAACTGGTATACAGGACAACTTGAGTATCAAAATAAACAAAGAGATAAGAGATTATATCCTATCAAGTAAAATGGTAATCTAGAAGTCCTCACTGATATAAATGAATATATACCCAAATGCCCATTAATGACAGTCTGGATAAAGAAAATGTGGCACATATACACCATGGAATACTATGCAGCCATAAAAAAGGATGAGTTCATGTCCTTTACAGGGACATGGATGAAGCTGGAAACCATCATTCTCAGCAAACTGACATAAGAACAGAAAACCAAACACCGCATGTTCTCACTCATAAGTGGGTGTTGAACAATGAGAACACATGGACACAGGGAGAGGAACATCACACACTGGGGCCTGTCAGGGGGAGGGAAGGCTAAGGGAGGGATAGCAGCGGGTAGGAGGATTGGGGAGGGATCACATTAAGAGAAATACCTAATGTAGATGATGGAGGAGATGGATGCAGCAAACCACCATGGCACGTGTATACCTATGTAACAAACCTGCAAATCTGCAGATGTACCCCAGAATTTAAAGTATAATAAAAAATAAAAATTTTCATTACAACTCTAAAAAATAAATATATAAAGACACAGAAGGGAAAGTGCTTTCTCATAATAAAATTCCCACTTAGAAATTGAAGAAATAATAGTATCAGCCCCAACTCATCTCCCTGCAAAATAATTACTAATTAGAAAAGGAACAGGGGTAATTTTATGGAACAGAATTGTAGACGTCATGTTGCCCAAGTGATCAAAGTCAACATCAGCAGTGATGGAACAGATTGCTGTCTGATGGAATACGATGAGCAACATCATGTGTCATAAGAAACATAACGAGAAGAACACACCACCACTTCTGTGATCTTTCTGCCCAAAATGCATAACCCAAATCTGTTAAGGAGGACACTGTGCACCAACCCAAACTGAGGGGACATTTTACAAAATAATTGAGAGACTGAGGAACAGCTCTAGATTGGAGATGATGAAACATGCTATCTAAAGGCAACACACCTGATCCTTTTGCTATCAAGGACATTAGGACAGTTGGCTAAACATGAATGGGGTCTCTGGAGTAAAGAGAAGCAGGTATTTTTTGTACTGTTCTTGTAACGTTTCTGTCTGTTGAAATTAGTTCCGAATATTTTAACAAGAAAAAAAAGATGATAGACAGACAGATCAAATCAATGGTTATCCCATACTCCTGATATGAATGTGTATTGCTTTTTATAATAACAAAGAAAAACAGATTTAAAAAATTTTCCCAAGAAAATAATTATATGTAATAGAAATCATCTTTTTAAAAAAAATTTTATCTTAAGATCAGGGGCACATGTGGAAGATGTGCAGGTTTGTTCCATAGGTAAACTTGTGTGATGGGGGTTTGTTTTACAGAGTATTTCATCACCCAGGTATTAAGCCTAGTATCCTTTATTTTCCCTGATCCTTTCCCTCCTCCTACCCTCCACCTTCAATAGGCCCCAGTGTGTATTGTTCCCCTCTATGTGTCCATGTGTTCTCATCATTTAGCTCCCAGTTAAAAGTGAGAAAATATGGCATTTGGTTTTCTGTTCCTGTTGGTTTTCTAAGGATAATGGCCTCCAGCTCCATCTATGTCCCTGCAAAGGGCATGATCTCATTCTTTTTTATGGCTGCATAGTATTCCATAATATATATCTGCCACATTTTCTTTATCCAGTCTGTCATTAATGAAAATTTGGGTTGATTCCATGTCTTTGTTATTGTGAATAGTGCTATAAATAACATATGCATGCATGTGTCTTTATAACAGAACAATTCATATTCTTTTAGGTACGTACCCAGTAATGGGATTGCTGGGTCGAATGGTATTTCAAAAACAGATAAATTTATTTATTTATTATTTATTTATTTTTTGAGATGGAGTCTTGCTCTGTCACCCAGGCTGGAGTGCAGTGGTGTGATCTCGGCTCACTGCAACTTCCGCCTCCCGGGTTCAAGCAATTCTCCTGCATCAGCCTCCCGAGTAGCTGGGACTATAGGCACGTGCCACCATGCCCAGCTAATTTTTTGTATTTTTAGTACAGATGGGGTTTCATGGTGTTGGCCAGGATGGTCTCAATCTCCTGACCTCATGATCCACCTGCCTCAGCCTCCCAAGGTGCTGGGATTACAGGCATGAGCCACTATGCTCGGCCAAAAATTTTTTTTTTTTTTTTTTTTGAGACAGAGTTTCACTCATGTTACCCAGGCTGGAGTGCAATGGCACTATCTTGGCTCACCGCAACCTCCACCTCCTGGGTTCAGGCAATTCTCCTGCCTCAGCCTCCTGAGTAGCTGGGATTACAGGCACGCGCCACCATGCCCAGCTAATTTTTTGTATTTTTAGTAGAGATGGGGTTTCACCATGTTGACCAGGATGGTCTCGATCTCTTGACCTCGTGATCCACCCACCTCGGCCTCCCAAAGTGCTGGGATTACAGGCTTGAGCCACCGCGCCCGGCAAAAAATTTTTAACATGAGCATGTATTGCATTTGTATCTACCCTTGTCTTTAGTTAGTTGAGAGTTGACAAAAAGAATATTTTCAAATCTCTTTGGACATTTATAATTTGCATAAACTGTAAATATTGAGACAATGTATGCATATAATTCTCAATTACTGAGGCTTTTCCTCTAATACATCTCCATCTCATTCAATGTGAAATGTACTTCAGACCTTACGCTCTTGCCTAATTGCTCTTGGAAGTGAATGCAGGCACTGGGGGGTAGGACAGTCTACCCATGGCTGCCAACTCAGCACCCTGACCAATGGAAGAGGCAAACCCATAGCTGTGGCTTTGTCATTTCATTGTTCTGACAATAGACAGTCAACCTGGGTCACTTGAAGGTACTATAGGTATTCCATTCAAAAATAAAAACAAGATTTAAATGGCAACTTGCAATTAGAAGAGTTAATTTAGGTTATCAACACAAATGTTTTCATTATTTCTAAAACTTGCCTCCAAGTCAGCTGTGGTGATCCTCAATTTCTAGTAACTTTCTGTTACTTATCAATTCCATTAGACTCAACTCCTATACACAACATGGATAAATCTCACAAACCTCATGTTAAGTGAAAGAAGCCAGAGACAAAAGAACACATACTGTGTGATTTGGTTTCTAAAAGCAGCAGTCCCCAACCTTTTTGCCACCAGGGACTGGTTTCATGGAAGACAACTTTTCCACAGACCAGCATGGGAGGAGGTGGTAGTAGTTTCAGGATGAAACTGTTCCACCTCAGATCATCAGGCATTAGACTCTCATAAATAGAGTGCAATCTAGGTCCCTCGCACGTGCAGTTCACAATAGGGCTTGCACTCTTATGAGAATCTAATGCCACCACTGATCTGACAGGAAGCGGGGCTCAGGCAGTAATGTTCCCTAACCTGCCACTCGCCTC
Organism: Sapajus apella; assembly: GCF_009761245.1. Classification (NCBI taxonomy): domain Eukaryota; kingdom Metazoa; phylum Chordata; class Mammalia; order Primates; family Cebidae; genus Sapajus; species Sapajus apella. The sequence continues at coordinate 11,126,825 of NW_022436957.1, forward strand.
CTGCTGTGTGGCCCAGTTCCTAACAGGCCACGGACTGGTATTGGTCTTTGGTTTGGGGGTTTGGGACCCCTGCTATAAAGTAGACAAGGAAGGCAAATTTGCCTTGGGTATTAGGAGTCAAAAGCACGTCGAGTAGGGGTGAGAACTGTCTGCAAGAGGGCATGGTGGCGGCCATGCTGTTAATATGCAATTTCTTGCTTTTAGGTGCTGGTTCCTGATTGTGTTCATTTTGTGAACATTCAGGTAGTTGTTCACTTAGGATTTATGCGTGTCTCTGTATTTACATCATACTTTCATAAAGAGTTTTTAAAATAACACAGACTAGCTCTCTTTCTAACTTTAATCTCTGATCCTCTTTACAGCTCCTGGCCTTTTCCCACTCCCAGGGCAGGGTGTGGCCTTCTTTAGCCCACCCAGCAGCTGGAGACAGAAGGATAGCATGTTTTTCACATGCTTCCCACCTCCTCCTCCTTTTTTTCTTTTTGAGATGGAGTTTCGCTCTTGTTGCCCAGGCTGGAGTGCAATGGCACGATCTCAGCTCACCGCAATCTTCACCTCCCAAGTTCAAGTGATTCTCCTGCCTCAGCCTCCCGAGTAGCTGGGATTACAGGCATGCACCACCACACCCAGCTAATTTTGTATTTTTCGTAGAGACAGGGTTTCTCCATGTTGGTCAGGCTGGTCTCAAACTCCTGACCAGGTGATCCGCCCAGCTCAGCCTCCCAAAGTGCTGGGATTACAGGTGCGACCCACCACACCTGGTCCTCACCTCCTTCTTCTAGGGTCTAACTCCTCTAGCATCTTGTAAGTGGGGAGAAACGAGAGGGATAGGAAAGGGAAATAGGACGGGATATGTTAACGGGATATGTTAGCTGGTCCTGCTTGATCAGTCTCAACTTCAAGCCTCACTCCAGATCTGTGGCATGGGGCTTAGGCCCACACACCTTTCCCACCCATTGGCATTTGGCCACTTCTCCTAGTGTCTCCCATCACTGCAGCATCCTCTGATGTCCCCCATTACAACCCTATGCCTCTGAGATCAAGGTAACAAGCCTGTGGTGCCATCTTTCATTCTACCAAGAAAGAGGGAGGGAATGGTTGTTGTCCTGGGCTTCTTCCTCACCACACCGCTGCTTTCCAATTCTCTTCCTCATATTCATGTGGCATGGGGAATCCAGCAAGTTGTCTTTCTAAGCAGATTTCCAACTTGAGAGTGAAATACCAGGCTCCCCTCCTTCTGAATGCCCCTTATCTAAACTTGTATTTCTCCTAGAGTACCCATCCCATAGCTTTCAGTGAAGCGGGGAAGAGCCTTGCTCTTATGAATGGTAACACCCCAAAATGCACAACAACCACTGCTCCACATGAAGCTGTCTAATGGTTAGGAAGCATCAAAAATAGGGCTGAAACCCAAGTTACGGGGACTTTAGAACACACCTTGTTCTGGTTTTAAGAACTATTGGTTTTTAAATTTTGCTTATTCTCGTGGTAGACTGGCTTGTCTTGGGATGCTGTGATATCAACCTCCTCTCTATAAATCAGGGATCCCTAACCCCCGGGCCATTCTGTGGCCTGTTAGGAACCAGACCGCACAGCAGGAGGTGAGCAAGTGACACGTCTTCTGTATTTTTTTTTTGAGATGGAGTCTCACTCTGTCACCCAGGCTGGAGAATAGTGGCATGATCTTGGCTCACTGCAACCTCCACCTCCCGGATTCAAGCGATTCTCCGGCCTCAGCCTCCTGTCTAAATATCTATGGACTGAAGGTGGGATCCAGTGATCCATCTGGTGTTCTAGACATAACACCAAAGCCCAAGGACAAAAGTAGCTAGGACCAAAGCCACATACCACCACTCCCAGCTAATTTTTGTATTTTTAGTAGAGACGCCGTTTTGCCATGTTGCCCAGGATGGTCTCAAACTCCTGACCTCAAGGGATTCACCTGCCTCAGTCTCCCAAAACGCTGGGATTACAGACATGAGCCACAGCACCCGGCCCCTTCTTCTGTATTTGTGGCCACTGCCCATCACTTGCATTACCTCCTGAGCTCTGCCTCCTGTCAGATCTTCATTGGCACTAGATTCTCATAGGAAATGTGAACCCTATCGTGAACTGTGCATATAAGGGATCTAGGTTGGGCGCTCCTTATAAGAGTCTAGTGCCTGATGATCTGTCACTGTTTCCCACCACTCCTAGATGGGACCATCTAGTTGCAGGAAAACAAGCTCAGGACTCCCACCGATTCTACATTATGGTGAGTTGTGTAATTATTTCATTATATATTACAATGTAATAATAATAGAAATAAAGCGCACAATAAATGTAGTACACAAGAATCATCCTGAAACCATCCCCCCACACCCCCATCCACGGAGAAAATTGTCTTCCATGAAAGCGGTCCCTGGTGCCAAAAAGGTTGGAGACCACTGCTATAAATGATGTGAAATAAATCGATTGTACCGCCTTAAAAGTAGAAATCCTTTTTTGTTCCCAACGGGAAACTCTCAAGAAAGTAATATTTCTAGTCCCATAATTTCCCAGTACTTGCTCCAAAGGACTTTCAAGGGTTTTCACACAGAACCCTTTTCCAGAAACTGCCACAGTGGGGTCTCCTGCTTTTCTATTCTTGTTCCCAACAGAGTCTCTCACTCTTAACCATTCTTATTTTGCAAATTGGAGCTAATTGTGAGAAATTGAAGATAAAAGTTACTTGGCAGCTTGGGAGTTTTTCCATTCCCTTCAGGAAATATGCAACTGAGCTCTCCAAATAAATGAATGCTTAAGTAGGACTCAATCATCCTCTTCTAAGGCAATCTATTTTTAGTTTTTTGGCAGACTGCCTGTGTCACAGGGTTGCAAACACATCATGAAGATAGTTTACTCTACAAATATGTTTGCTTATCCCTGATGAGGTGTACAGAAAATGTTCAAGTACTTTTTCATTTCCCCCTTTGAATTTTTCTCAGAATGCGATTTGTATCTCAGACTGTTTGAATAACAACTTCACGACAACTTCTAAAACCATGCATCTCAATAACAAAATTGGTTCAGATGGAAAACAATTGTCAAAAGTCCAACAATTTGAGATAAAAACCAATTAAACTTTCTTTTTGTAATTTTTATACTAATTTCAAAAAGTATTTTGGATTACTGTTTTTATCTTTCTTTTTTTTTTTTTTTTTTTTTTTTTTTTTTTTTTTTTTTTTTTTTTTGAGACGGAGGCTCACTCTGTCACCTAGGCTGGAGGGCAGTGGTGTGATCTCGGCTCACTTCAACCTCTGCCGCCTGGGTTCAAGCAATTCTTCTGCCTCCCGAGTAGCTGGGATTATAGGCGCCTGCCACTGCACCCAGCTAATTTTTGTAGTTTCAGTAGAGACAGGGTTTCACCACCTTGGCCAGGATAGTCTTGAACTCCTGACCTAGTGATCCACCTACCTTGGCCTCCCAAAGTGCTGAGATTATAGGCATGAGCTACCGAGCCCAGCCTCAGATTACTGATTTTTTTTTTTTTAATTTAAAAAGATGACCTAACTGGTTATAATCCCCAGTGCATATGGAACAATCTTTATTCTCTTTATTCAAGTTCTAAAATCATATGCGGCCGGGTGCAGTGGCTCACACCTGTAATCCTAGCACTTTGGGAGGCCAAGGCAGGCAGATCACCTGAGGTCAGGAGTTTGAGACCAGCCTGGCCAACATGGTGACACCCCGTCTCTACTAAAAATACAAAAATTAGCTGGGCGTGGTGGCAGGTGCCTGTAGTCCTAGCTACTCGGGAGGCTGAGGCAGCAGAATCACTTTAACCTGGGAGGTAGAGGTTGCAGTGAGCCGAGATCACACCATTGCACTCTAGCCTGGGCAATAAGAGGGAAACTCTGTCTCAAAAATAAATAAATACATAAAGAAAATCATATGAAACAACAACTTCTGTAGCATTTGTTAAGGAAAAGTCATAAGAAATTTTAATTTTGAACCAAAATACAGGTAAGAGCCTAGCAGAATTAACAGTATTTTATGTGAAACAAAGGTAACTGGGAAAATAGAATATATTTCCTGAGATATCTAAAATTTTAGAATAAAATTGAGTTAAAATGAATCTTCTCCAGAATGTCCATTCCTAGAGAGGAGATAAGACACAGTGAGCTATGTTAGACACAATTTACTATGTTGCAGCGTATTAGAAAGAAGACTCCTTTGAACTCTTGAGGGGTGGGAGGCTGAGCTTCTGCCAAGGACTGGTTGTCCTAACCTAGGAAAAGCCAGCAGGCACCTGATATGCTACTTAGAGGATAGTTAGGCCAATGTTTGCGGAGACAACCAGCAAAACTAAATAAGAGCAGAAGACTAGGTAGAGGTTTGGGGAAGAATGAAACAAAGGCAATCCTATTGGAATGGAAAAGACAGGAAAAAGGATTCAGAAAGCTGAGTCAGGCAGAGGCATAGCTGTCAAATCATGGTCAGTCCATCAACAAGTGATTTTAAGCATAACACTTAGAATGGTACTGATTTTTTGGACGTAGCTTAAAATAGCCTTTTTTTGTTTTGAAAGAGGGCACTACAGTTCTACAACCTCTCATCTACACTTGTAAAGTTCCTCCAATTCTGAAAACCAAGCTTTTCCCCAAATTTGATACAAACTTACCAACTTGTTTAGCAGCAAAGCATGGCCAGGACTCAGGTTAAGCAATTTACTACTTTTCTTTGTATTTCCACCTAGTGTGAATATTTATATGTTCACTATAGAAAATCAAAATGTTTGATTGTGGGAGGAAGCTCCAGGCACAACCAAAAGTGCTGTGTAATGGACCGTATGTACATTGTATGATCTTTCTAACATTCAAAAGCAACCGAATTCTGAAACATGGCTGGCTGAAGGGTTGTAAAAAACATGATCAATCTGTATCTACGCTGTATTTTATTTCTTGATGACCAAGTCATAGTACTAAACATAGCTTAGTACAAATTAGCAAAGGTTGAAAAATCATACCTCTCTCCTGAGACAGTGCCTGCAGAAATATCTATGGATTGAAGGTGGGATCCAGTGATCCATCTGGTATTCTAGACATAACACCAAAGCTCAAGGACAATGTTTTAAACTTTAAAATAAAAAACGACATATAATTGACAAAATAAAGAAGTTTAAAAACCAAAACTAATAATAGTCAACCATGGCTTAATTCAACTATGGTGAGTGATCACCAAATGTAATAGTTTAAGCCACAAAGACAAACAACAGAATGTATTCCAGACTATGAAATACACCCCCCACCACAAAAAAATAAAAAATAACTTTCCAAAAGCCTTTACAGCCCAAAGAATGATATTTAATGAGGTATGCAGTGTTAAATGCAGCCTCCAAAAAGAAAGGGCTCCGGATCTACGAAAGTCTAACCTGTGTCCTGGCTAGGTTTTTCCTGCCCTTCCTTGTTTTTGACATTGCTGACAATAGTTTACAGGAATAGCATATGCTAGCAAAATCAAGAAATTTAACTTTGGGCTGACACTTTTCTAAGTCAATAAGCCAATTTACTGATTAAATGTCATATATTTTCCCAACAAACATTTGTCTGACCAATGAAAAGCAAAGGTGATTTCTGGTTAGAGTTTGATTTCTGGTTTGAATTTAACACTTTCACAAAATTTTGCTCTTGATTTTTAATATACCTAACTTTAAATATATAGTATCTGACTGTCGACAGTGGTGTCAAAAGAAAAAGCACAGAATCACATGAAAAATACTGGTCCTGGCATGTTACTGCCTACATTCTTATAGAAAGACTTACTTAGCAGATGGACATGGGGGCTCACACCTATAATCCCAGCACTTTGGGAGGGCAAGGCAGGCAGATCAGTTGAGGTCAGGAGTTTGAGACCAGCCTGGCCAACATGGCGAAACTCAGTCTGTACTAAAAATACAAAAATTAGCCAGGCACGGTGGTGTGCACCTGTAATCCCAGCTACTCAGGAAGCTGAGGCACAAGACTCACTTGAAACCCAGAGGCAGAGGTTGCACTGAGCTGAGATTATGCCACTGCACTCCAGACTGGGTGACAGAGCAAGGATCCATCTCAAAAATCCAAAACAAAACAACAAAAAACCCAGAAAGACTTATTTACCAAATCTGGATATACTCTCTATTATATATTGTGGGGGGGGGGGGGGGATTCATGTATATGTATACTCACACACACACACACACACACACACGAAGGAAATAAAACTGGGAAATTGACATGCACCATTCTGTCTCTTTAACAATAATTGAAAAACGTTTTTCACCTTAGAACACTATGCTACTTGCAAATTAAATGAGTGTTATTTTAAGAAATTGAACAAGTAAAGATATTTGCACTACAGAATGAATGAACTATATTTAAGAGATTTGTATTCCAGCTCCAGATTAAATTCAAACCATGCTTACATGGGTCTTGACTATAATAAGGTTTTATACTTTTTAAAGACTGCACTTAATTAAAAATCACAAAGACAGAAATAATGCACAGGAGCAACAGGAGAAAACATTTTTAACATGTTCTTGCTAATACTGACTTTGCTGGACTTCATCTCATTTAAACCAGAATGATGTATCTATAAGAACACAAAATGATTACTGAAAATTTTAGAAAGCCTTTGCCCAAATTAACAAATTAAATTAGAAAATAACTTTTCAGATGATGCTTAACTTGAAACTAAATAGAAGCATTACTTTTTTTTAACTAGTCAACGTAACATACCTCCCTGAAATGTGTGACAAATATAATCCCCAAAAGAAATCTCTTTCCATGGTCCGGACCTTCTGATACTTTCTGAAACTTCACAATTCTTCTCATTTTCCCCAGTTAATTGAAGCATTCTGATGCTTCGTCCTTGGAGATCTTATTTCTTTAGATAAGACTGCTGTTGTCTAGTGTATTCTGAGTTGTCTAGTGTATTGGAATCACATAGCATAAGTCTATTTTGAAAGAGAATCCTGGATGCAAATTGAAATGGATACTAGATAAAGAATGATGTAATCCTGGAACCCCTGCAAACACTAAAAATACATAGGGAAATTCTGAACTCTGTTTATGAATAAATACTCCTCTATTAAGTGACAATCCAGCAGTGACAGGGATATCTGACTCATTTACTTTTGTAACATCTCACTACAATTAAAGTGACTCATTTCTTGAAAGAAATGAACACTAATCTCTACAAAGCATGAGAATTTAAAATGTTTTGCCCAAATCTTGGCATTTCATATTAAAATAAACTTTGTTTGGAGTGCTTTGCATGCTACCATCTAAAATGGGTTTAGTGAAGGGCTTTTCCTGACAGCGACAAGTGGATAATTCTAATTGCAAATCACAGCACAAAAATACATACAGCATGCCATGTTTGCTGCTTTAATTACAATTTATTAGTCATTATATTTCCTGAGAAAATTTAGTCTGGTTAGAATGCTCTTCATTGTTAAAGTATGCTTAAAAATTGTAAAGATAATAATTATATACAAGTAATTATCTGGGCCAGTAGAAATGAAGTTTCTCAAAATACTCTTAGTAAGCCACTACCTGTTTACTTCTTAAATAACAACTGCTACAAGATCTACTAACTTGCAAAAAATAAAGCTGAAAATCCTCCACAAATTGATGCAGCCAACAGCATTTGCTACTTTAAGTGACAATTTTTCAAACTACCCACTTAAAATCAAACTATAAATATAATCTGCCTTCGAGAAATACTATTCATATGAATTATCTAGGAGGGATTTTTTTTTTAAATATTGGGAACAAATTCATGTACTTTTACCTGAAATTCCACCATAGATCTCTTCTGCTATCCTAGCCGCTTCTTTTCTATTTCCTTTGACGATATAGAAATGGGTTAGGAGGGCCAAAAAAACTTTAATCAAAAGCTTAAAGAAAAAAAAGGTAGCAAACATTGTAATAAAAATGTTTTTAAAGCCATAGAAAACAGGACCATCTTCCATTTTGGCTTATGCTCTGTGTAGGGTCCTAGGACTGCAAAATTTCACTGAGTTATAATTGGTATCATATGACATCTATTTTAAACCTTCTAGCACTCAGTGCTCCTGTTACCAAGAACTCAGTTTGTAAGTTCTAATCTAACTGTGATTTGGCAAACTGCATGTGCTGACATCCACAGCAGTGTTAAATAAACTAAAGAAATTTCCTTCTAACCAGAAACATCCAATAGTTCTAGAACTACATAACTCAAGTACTATTTAACAAATAAGATTCATATCCAAGCCTTTTTTACTCCCAAACTCCTATTTTTGCTGTTTTATATTAGAAGGCAGGGTTGGAAAGACAGAAACTTCTCAGATTCTATAAAGATAAAGCAAGTTATTTGACATACAAAAAAAAGTGCAAATATACTCTATGTTCTAAGTGGGAAATACTACTCCCTGGAGCATTTCATTTTCTCCTAATTCTGAAGTTTATAGAGGATTAAGCCCAAATCTAAAATATGACCACTTAAAAAAGACCATTTACCCTAAGGCTGTATGTATTTATTTATTTTTGAGATGGAGTCTTACTCTGTCACCCAGGCTGGAGTGCAGTGGCACAATCTCCGCTCACTACAATCTCTGCTTCCTGGGTTCAAGTGATTCTCCTGCCTCAGCCTCCTGAGTAGCTGGGATTACAGGCATGCACCACCACGCCTGGATAATTCTCATATTTTTAGTAGAGATGAGGTTTCGCCATGTTGGCCAGGCTGGTCTTGAACCCCTGACCTCAGTTGATCCGCCTACCTTGGCCTCCCAAAGTGCTAGGATTACAGGCATGAGCCACCATCCCTGGCCAAGACTGTATCTATTAAAAGGCATATCTTGGATGCCTCTCCAAGTGAAAGTGTCAGACTAGAAGCATCATACTACTTGCCATGGTAGTTCCATCTGGGACAAGGTCCCACGGCAAGGTTCCCTCCTGATCATTCACTTGCATTTCAAGCATGGGTAAACGTGGTGCCCATTTCTGAAAAATGTGGGCTATCCTTGATCATGAAAGAGTCATAGTGAAATGGATGAAAGAGATGCCCTAGGTTCTGGATGAAGTACCCAAATATTCCGTGAATCAACCTTCTCTAAAAATACATAGGGAAATTGTTTCCCTATGTATTTTCCCCTATGTATTGCCCAAGAATACATAGGTTGGGCGATTTTCTCTTATCAGCTGGCCAACACAAGTGAAATGGGTTTATTTTTAGTTTTCCTCATCACTCTAGGTCTCTGCCTTCTTTCTTGACTATGTTAGATTTTGTAAATTTCTAAAATCAGTTGAAAAGACAAACCAAAATAAAGTTATACAAACAGCCTAATAAATCTTAACAAATGCTTTATGCAAAAATATGGGGAGGCTGGGCACGGTGGCTCACACCTGTAATCCCAGCACTTTGGGAGGCTGAGGTGGGCGGATCACCTGAGGTCGGGAGTTTGAGACCAACCCAACCAACATGGAGAAACCCCGTCTCTACTAAAAATACAAAATTAGCTAGGCGTGGTGGTGCATCCCTATAATCCCAACTACTCGGAAGGCTAAGGCAGGAGAATCGCTTCAACCTGGGAGGCAGAGGTTGTGGTGAGCCGAGATTACACCATCGCACTCCAGCCTGGGAAACAAGAGTGAAACTCCACCTCAAAAAAAAAAAAAAAAAAAAAAAAAAAAAAAAATGGGGAATTTCTCCTAGCATGCAGGCAAATTAGAATGACTGCCCAGTTAAGAACTGTTTCACTACATTAAAAAGGTGACATGTAGGAATACAACCTTGGCCACAACATGCAGGTCATCCAGTTCAGTGTATCAGAGCACTATAAAGACCTTGAGTTGTCTTCACTCTCAAGGAACAGATATTAACGTAATATTTACTTTACTGAGCTTATATTACCTGGTGGAATGCCAGTTTATGAAAGCACACAAATACAACTCTTTTAGTCCTTTTCATGTATCTGTTTCTTCAATCATACTCTAAGTAGGCAATCATTTAGTCATGTCAGACCAGTGACTTACATTGTACTGGGATGAACCAGAGCACTGTGGAATGCTTGGCAGCAACCCTGACCTCTACTCACTTGATGCCAATGCCCCACCCCCATCTAGTAGTAACAACCAGACATTGGAAACAAAACTGTCCCCACAAACCCTAGCTGAGAACCACTGAGCCATACTCAAATAGAAATGATAAAGGATAAAGTAAAATCAATTCCAAGTACTATAGGCAACAAATCAATTTCTAGATAGAACTTTTTCATAATTTTATATTAAAAAATTCTAGCTACAGGATGATACAATTTAACACGTAGCTACAATCATTTGGGAATGCAGAGATGGATAAAGAGGCTTTAAAAATACTTCATAAAAGTAAACACAGACCTATACTATTTTGACTTTGCCAAAAATAAGTTTTGGTGTAAGATAAATCAAAACATAAACATAGGTGACTGCCTTCTACTGTTTCCCCCAAAAGGGGTAGGAGAAACTAAATCAGGAATGTCCAATCTTTTGGCTTCCATGGGCCAATTGGAAGAATTGTCTTGGGCCGCACATAAAATACACTAACAGGCTGGGCACAGTGGCTCACACCTGTAATCCCAGCACTTTGGGAGGCTGAGCTGGGGGGATCACCTGAGGTCAAAAGAGTGAAACCATCCTGGCCAACATGGTGAAACCCCATCTCTACTAAAAATACAAAAATTAGCTGAGTGTGGTGGCACACGCCTGTAGTCCCAGCTACCCAGGAGGCTGAGGCAGGAGAATTGCTTGAACCTGGGAGGCAGAGGTTGCAGTGAGCTGAGATTGCACCACTGTACTCTAGCCTGGCAACAGACCGAGACGCCATCTCAAAATATATATATATATATACTAACAGCAGACCACGAGGTCAGGAGTTCGAGACCAGCCTGGCCAACATGGCGAAACCCATCTCTACTAAAAATACCAAAATTAGCCAATCGTGGTGGCAGGTACCTGTAATCCAAGCTAATCGGGAGGCGAAGGTAGGAGAATTGCTTGAACCTGGAAGGTGGAGGTTGCAGTGAACCAAGATTGTGCCATTGGACTCCAGCCTGGGCAACCAGAGTGAAACTCCATCTCAAAAAACAATACACTAACAATAGCTAATAGGCTAAAAAAAAAAAAAAAATCTCATAACTTTTTTTTGGTTTTTTTTTTTTTTTTTTTTTGAGACAGTCTCACTCTGTCACCCAGGCTGGAGTGCAGTGGTGCTTTCTCAGCTGACCACACGCTCCGCCTCCCTGGTTCAAGCTATTCTCCTCCCTCAGCCTCCTGAGTAGCTGATTACAGGCGTGCGGCACCACGCCCGGCTAATTTTTGTGTTTTTAGTAGAGATGGGCTTCACCTTGTTGGTCAGGCTGGTCACTAACTCCTGATCTCGTGATCTACCCACCTCAGCCTCCCAAAGTGCTGGGATTATAGGCATGAGCCACTGCGCCGGCCAAGTCTCATAATGTTTTAAGAAAGTTTACCAATCTGCACTGGGCTGCATATAAAGCCATCCTGAGCTGCAGGCTGGACAAGCTTGCTGTAAATGATGTCAAAATTCAAATTTCTCTTAAAATAACTGGCAAAGTAGAAAGTATAATTATGTAGCTCACATACACAATATAGCTTGTAGTTGTTTTTTTTTTGTCTCACGTGATAATGCTAGGGCAGTGAAAAACAAGGGCTTATTTGGGTAAGGAAACAAACGCACAATTGAACTTGCTATTCCGTAAGTAAGAGAGAGCAGATATTCTACAAACAAAAAATGACAGAGTAATTCATCACCCAAAGGGTATTTCTTGTTTTACTAATAGTCCAAGCAACACATCCAAATTGCACTGAAAAAGAAAGTGTCGGGGGCAGGGACAGCCTGTTCCACTAGAAATAATAATCTGTTCATAAAATAAGACAAACGCAGAAAATTATCAAAATGTCGTTCTGGTTTTATTTTTGGACATGTAGCATGTTTTAACAAATCAGTTTTTCATGGGCAACCTTTTGAAACATCAAAAGAAATACCATGTATTTTTCACAAATTTCTCATCATTGTAAATTCACTTTAAAATCAACGTAAGTAGCAAGGTAGAGCAATGTGTTTCCACATACTGACCAGTTCAACACTGACAGTGACAAGGTATCCAGGAAGGTTGAAAATTAAGATTTACGTAAAACAAATTTACTTCCATTTGTTAAAAAAAAAAAAAAAAAAGAAACAATTTTCATTTGCAAATTACATATTTTACATGCAAAGGCAACTAACTTTAGCTTTTCTTTCCATCTCAAATGACAATTTAAGAATTAAATGACAATTTAAAAAAATTAAGCAAAAAGGAAAAAATGGTGGCGTGCCTTTAAAACCTGTGAGTAGAATAAATAAGTGCCAAATATTACAGTTTCTCACTTTAACATGAATATTGGCACTGTTTATTTCATGTTTATATGTGAGTTTCTATGCATAAAAATCCCAGTAAGACTGAATGGTTTAGATCAGTCCATTTTTCTCCAACAAAAGAATCCCTAACTTCTAGATTTTAAAAATTGCACTCTTGCTTTTGCGTTTTAGTACAAACAGAACACAAATATATTTCTTTTATATCAGTGCAACCAGTTAATAGACATGTTATTTTTTAAAAAGTAATAAATTTTGTGAATGTTATCATTTAAAAAAATCCTATACAGAATCACAACACTGTCAGAATCTATGTAGTGCACGCACAAGTGCCTCATTATTTTGAATTCACAGTTCTTTTCTCGCAAAAACCTCAAGAGTTCAAAGAATTAATAATACACACCATGTGGATAATTTGGGGTTAAAAAACCCATGGCTCTGGGCAACAATAATTACAGTTAATAACATACACCCACAAAGACTGTTCCTAAAATTTTCAACTTGGTTTGCTATAAATAAAACATTCTGAAAAAAAGCCTTTTGCACACTGACAATACTTATCAGACATCAGCGAGGCCACAGTGAAGGGGAGTGACTTACATTAAAAGGACAGGGTAGCAGCTGGTTTTGGGATGGCATACCTCATACATTCTGCTCAGAAAACATGAAGGCATTTACAGAAAACTCAATTATGCACAGACAAATATGGAGGGCTTCTCTGCACTATCAACAGTGATCTCGGTCCCCAGTATTTAAAAAGCAAAAAATATCTTCATAAACACAACTGAAGATGAAGGCTCTATCCAGGAGAATGCATACAACAGGATCAAAGAAGTACTAGTAGTGTGTCGGTGATCTTTTTCCTGGCATTAACTGGCATGAGCATTTTTGGCATGTTGGATATTTAACTATCTCATGTTAACCATGACTACGATTAAGTAAGCCATCTGAATGGTAAACAAAGAGTGAATACACCCCCGGTCCTTAACAGCAGGAAGCATCTAGTTCAACATTCTACACAGAGCAGGTGCTCAAAATGTGCTGGTAACTGATGGACTATCTTACTCAAGGAGCCTGTTAATTATATGTAACACCTACTGAGTGAACCTAATAAATGCTTAAAGACATGACTTACATGTCTAATAAATGTATATGAACATGACTTAAAATAGTTCATATAATTGTTGTACTTCCCTAAAGAAAACTTGTAAACATCTGGTGAGTGTCTAATGGTACAGCATTAAAAACTGGCCAAAAAATGCCCAGAAAACATTTGGCCCTTCAGCACCCGAAGCTCTCAAAATATAATGTTAAACATCTCTGCTACAGGGATTTCAGTAGTCTGAAAAATTTCATACCTGAGTGGCTTAAATGTTCTCTCCTAAATTTTAAGTAAGTGCAAGAAGTTTTACACTCAGGAATTGCATAATTTTTTATCTTTCCTCAACAGAAAACATTGAATGATATAGAGGTAGCGTAACTTACTAAATTAACTTTAAAAAAACAAAAACCCCCCAAAATCAAGGTTATTTTCCATAGTCTTAATAGAGCTATTACAAATGTTTAAAATCTCACAATCGAGGCTTTCTTCTACCTAGTTTTAGATATCTCACTATTCCGACCCCTTCTTTTACTGTGAGAATATTTATGAGTCCAGGCACCCCGTGGCCCAGTGGCATCTACTGCAACATCAATGACAGAATCTGGAGTCATCCATCTCAAGAAAATGAGGAAGAGGAAGTTGAAAACAGCCAACAAAGCAAAGATGTAGCCTGTTACTGGGCCGCAGTGAGAGATAAGTCTGTCCAGTCGTTTGTCCATTGGCAACACAGCTTCCACTGACACCCGGTCATATACCTGGAGGGAGAGAAGCCAAGTGCTTTCACCTATCACCCATCCCATGATAAGTGACGACCAGATCCTGCAGGAACATTTTATAAACAAATGCAAACGAAAGTCGCTTGTGTTTTGTTATTGTTGTTGTCATAGTAATGATAACCTTAATGAACTTAATCATGATAATTATTGCCATTTGATTCAAAACTTATTGGGTACTTATTCTGGGCAAGACACCAGGCTAGAGGCTGGGTGATACAAAGAATAAGCCACAGTCCCTCTCCCCTAGGGAGTCACCATCAATTTAGCCAACTACTAGAATTCCAAAGTCCTGCAAAGTCTGAACAGCTTTTGGGGTCACCACTGTAGGGTCAATATTTAATTTAGCAGTACTGAAGCTGGATTTGCCTTTGAAGATTCCTTGACTAAGCTGAGATAGGTCTCAACGGCATCTGGGAGACATCAACCATGAGCAGAAAGCTACAATCTAGCATGCTTCTGGGAAAACAGAGGCTGTTCTTTCAACAGCAGCATGAGGCTATACACGTTACTGAGCATGGATGGTGAAGACATACAGAAACATTTCATGGATTTCAAATAAAATAAAATAAAGAGATAGAGGAAATTTCAGTAGATAGTATAGGTCAAACGTTGGCAAATGAAATGACGCTTTTTGCTGAGAACTGGAAGTAGGAGGCTTGCTTTTTAAAACACTGTTAAATACTAAGCTCTAAAATATCAAAAAAAAAAAAAAGATCTTTAAGCATACTTGTTCAGAACACATCAAATGGGCCAACAGTCATGTTTTGTAATTTGAGTATTACTTATGCTCAGTCTCATATATCAGACCTGTAAAGTGTCTCCTTTTGAACTCAAGAAAGTTATAACATGCAGTGCGTGTTGTATAGGTCAACGGCCCTTGAAGGTATGGCGTTTTCATCCAGCTATTTTACCCTGAGGACATTCTGAATACAAACATTTTAATCAGAATTATGTTGAGAATTATGCTGAGACTGGTGAACTGCAATTGAAAAAGTATGTTTACAGCATGAACTCCAAATTAATTTCATTATCAGTTTAAAAAATTGCACAGTTAAACTAAGAAGGAGGAATTGACATAAAATGTCATAGGGTTAAAAGAGTAACTACAAACTAACTTTTTTGTCCAGTTTTATTTCAGGTCAATTAATGTACTTATGGTTTTAAGTGATAAAATAACAACTTACTACTATGAAGAAAATGTTAGGGATGACAATTCATTATAGACAAGAATTTACTTTTTTCTAAAAGAGTACTATAAACCACCAAAGAATTAAAAAAAAAAAAGATGCTTTACTATTACTTTAAATATAAGTAAAAGAAAAATGTGGTTACCAAAAAAAATCCCATAAAGCCCCTTTAATATATGCTAACAAACTGTCATCATTTTTTTTTTTTTTTGAGACTGAGTTTCGCTCGTTACCCAGACTGAAGTGCAATGGCGCGATCTCGGCTCACCGCAACCTCCACCTCCTGGGTTCAGGCAATTCTCCTGCCTCAGCCTCCTGAGTCGCTGGGATTACAGGCACTCACCACCATGAACAGCTAATTTTTTGTATTTTTAGTAGAGACAGGGTTTCACCATGTTGACCAGGATGGTCTCGATCTCTTGACCTCGTG
>NW_022436957.1:11142812-11181687 GCF_009761245.1 Sapajus apella
GAGACAGAGTCTCACTTTGTCGCCCAGGCTGAAGTGCAGTGGCGTGATCTGGCTCACTGCCACTTCCACATCCCGGGTGCAAGTGATTCTTCTGCCTCAGCCTCCTCAGTAGCTGGGACTACAGGCATGCGCCACCACGCCCAGCTAATTTTTGCATTTTTAGTAGAGAGAGGGTTTCACCATATTGGCCAAGCTGGTCTCGAACTCCTGACCTCGTGATCCACCCGCCTCGGCCTCCCAAAGTGCTGGAATTATAGGCATGAGCCACCGTGCCTGACCTAGTTCTTTCATCGTTAAGGTATACAATGGCTCAGGCTTCTGAGGTTTATATGATGTCAGTCAAGGTCAAGTCACAACTTACAGTGCTGTGCTTCTCAAAGGGAGTGGAGATCAGGATGGCATCATCAAAATGCCCTGTGTAACCAAATATCCCTGCCAATTACGCCCCCAATTCTATCTTTGCTCCTAAAGGATCACATTGGAATCTAGGGAGTGGTTGGGGGGGCAGGGGTACATAAAGACGGAGTAGAGAGAGTCTGAAAAGACTGCCCAGGGGACTCTAACATGCACTCCCAGTAGGTAAGCACTAGACTCCAATTTCCCACGTTTCACATCGGGGAGATAGTACACGACTTGTAGAAGGTCAGAATGTCTCAAAATGCTTCCATCAAAAATGTTTGACTATTGCAAATAGCTCATGTTTCAATGGAAAATGTATATGACAATTTTTACAGATAAGTTTTTAGAACTTCCATTCATATGAGTTCATCTCATATACTGGAATTCATCATTCAAACCAAGAAAGAAAGCCTTACAGTAAAGAGCTAGTCTCCTCAGCTTCAACTTTCTATCTACTTCAGGCTAAAAACTCACTGCTGCACTGAATATAACGTTAGTAGCATTAGTCTAAGCTACTACCTTCTCCATGTTCCACCTGGTTATTTTTCTGGTTCAGTTTCTACATACTAAGAAACTGAGTTGTTTCTGTTCAGCTTGTTACATGGTAATAAGAGGCATTAGGCAGAGAACGCCACGAAAAGCACGTAAAGGATGAAACTAAGAATAAAAGCAGTTCCTAATTCAAATTCAGGAAGCATTTCCCCCAACTATAGTCTCCTAAGGTTGTTAATCTATTTCCTATACCCGTCCTTTTGGAAATTCTCTGTTGCTGCTTTTTATTTGTGATTTTTCCTACTTTTGTCATGTACATTTTGAATTCTAGCTTACTAGGTTCTCAATCAGCCCAAAGATGCAAAAATCGTTTTCCTGGAGAAAATCACAGTAGTTAGCAAAAGGGCTGCAAGAGGTTTAGAAAATAGCCTGAATTAAATATTCACAAGTTATAAAGTTGCTGCAATCAGCAAAACCATGTATTTCCTAATAAAGTTGTCTGCTTTAGAATTATCAACAGCTTCAAGAAAATATCTAAGAGGAAATACTCATCTCTACTCATTGCAATTTTTTTTTTTTTTTAATACAGAGTCTCACTCTGTCACCAGTCAGCAGTGCAGTGGTGCAATCTCGGCTCACTGCAACCTCCGCCTCCTGGGTTCAAGCGATTCTCCTGCCTCAGCCTCCTGAGTAGCTGGGATTACAAGCACACGCCACCATGCCTCGCTAATTTTTGTATTTTTAGTAGAGACAGGGTTTTACCACGTTGGCCAGGATGGTCTCAAGCTCTTGACCTCATGATCTACCCACGTCAGCCTCCCAAAGTGCTGGGATTACAAGCGTGAGCCACTGCACCAGGCCCATTGTGACTTTTAGAAAACTTTGTAACTTCTTCATGCCCAGTTTAATGAGGGGGCTAGGCTGTATTACTGCTATTTTCAAATGTCAAATGCACTAATTTGACTAGACACTTAGCCCGGTGTGTGTACCAAAATCTGCTTCTTTTTATCTGGAAGAGATTTCATCAACTTAATAGAACAGAAACGGTAAACCTGTATGTAAGAAAAAGCAAATGTGTAAGTGAAACATCAAGTAAGAATTCAGACACAATCTTTTCTCAGCATGTGACATACCTTTTCAGTTCTTTCTGCAACATTCCTCCAGGTGTAGAAAGTCTTTACTATGTTATGGATATTTTCTGGAGCTGGCAATGTCCCTGACTTCAGTTGGGAAATCGCTTTTTCCAGTCCTTCACACAAAGATTTTACTGAAGGCTCACACAAAATAATAAGGTTTTCTGGAAGCACCTCAGGAATACCACCAACCTTGGTACTTACAACCTTAAAAAGAAAGAAAGAACATATGCTCCACCATAATCATCAAAACCAGTTAAGGCATTATTATGGAATGTGTCTCATTATTTTTCAAAATATACACAAACCCCAACCATGTATGCCCTTAATGCTTTTTACCTGTAAACCACAACTGGCTGCTTCCACGATCGCCATGCAGAATGCTTCAGTGAGGGAGGTATTAAGAAAAATATGTCCTTGAACTAAGACATCTCTAACATCCTTGTGTTCTAAAGCTCCCAAAAGACGCACCCTGATTTTTCAAGAGAGGGGAAGAAAGAAGGGAGTGAAAACTCATGCTACAAAAGAAATTTAATTTATAAACCAAGTCTGCTATTTATATCACACTTAGATTCTTATTGGCTGCTAACATTTCTCACCTCAAAATATTAGTATAACCAAACACTGATCTAATACAAACAGCCTTATAAAGTAGTTGGGTTAAAACTCACACAGCTAACATATTTCTAACTTTTGTTACACATATCAAACTTAATCTTCTCCAAAACTAGTCTGCATGTAATAATATTAATAAACTTTGATAATTAAATGTTAAGTTGCCATTTCTAAACAGGAAAATGGCTTTTATTAAAATTGATGCTTCACATGTACATGCCTTGTGTTATGAAAGTTATTGAGGACGAGATCTGTCTAAATCTGTCTATGCAGCGCAATTTACATGATTTGAGCCCTGTTTTTTAAATGACTAAACAGTATGCCCTGGAAATCTGCAAATGTTTCCAGTTAAAGCAGTTGTTTTTTGTGCCTTTCACGGTGCCTCCAACAATGGCCCCCCAAAGTCAAATAATATTGGGCTAATGGAAAAAATAAAATTGTGAATTCTTTAACTAGGTTTCCTATTTTACATAAAAAATTTAAAAACAGTCCTTGCATTAGATTTATATCAATTGTGTGTGTGTGTGTGTATAAATTACTTGTGGGAGAAGCAGGCATGCAGTCAAAACCAGAGATAACTGACATCTTCTCCCTCAAGACAACATGAAATTCATCAATACCTGTCATGTAGCTGGTATCTTTCCCGAACTTCTTCCAAAATGATTCTCTTTGGTCCCTCTCCTCCAATTATGAAATTTAAATCTGGATATTTCTGACAGAGTTCAGGTATTATACCACTAAGCAAATCAGTCCCTGAAAATATAAAGTTGAATGTTGGAGATATTAATATTCAAACTTAAAAAAATTCACCAGAACTACTGAGAATCCACTCATTTTGAAAAGTATTAGCTATGCACTCCATAAAGGAGAGAAACTCTCTTAAAACTTTTCCAGGAGAGTGGAATTGTTCACAAACTGCCAGTGGTCTCCCAAGAGTTGCAATTCTTGAAGATATAGGCCTTGACATACATTACCTTCCACACCCCCAAAATATGGACAATGTTTCATCTCAATAGACTATTCTTTAAGTTATTCACTTATGTTTGCACACTGCCTACTTCTAAAAAGGTAAATTTAAGGTGGCTAAGGTTTGAGTTCATTTTCTCCAGAGCAGGCAGCTAACTGGAGATCTGGGTCTTATCCCAGCTGTTTTACCAGCAAGCCCTTGGATCATAGGAAGTTTCATGATCTATAAAATAAAGATACCTATGTACCTAAAGTTAGGGTCTCTTTCAGCTACAAAATTTTTTTGTTTGTTTTTTTGAGACAGAGTCTCGCTGTGTCACCAAGCTGGAGTGCAGTGGCACGATCTCAGCTCATTGCAATCTCTACCATCCAGGTTCAAGCAATTCCCCTGCCTCAGCCTCCCGAGTAGGTTGGACTACAGGTATGCAGCACCATGCCTGGATAATTTTTTGTATTTTAGTAGAGACAGGGTTTTACATGTTGGCCAGGATGGTCTCGATCCCCTGACATCGTGTTTCGTCCGCCTCGGCCTCCCAAAGTGCTAAGATTATAGGCGTGAGCCACCACTCCGGGTCTCAGCTATAAGATTCTATCAGTCTGTGATTCCACTTACTGCTACCGGAAAAGGCTAAGCAACAAAATCTAACTGCTGCCTCCACTTTGTTTAAAATGTAGCTGGTAAAGAGAATTTTGCAGTAAACAGTACAGTATTAGCAAAATTTAAGTTTGAACCAGCTATAGCCCACTTTCCCGGAATGGGGGTAAATAAAGGCAGCAGGGCATCAACTGTCAGATCATTACAGTCCATAGAACAAAAGGATGCATCTTGGTTCCTTTTTTTCTCCAAAATGATTTTCTTATAATATGTAAACACAATCTCAGGTAATAGAAAACAATAAAGTAAATCATGCCCTATTAGTCTGAAAAAGTGAGTGGCTATCCAAAGTCACAACAATGTCAACACTATTTGAGAATCTAGTTCATTAACAATCACAAATCATACATATTCAAAAGTAAATGTACAATAATCCACCTAAAGCTAAGTTAAATTTAAAAAATGCATACACACATAAGAACTGTATTTCTGACATTAATCTTCCACCCAAAATAGGCAGATCAGTTATAAAATAGATGACAGGAGAAATGATATATATACATAGGGTCATTTTTATTAAATTATACAAAGTAGAATTCATTAAGTAAACTCTGCTAGTACTTTCAAACTATTATTGTATATATTAAAAACTCACACACGGCTTTTCTGAATATGAAGGCTTCTAATTAAAATCATAGCTATCTTTGTTTGAAGTCTACTACCGAATCTATCGATTAGATTTCTAGATAAACCAGAAGGTAGTTTAATGACTTTTAACATTTAGTCTTCTACAATTTCTTCAATCCATTTTCTTCCTCACCCTTTTCTTTCTCATACAAGGTTAAGAGCCCATTCTTCAAACAAACAAAAAACAACACAGGGCAACAGTGATAAGTGATTATAAGAACTAACAGTAACTGAGCGCTTACTATGACAGGCAATATACTTTAAATTCATTGTCATTTAATCCTGACAACTATCTCATAAGAAATGGAACTGATTACTATTACCAATGATCTATGTTCTTATTCTAAGAATAAAGGCTTTTCCCCACCACTATAAAAAAAATTATTCTGGACCCTCCAAGAAGAGTAACACAATGGAACCTAGAGACTTTCGACTGCCATATGAACACAAAACAGACAATGAAAATCTGATTGAAACTGCTTTTAAAGCTCAGTCTAACAATATTTTTAAGAACCTTCTGATCTTATACCTAGGATATTAGTGGCTGGGCATGGGTGGAGGAAGAGGGGGGCTTAACTCAAGAAAAGCTGGACTCACGTGTGTCATCTTGGTTACCTACTATGTAACCTGGATGAGTTACTTTCCCTCTCTGAGACTCAATTTCATGTAGATAACATCTACCCTACAGGTGTTGGGAGAGTCAAATGAGTATTGTACCACACACAGGCTTTATCAACTGCAGAAAATAAATGTAGGTTGTCACTGACACTACAGCAGGAAGTAGGCGAGCGTGCCTACACATGCACAGAGTGCTGGTAAATCCTGACTGAGAGCAAAACAGGCTTGGAAGAGGAGGCTCAGGAAAAAGGCAGCCAAAAAGCCTGAATAAGGAAAACTTCGATTTATCCTCTCTCTCACTTAAGGCATTCTAGTGGGACTTTGATATCTGGTCCAATAAACTCCTGAGGAAATTAATCTATTAATAAGGAATGGACCATTAATACAACTACTCACTTTTGGGCTACAGGTATGGCTGTTCTTTCTCAGAATGTTACTTTTTGCAGGGTGCCTGGCACACGGAGAGAGTTCAATAAACACCTGTTCAGTTACTGATGTTCAGTTATTGAATTGAGTACAGGAAAGGCCATACCATCATGCCATTGGTAGTTAGCTCAGCAGATTAAAATACCACATTAGTGTAGTAAAGGTAACAGGTTTAATCTTTGTATGGGTAGTTCATTTTGCTGATCCTTGATCACACATGCATCATACTCTTTCTTAGCTAACTATCTCAAGGCAATATGTTATTTGGTTAAAAAATAAATTAGGCACAAAAAATTCCTAAGTCACAAAAAATATATCACTAATGTCCCAAGAGGAATTCAGAATATAGAATGCCAGTCGTTCACATGTCCCTGATTAAAGAATGAAAGCATGTCATTGCCTTTAAACCAGAAAATGAAGTTCAGGGCAAGTTTCCTTGCCAACCTTCACTTAAATGGACTGTTGGATCAATCAAGGTTTTCCGTGCCAAATGCAAACTGACCAAGGCTCACATCTAAATTTAGGCTACTCCCTAGCACACTGGCACACCACTGAGTTTAGTGCTTATCAAGAACCAGTTGTGTTTGTTCACACACCTGTTTGATGTCAGTTGTACTTGTCATCGTGTTGAGTAATTTAATATCACATAAATTGACAAAAAGAGTTTCTACAAAAACTAAGCTGAACAGTTTGAAAAATCCAATAAAGGAAAGTCACAGAAAAAAGTTCTTGGCAGATGAGAGGTGTCCTAAACTACTGTATAACATTGAAAATAAATTAAAACTCCTGAAGCATAAAACTTCATGTGCCTTTAAGTTCTAGCCCCACTCAAAAGACACTCGAAGTAGCAATGGTAGATTATGCTTTGTGAAGGAAAGTGTGCAAGATACAGGTGAAACCAGTGGCCCAGCACTCAAAGTCTGCAGTCTTACACCAAACTATTGGCAACTCAGTGTGTATTAATATTTTGAGTTAAATTCAAATATTAAATATTTAAAGGGGTATTTTTTAAAATGATTTCCTACTATAAATGATACTTTTTTTTGAGATGGAGTCTCAACTCTGTCACCAGGCTGGAGTGTAGTGGCGCTATCTCGGCTCACTGCAACCTCTGCCTCATGGATTCAAGCAATTCTCCTGCCTCAGCCTCTTGAGTAGCTGGGACTACAGGCACATGCCACCACGCCCAGCTACTTTTTTTGTATTTTTAGTAGAGACAGGGTTTCACCATGATGGCCAGGATGGTTTCGATCTCTTGACCTCATGATCCACCCGCCTCGGCCTCCCAAAGTGCTGGGATTACAGGCATGAGCCACTGCATCCAGCCATAAATGACACTTTTGATTAGTGGACAGGTTTTCAAATAGCACTCAGAAGACACTTTTTTTTTTTTTTTTTTTTATAACCAGACTGTTTCAGACTTCTAGTAAACAAGCCTCCACACATTCAACTGTAAAGTCTATGAAGTGCTGCAGAGGTACTAAAAATAACCTCCTTAGCCGGGCACTGTGGCTCATGCCTGTAATCCCAGCACTTTGGGAGGCCCAGGTGGGCAAATCATGAGGTCAGGAGTTTGAGACCAGTCTGGCCAACTTAGTGAAACCCCGTCTCTACTAAAAATACAAAAAATTAGCTGTGCGTGGTGGCGGGTGCCTGTAATCCCAGCTACTAGGGAGGCTGAGGCAGGAGAATTGTTTGACCCAGGAGGCTGAGGTTGCAGTGAGCTAACGCCACTGCACTCCAGCCCGGGCAACAGTGCGAGACTGCTTCTGTCTCAAAAAAAAGAAAAGAAAAAACAACCTCCTTGATAATAGCAGACACTTACAAACTAGGCTAATGTTTTTATAGGAACTATCACTGAACCCCTGCAAGGTTCCCAACATTGCTTAAATTACACAAACAAAAAAACTGAGACTTGGAGATGTTAAGCAACTTCTCCTCGATCACACAGCAGGAAAGAGTGACCATCTGATCCCAGGCCGTCTAATCCCCTTTTCTTCATTACTTACCTGCCAATATCTTATACATGATTAAATGAAACAAGCAAGCTACAGCATAGTAACGTGCAGAGCAAGCCCACTGATTTTCAGTATATGTACATACACATAAAAAGGACAGGAAAGCTATAAATCAAAATACTCATTAGGGTATCTCTGAATAATACAGTTACAGCTGTTTTAGTTTTCATCTTTGTGCTTTTCTTAGTTTCCAAAATGTCTGCAATGAAAAGACATTACTTTGGTGTGTGACCTCTGCCCTTTGCTTCTTTACCACACATGCAGGGCTGTTTTAATTTTTAAAAAGACCTGAAATTTAACAGCATCAGGTTACTGTTCTTTTTTTGTTTAGTAACCATTAAAACATCAAAGGTTGGGGGACAGCATCCACCACCATCCTGAAAATGTCTCTTCTTGGATATATAAACCAATATTAGAACTTTCTTTGCTATAATTTATTGTATTATAAAACCATAAAACAAAGCCAAACAATCATCATACACAAGTATTCAACAGCTTTCTACAAGGAAAAAAAGTCTACAATGCAATTATAGCTATCATTTCATTACCTTTTCTGTAAACAAGTCTGCTGACAACAACAATAGTTATACTATCATGCCTTCTAAATGGGTCTGGAGTGAAGTCAGTAGGATCTACAGCATTAGGAATGACGGACACTATTTCAGGATTCAGTGCTGCTCTTAGTACAGTATTTTCCTTACTAGTATAAGACACACAAATGATGTGGTTTGTATCACAAAGAGACACAGTTAGAAGCTTGTTTGTAAGCACCGAGCTGACATCAGCAAATCCAAAAAGGGAATGGTCCGTGAAGACTGTCTGAAGCCCCATTGTCTTGGCGTGGAAGAGAGCATCATGGGCCATGGCAGAAAAAGAACTATGTGAATGGATTATCGTGACTCTCTCCCGAACAAATATGTACCTGAGCAATGGCAGACTGTGAAAGAGGGTCGTGGCTGTAGACTGGTTGTACATGACTTTCAGAGGCAGGTAATAGACTTTGAGGCCATTAGTGAGGTAACGGATGCCTTTTCGATTTCCATAAGCATGGGTGACAATTATAACCTTATGCCCTCTTTCAATCAGGCACTGAGAAAGCTGGTAAATGTGGCTTTCCACGCCTCCCATATTTGGGTAGAAAAAGTCAGATACCATGCATATATTATGGGTACGGGTTCTACATGTGTAAAGACTTCCAGGGCTAACCCGAGAGAGTGTAGCTGAGGCAGGATGGCCATCCCCACCTACTCCTCTATAGGCCATGCTGAGATGGTTTAGGCATCAGTTCTTAGAGCAACCCAGTTAAGAGATGTGTCCTCTATTACCTGAAAAAGAGTAAAACAGGATCTCAGCTCAGAAACAAAACACATTTCATAGTACAAATCCAGATATAGATACTATTTAATGTTAATGTAAATTTGTTAGCTTTTCCCTAGAATTAAAAACAAAGCATGTCATCAATTTACTCATTTGACGTTTACTTGCTTGGCATTTACATACAACAAAACTAGGTTCTACAATGTCTTAATTTTGCCCTAAAAATACTGTTACATGTAATTTTAAATAGTAAGTTTGTTACACCACAGCATATCATGGTTTGCCATGTTAACAAACCAGTCTTTTCCAATAATTAAGTATATATTATACACACATACATACACACATGTTAATATATATATATATATATTTTTTTTTCCCCTTTTATGATTACACTTTACCAGCTTCTATTAATACTTATTAAATGGCCACTATACATCAGCCACTACATGCTAAGAGTCTTCTATATCTTTTTTTTTTTTTTTTTTTTTGGAGACAGAGTCTTGCTTTGTCACCCAGGCTGGAGTGCAGTGGCATGATCTCAGCTCACTACAACCTCCGCCTCTCGGGTTCAAGCAATTCTTCTGCCTCAGCCTCCCGAGTAGCTGGGACTACAGGCGCCTGCCACCACGCCTGGCTAATTTTTGTATTTTTAGTAGAGACAGGGTTTCACCATATTGGCCAGGCTGGTCTCGAACTCCTGACTTCATGATCTGCCCACCTTGGCCTCCTAAAGTGCTGAGATTATAGACGTGAGCCACCATGCCCAAATGAGTCTTCTGTATCTTATTGCAGCCTCACCAAAACTCTATAAGTTATCAACTCCATCTTATCAATGGAAAGTCTAAAACTTAAAAGGGTTAAGAAATTTGTTCACAGTTACTCAGTGCTTAGAAGTAACTCAGTATAGCAGTCTGTTTCATTAGTGGTCATGCCTCCTGGTATTTATGTCTTTCTCTAGTCCCTTCCCCTTGCATTTGGACCTGGTTTAGCCCATAGGAGGTGGTGGAAGCAATGTGCAAATTTTTGGCCTCAGCCTAAAAAAGGTGTGGTTTCCACTTGTACTCTTAGATATTCTAAGCCAACATGTAAGAAATCCATCTGTTGTGCTAGAGGGGCAAGTGTAGAGACAATATGGAGAAGGAAGAGCTCTGAGACTACATGGAAAGAGCCAGAGGCCCAGCCATCCAGCCAACTCACCAGGTAAATGCAGCCTCCTAGTGACCACTGGCAAGACCAACAGAATCACCCAGCTGAGTCTAGCTGACAGCAGTATCATGAAAAATAACAAAATGGCTGTTGTTTCATATCATTAAGTTTTGGGGTGGTTCAGTGAAAAAATAACAAGACAAGTAAAACAGGCCAGGACTCAAACCCAGTTATACCGGTCCACTGCCTGTTTTTGTAAAGTTTTATAGAACCACAGGCTTGCCCATTCATTTATGTGAATGGCTACTTTTGTGCTACAACAGCAGAATAGCTGCAACAGAGATCATATGACCCCCAGAGCTGAAAATGTTTACCATCTGGTCCTTTACACAAAGTTTGTCAACCCCTGCTCTAGAGCTTAGCCACTGATTCAATTAATCTCATAAAATTTTGCTAGTATTAGCTTTGTGGTTTACACTAAAATGCACCTGGAACTCAAACTATCTTTCTGAGAGCACCTTTCTCAAATGTCACCAGAGCACATGCTTCGAAGAATCCACATTTTCTCCTTCCTTATTCAAAGAGGGTGATTATCTGGCCCGGGCATGGTGGCTCACTCCTGTAATCCCAGGCCTTTGGGAGGCCAGGGTGGATGGATCACCTGAGCTCACGAGTTCGAGACCAGCCTGGCCAACATGATGAAACCTCATGTCCATTAAAAATACAAAAATTAGCCAGGTGTGATGGTGCCTGTGGTCCTAGCTACTCGGGAGGCTGAGGCAGGAGAATCGCTTGAACCTGGGAGGCAGAGGTTGCAGTGAGCCAAGATTGAGAGCCACTGCACTCCAGCCAAGACAACAGAGCAAGATTCCATCTCAAAAAACAAAACAAAACAAACTCCAAAAAACAAAGAGGGTGATTATCTAACTGCTCCGTTCACGTCTTAAACTTTTCTTTCAGTTATGCAAGCCTTTCAAACTCAGTGAGTGTCCCTCCCTTCAGTGTGGTGTCTAAAAATAACGGCTAAACTAGAGATGGGCTGTATCTAGGACCATTTTCTCCATTTAAAGTACGAAATGTTTATCTCAGGGGTCCTCTAAAGCCTTATCAACGTGAAATGTTCACTCAATATTTGGTACTATTATACATTCTTAGACATCTAAAACTAAAAAGAATCTTGGATATCTGGTCAAAATCTTCCTCAGCTTCACAAATGAGATTTCCAACGCTCCAGAAACCCAACTGTACAATGAGAAACCATCCTAAAGCTGAGTTTCCGGTTTCACCTGCAAACTCAGAAAATGCCAATTAATTGTGTGTGCAAAGGCTGAACTGTCTATTCTCTCCAACAAATTCATCTCCTTTTTTTTTTTTTTTTTTTTTGAGACGCAGTCTCACTGTTGCCCAGGCTGGTGTGCAGTGGAGCAATCTCAGCTCACTTGCAGCGTCTGCCTCCTGCGTTCAAGCAATTCTCCCACCTCAGCCTCCCGAGTAGCTGAGATTACAGGCACGTGCCACAATGCCCTGCTAATTTTTGTTATTTTTAGTAGAGACGGGGGTTTCATCATGTTGTCCAAGCTGGTCTCGAGCTCCTAACCTCAGCTGATCCACCAGCCTCGGCCTCCCAAAGTGCTGGGATTACATACAGGTGTGAGCAAACGCGCCCGGCCTCATCTACATTTTAAATATACTCTCAGAAAGACTCCAGAAGTGTTTGTTGAACTGAATTTACTAATTAAGATTCAATATTACCAAATATTGAAATTCCCCAAATTTGTACTTTTTGGTGGCTTAACTAACATTTTCTTACTGTGGTCACCTGAACCTGAACTTCCAGCTCTATCAGTTTTAAAAGATGAATGATAGCAAAAACAGTGAGTAATGAACCAAATGATGGCATTTAAAATTTTGTCATTAGCCTGCAATGTTCTGTGAGGAGTCTGCCCACTTCCACCAGGATTTCACTCCAAACATCTTCGTGACATAAAAGCTCAATATGCTGCACAATCGCAGAATCTTATCTCTTAAAGCCAAAATGAGGTTTGAAGCCCTAGTGAATATCTCTCTCGCTTTACAAATGAGAAGCCAGACAAGTTGAGTCATTAGTCCAAGGTCCCACCCAGCCACTTAAAGTGGCAAAGAAGATATTACCGTAAAATTCTCGACCACGGCCAACGAGCCTCGGGCAATCATTAGCAGTAGAGGCTCCTGAAGAATCTTAGGGAGACCTGGCAGGAGTTGCGTGCGGGTCAAGAGGATGGTACTTCCACTGAGAATTCCCGGGCACTGCCTGAGCTTCACTCCCTGACTCCCTGAGAGGTCGCTGGGGAACGCTCTGGCCAAGGAGGGGATGCCTCTGCTTAGATAGCGACCCTGCTGAGTTCATGGCAGGGACTGGCCAGGCCCAAAGAGAGACGGTAAACAACCAGAGAGTAGACGCGGGTCTCAGGCCCGGCGTTCCGGAGACACCAGTCCTTCGACCCACCTGCCTGAGCCAAGGAACCCAGCGCGTCCGCCCTAAACGCACCCTCAGACCCAACCTACTCTGGAAACCCTCCGACCCCACTTCCGGGCTTCGAGCCGGGTCGGCTTTACACCCTCCGCCACCCGCCACGCTCCCACGCGCGCAGAACAGCCGCATCCAAAAGCGGCCCAGAGCGCTGGAGAGGGGAGGCAAGACGCGGACTTACCGGCAAGTTCCATGGCCGCCAGTGTCCGGACCTCCCGCGGCTGCAGCTGGAGTCCCTCCCCTCTGTCCGGAAGCACCAATCTAGGGCGTCCGCGCCCAAGGGACGCGCCCCCGAGGCAGCCAATCACAAAGAGGCGCTGGGGTCACGTCCGAGAGTGACGCTCTGTCGTCCCCACCCTCAAGCGCGGGATGCAACGTCAGCACGCGCGGGCGTCTGTCTTTTAAATGCTGACGATGATAGGGTGGTTGCCCACTGGTGCCCATCCTGGTTGTCTGGTTACAGCGTCTCTTTTCTGGATGCCAGTTCTCTCCTGCTTGCTTCTGATTGGAGAGATCTTTTGTTTGTAATCAGTTGTGACACTGCAGAACCGTGCCGGTTCTTATCGCTCTGGGACGTTGGCCAGATGTAGCAAATAAAAATACACAAAAAGTCGAAACAGGTGAAACTATGAAGTTTTAATTTCAGAAAAAAGAACGAATGATATTTAATACAAGCATGTACCAAATATTGGGGACTTCACGATTATTCGTTTTTTGTCTGAAATGTAAATTTAACTGGACATTTTGTTATTTACATGAGAACTCTACATTCTGGGGGAAACATGAGGTCTGATCTGAAATATCAACTCCCACTCGAACTGGTTCAACTAGTTATGAAAGCTAAAGGATCAGTGAGAGTGGTGTGATGATCATTCATGCGTCATAGCTGGTACTTGTACCTGCCATATGTGCACTTTTGAGAATAAATTTCTTTCTGAGCACCATCACCACCACCATTACTGGCACCCATTTTATTAAGCCTAGCATAAGCTTATTCATCCCTGAAAATGTCAGCTCCTTTTTGATGCTTTCCCCAAGCTTCCAGAGAATGAAATTCTCTCACTCTTTAATAGTACTTTGGCCATATGCTGGTATAACATTTATCAGATGATATTCAAGTTGTTTGCCTGATTGCATTCTCCCTCCTCACCTTGATCTCTTGAGATCTTACATGGACTTCTTTCTGAAAACTGTATTTCTGAAAATTGTATTTGATTTGCTTGTTAAATGTTCTGCCTTCCCTGCCAGATAGTAAGCTGAGTCAGGATCTGTTCTTGGTAATGGATGTTGAATAAGTTTTAGCTAAATAAATAAATTTCTTTTCTCTCTCTCTCTCTCTCTCTCTCTCTCTCTCTCTCTCTCTCTCTCTCTCTCTCAATGGAGTTTTGCTCTTGTTGCCCAGGCTGGAGTGCAGTGGCGTGATCTCGGCTCACTGCAACGTCCACCTCCTGGGTTCAAGCAATTCTACTTCCTCAGCCTCCCGATTAGCTGGGATTACA
The DNA here is from genome assembly GCF_009761245.1 of Sapajus apella. Classification (NCBI taxonomy): domain Eukaryota; kingdom Metazoa; phylum Chordata; class Mammalia; order Primates; family Cebidae; genus Sapajus; species Sapajus apella. The sequence goes on from NW_022436957.1 coordinate 11,157,236, forward strand.
GGCATGTGCCACCACTCCTAGCTAATTTTGTATTTTTACTAGAGACGGGGTTTCTCCATGTTGGTCAAGCTGGTCTCGAACTCCCGATCTCAGATGATCCGCCTGCCTTGGCCTCCCAAAGTGCTGGGATTACAGGCAAAGCCACCACGCCCGGCCATACATGAATTTCTTTACCCAATGTCAGCATGCTCCCTGACACATATTAGGTGCCCAAAAAGATGTATTGAAAGTATTTCATAGCGTGTACCTTATAAAAATTACAGTGCAATAACATCATTAAAAGGGCATTTTAGTTGTGGGATTTGAAGCGTATTAATGAGTTAATGAGTAAGGCTAGAGTAGCAATGGATACTTTGCCCTGTGTTAATACTGATGAAGCATCAGAGAATTACAGCGATGAAGACTCAAGGACACTTAATTAAGCTTTATAATTTGTAGTTTGTTTCACAGATAACAGCAACACTACCAGATTGGTACAGCATTGCTTGGTCTCCTTTTCATTTTTGTAATAGGTTTTAAGACAAAGGGTGAGGGTAGAAATCCTGGAAGGTATAAATGAGGGTTAAGCCTCATTTATTGAGACCCTGGTTTGCCCCTGCCATAGTTCTGATCACAATTGAAATTCTACCATGAATCTTTTTTCAAAATAGAACAAATGTTTCTTATTTTTATCATGAAACATTTACTGTCTGCTCTGTAAAAAAGGACTTGTGGGGAATACAAGGAATATTAAGCATAGTCCCTGTGTTTCAACAGCTTTTTATCTTGCCTAGCTTTTCCTATACATGTTGCCAGTAGTCAAAAGAAATCCACTTTTCTTAAAAGGTTCTTTGTGCTTCAAATATAGAATAGGCTGACCTTTATAAATAGATATTAATAGAGACACACTGTTGCTGAGTCTCTGTAAGGGAGGAGGTTGAGGAGCCTGCAGACTGTTCCAACAAAGTCTGAAAACATTGAACATTCATGCTCCAGCTTCTTCTGTCCTAGGCACTGAGCATTAAAAGGTAAATAAATCATGATCCTGACTCCCAGGGGTTCACAATCTCACCCAGGTACATGACTTCATTTGTAGTCAGTTTGATCTTAATTAAAGGTCTCCATTTAAGGCTGTATTCTTAAAAGTCAGAAGAAATTTGTAGTAGCAAGATTAAGATATAAATCTGGAGATGATTCTAATTATGGTGTCCCGCCTAAATGTATAGTCTCAGGGAATATCTTGAGATAATTTTCTCAGGAACCACTAAAATTAGACTAAGATACTTACATGCATTATATTATGATTGCACTTAATAAAATATGAGGGCAATTGGTATCAGCTTTAGTGTTAAATTACCTGAAATGATGAAGGTGTAAAATAAATGTAGATATCATCTTTCCTTGAAATTCAGTTTTTTGCAACTTCATATATAAATTAGTTCTTTGGGATAATTTTGGAGTGGGAAAGCAACAAATATGTCTTGAGAGCCTACTATCTGTGTACAAAGCGTGATGCAGAGAAAATCTGGCACGAGCTTTACTTGTAAGAAACCATGACAGAGTTCAGGCATATGTAAATATCTATGATAAAAACCAGGAACTGATAAATGCCACAAGAGATATTTAAGAAAAATACTGGGAGTTCAAAGGGAAAGAGTATGTCTAGCTGCCAGCAATTAGCTAGAAGAATAAGTAGACGATGTAATGCAACTCTTGGGAACAGGATAATTCCAAGAACAACATGAATGAGGTACAGGAAGGTGCTGTCCAGCAAACACTGCTTTGTAATGACACAGGAAAAAAGAAGGAAAAGTGGGCAGACAGAAGAAGAGTGGCATTTTCAGTGAAGGTTAGAGCAAACTGGTAGAAGATCTTACTAAGGGAAAAGGACTTGACGTTGAGGCGGACTTCCAGCCAAGATCACATTTTCAATGAGTATTTTGAGACTCCTAACTCCTGATTCTGCTTCAAATAGAACAATAAGTGATACAATATACGTGAGAAAATTTAATGTTTCATCTGTGATTTAAACAAGAAGATAAACATTTCCATGTATCAGAAACAGAACCAAAATGCAAAATGGTGATCAGGAACAAAGGCACATAGGTCCTGGATTCTGTATGTGGCAGCAAGAAGAGGTGAACCGGGGTTCAGCCCCTGTAGAATAATAGACTAACAGGATTCTATTTGTGGCTTGATAAAAGAACCAGTTTTGTGAGAGACTGGTAAAATGGTGACCTTCAATAAACCACTGTTTCACATTGGCAACCTTGTCTAATCCTCTCCGACATTGGCTCTGGGTTTGAGCATGTGACTGGCATGGCCAATGAGACATTAGTAAATGAGATGCCACAGATGCTTAATAAGTTTTTATGTACTGGGATATGTCTTGTTGGAACCTTTCCTCTTGAAAGCCAATGGCTTTGCTATGAAGCTCAGACAAGATATTTAATAATGACAAGCCACATGGAGACATGCCCTGAAGAATGAGAGGTCATCTTGGGCATTCCAGCAGTAAGTGAGTTCCCAACTTAATATAACCACTGGAGTAACTTCAGCCTATACTATGTGGAATGAAAGAACCGCTTAGCTGATCCTAAGTAGCCCACAGAATTATTAGAAATAATAAATCGTTATTGTCTCAAAACACTAAGTTTTTGGGTGATTTGTTACATAGCAATACATAACCAAGCCTCGTTGCTTAGCCATCTCCCCTACTTGTGAACAGAGATTGAAAGAATTTTCTTCCAGCAGTCTGGTGATATAACTTTGCTGACAAAACTCAGCCAAGCAACATAATTTGTCACTTTCCACTATCACTGCTAGTCTAGGGGATATAAGTGTGCGCCCGCACGCGCACACACGCGTACAAACACACACACACACACAGAGAGAGAGAGAGAGAGAGAGAGCCCTCTCAAGAGTGATTTATAAACCAAAATTCAAAAACAATGGAAGAAATATAATGCTAAGAAAGACAACACACAAATGTAACAATGGAAGAAAAATTCACTCTAGACGCAATTCAAATAATTTTTGAAGTGACATTTTTTAAAAGAACAAGAATTTGAAAATAAAAACATGCAGAAATTAAACAAACACCAGTATATATAAAAGAATCAATTAGATATCCTAAACATGAAGATGTTACTAGCATTTTTAAAACTCATTACATTGATAAACTTTAGGCTACACACTGTTAAACAACGGTTAGTGTGGTGGAAAAGAGTAACCGAGGCAGTCACTTCTTTTTGGTGCAGATTATAGAGACGAAATGTCAAACCACAATCAAGGCTTTGTCCTAGGAAGATTGTTCTAGGAGCTGGAGAAAAGGAAGGTAAAAGAGTGGCACAGCTGGAGAAGAGGCCAGTTGAGCTGTTTCAGTAGTTCAGAAGCCTTCATGCAATTCAAAGTAGGGTCTGCAGATCAGCAACACCAACTGGGAGCTGGTCAGAAATGCAGACTCAGGTTCTCCAGATCTGCTGAATCAGAGTCTGCAATTTAACAAAATCTGGAATGATTTGTAGACAGTGTCATACAACTCTTGGGAACAGAATAATTTCAAGCACAACATGAATGAGGTACAGACAGGTGCTGTCCAGCAAACACTGCTTTGTAATGACACAGGAAAAGAGAAGGGAAAGTAGGCAGACAGAAGAAGAGTGGCATTTTCAATAAAGGTTAGCGCAAACTGGTAGATCTTACTAAGGAAAAAGGACTTGATGTTGAAGTAGACTTCCAGCCAAGATCACATTATAGCTTAAGAAACTGGCTGTAGACTAAAGGTAATGAGGACCTGATGTATTCTCATGGCAATAAAAATAAAGAGAGACATGAAAATCACAGGAGATTGGGATTTATTTGAGCAATGTCTTCCTTTTTGTTTTATCACCCTTTTTTGAAGACCATCCTCCATCAGCCTCTTACGGAAGAGTGCATGGAAGATCTGGAGATTTTCTAATAAATTGAATGTCTGAAAATTTATTTTTCAGCCCTTCAATTTTCTTTTCTTTCTTTCTTTCCTTCTTTCTTTCTTTCTTTCTTTCTTCTTTCTTTTTTCTTTCTTTCTTCTTTCTTTTTTTTTCTTTCTTGTTCTTTCTTCTTTCTTTCTCTTTTTCTTTCTCTCGTTTCTTCTTTTCTTCTTTTCTTTTCTTTTGTTTTCTTTTTTTCTTTTCTTTTCTTTTTCTTTTTTTCCTTTCTTGATGGAGATTCACCCTGTCACCCAGGCTAGAATGCAATGGTGCAATCTCGGCTCGCTGCAACCTCCACCTCCCAGGTTCAAAAGATTCTCCTGCCTCAGCCTCCCAAGTAGCTGGGATTACAGGTGCCCGCCACCATGCCCAGCTAATTTTTGTATTTTTAGTGGAAACGAGGGTTCACCATGTTAGCCAGGCTGGTCTTGAACTCCTGACCTCGTGATCCACCTGCCTCAGCCTCCCAAAGTGCTGGGATTACAGGCGTCAGCCAGCCCTAGCCCCCCCAATTTTATTGATAATTTTGGTGCCAAATAGTAGACCAGAAATTATTTTCCTTCAGAAGTTTAGCAGCATTGCTCTAGCCTGCCAGCTTCTGGTGTTGCTATTGAGAAATCTAGTGTCATTCTGATTCCTGGCCCTTTGTTTGAAATTATCATAATTTTTCTTTACTCTGGAAAGTTATACATTATCTCTTAGTCTCCTGTGTCCTGAAATTTCATCATTTTGTTCCTTGGTATAGACACAGTTTCACCTTTTGAACTAGAGACTCAGAGAGCCTTTTCAATTGCCAACTCATGTGCTTTGAAATTTTCTTGAATTTTTAAATTGTTGATTACATCTCCTATTTTGTCTCTTCTTGTTTCCTGTAATTTCCGCTATTCTGATGTTAGACCTTTTTATCTTTTAACTTTTAATTTTTTTTTATTCTACTTCCTAGGAAATTTCTTCAACTCTGTCTTCCTTTTTTTCTATTGAATTCTTAATTTTTATTATAATAGTTTTAGTTTCCTAAGCCTATATTATGTCCTCTGACATTTTCTTTTTAATAACACCTTCATTTTATTTATTAGTTGTACTGTCTCCCTTCTTCCCTCACCCCCTGGCTATTAATGAGTTGAAGATTTCTTCTCCATTTCCTCCAAATTGCCTTTTTCTATGTGTTTTACTCTTGTCTTTCATGTTAGAAGTTTTCCCCGGATGTCTGGGTATTCATGGCTGCTTGCTCATACTTAAAAGTAAGAGACAAGGAAGCTGATCTGAGGTCTGAGCCCAGGAATGGGGCTTGTTGACCTGATTGGGCTGTTCCATTGATAATCCCTCCCCCAGCTAATTTCAGTCCTTGTCAGGTCTTTTCTGTTAGGCTGGTGAGATGCCCCCCAGAGAAATACTTTCCAAGTATAGCTCCAACTGCCTGCATTGTAGTTGCACATAGAGGGACCAGGACTGAGGACCCCAGCATCTAGTATGTACGCATTCACTTAATCCTCTTGTTAGTTCAGCACCCTGCCCTCATGGATGTCAGGTATCCCCCAGTCCAGGTGCTCTCTCTTTTACCTTCACCAAATGACTAATAGCCCATCTTTTGCCTGGGCTTGGAAGGAGCATCACTCCACCATAGGGAATGTGGGAGAAGATTTGGGATCAAACTGTTTCTTATACAGATTTTTGGACTGAACATCATTTTAGCACCCCTCTCATCCTTCCCACTTCTAGAGGTGCTTGGGACACCCACTTCTGAACCTTTTTGAAACTCATTTTTCCCAACTCTTGGCTTAAATTATTTTTTTTTCAGGTCTGCCAAATAATTTACAACTCATCTATGTGCTTTTCAGCTTTCAGAGCCTTGTTGTTTCTGTCAACTTTACCATTCACTCTGTCTCTGTGAGCTTATGCTTTAAAAAAAAGTAATGTTTGTATAATTTCCATTATTAAGTATCTCAGACAGTGTTTAATCTTCATTCAGCTGTGATCATCATGCTGCCTAATTTGTTTCCATCTCTAAAGGGCCTCCCACCACACTGTTTTAGTCACAGATTTACAGTGTGTGCTGTCACATTAATAATTCTCTGGCCCTGTGGCTTAATCAGGGACATCATGCATTGCTGGCATTTATTGTGTTTGCTTAAAGTTCTTGGAGTTTCTCACATACTTTTGTTTTGCAACAAGTTGAGAATTTTCAGCTCACGTTCTAGGGCTGTTAGTATGACAAATATTCCTGTGCAATGCCTAGCGAATTCTTATAAAGAAACAGGCCAGTTACCCAACCTCTGCCCTCAAGGGCCAGGTCCATTCTGACCCAGCCTCAGGGATCTATGTGCAGATCTTGATGGTAATTGGGAGTTGAGGAGGAAGCAGAGGGAGGGGTTTTAGAAGCACAAACCCAGATCACATTTGGTTTCGGCTTAGCTTAGAATTCCTCATTATATCTGTATCTAAATGGCAATTATGAAGCCAGAGGCATTTCAAGCCAAAACATAGTTTGAGTGGTTTTAGGACAGATCCAAGGATCCTGTATAAGCCAAGAACATCTTAGAGGTCCCAAGCTTCTGAGATTTGCTCACAGTCTTGCTTCTTTCCCCAGGAATAATTCCTTTGAGCTATAAGGTACATTGTATTATTCAATTTTTTTTCCACTAATCATAACTCTAATGAAATTATCAATTCTGAGGTTTAGGGAAATGAGATTATCATCTACATTTGACAGATGAGAAAACTGAGGCTTGATGACATTGTTCAGGCTTACAATGTGTTTAGGTGGCAAAGTCTGTCCTTAAATTAGGGTGTTTTCTCCTTAGTGATTCATCCCCTCTTTTTATCAGTCGAGGCTGAGCAAAGTAACTCCTTTAATTGTGTGGTATCCTTGAATTGTCTTCTGCCCCAGATCTCCAAGGAATTTAGCCAAATATCATGGAGAAGTGGAGAGTGCTAGAAACTGAATGGAAAGGCAAAGTAAAGAGTCAAATGCCAAGTATGTTTAAAAAACTAAGTTATGTGCAAGCACTTTCAGAAGCCTGATTAAAAATACAGTAAAACAAGGAAGAAGAAGCCTGTTGACATCAAGGTTGAAAAGTGAGGGCAAGATGAACAGTGTCAGGAGAGGAGTGACTGGGTTGGCACCAGTAAATAACAAGAGCAATGACAATGGCAGCACAGTGGGGACTGGTTCCAACGCCTGGTGAAGGTTAGGTCATGTCTCCAGGGCAGGGACTGAGAACTAAAGCCAGAGAAGCATCAAAGGACCTGAAGCCCCAGGTTTCAGAGAATTTCAGTGGATGAAGGGAGAATTCAGGAACTGCTTAGGAACCTGGTAGAGGAAGGGTAGGGATTTGGGCCAGGATCAAACAATGCCTCTACCATGGGGCTATATTTGTTTACTATTACATTTGTTTATCATTGTCTTTCTCCTTGTGATTGTACTGCTCCAGGGTGTTCTGACCTGAGAAACTTGGGTTACACAAACTTGATCAGGACACGGTTTCTAATCATAATGAGGTCACAGTATGGTGGGGAGATAAACAGGAACACAACTATTTACACAAATGTGTTGTAAGTACCATAATGGGTTACGTGTGTCTCTATACATATCTATCAATGCAAGATACTACGCAGAGATTAATTTGAAGTCATTTAATATATAACCTAATTTGGCTAATGCTGCTAAAATCCCTCTGTTTTGCCAAAATTTCAATAAAGTCTATGTCACCAACAAATTAGATGTAGGAGTTCTTTGAGGATAAAAGCTTTATGCTTGCTTTCTGGATAGCTGTAGAACAAAGAGAAGAACTGTGTTGCCATGAGATGGGATGTCCATGACACTGAGAGCTAAGTAAACACAGAAACTTGGAGCCAGAGGTGGCCAGAAGAAATGCAAACTCTCAAAGAGATCAAGGGCATGGGTGGGTTCCCCTCTGCCATGGGATGGGGATCAGGTCAAGTTCAATTTAATCTCAAAGCACAGAGTGATTTGCAGTGGATTCTTGGGTCACATTTGCTTAGCCTCATTTACAATCTTAACCCTTCTGAGAGCTATTCCCTTGGCTTCCCAAAACTGAGGTCCCGTGTTTGTGTCTCTCCCTGCACATTCTACTTCAATATTCCTTTCTTTCTTTAAAATGCTTTTCCTTTGGTGTAAATTTAGAATGGAAACATATTAAATAACATAAAATTCTACGGCTTGAATAATGGTGTTTATTTTCTTTAAATACACTTAAATATAAAACATCAGATGGTAGTTCATTAAACTGGAAAACTATAAGCTGGACAGTAATTAGAAAATCAGTACTGATCATACAAATCAAAATCTGCATAAGAAAGAATCAGAATAATTCACAAGAGTTGCGATTAGCAAAGGACTCACAGACTACAGTTTTCCTCATCCACTCTGAGTAATCAATCATATGGCACCTGTCATTCCATGAACAGCATACCTTTCTCATTCACCAAAAAACAAAAATAAAACTAAACAAAAGGATTACATGGGTCCCCTCTTTTCCATTCCTTGGGGTGCAGAGGCCTCTGCAGCTAGAAGACATCCATCAATGAACCAGGGACTCCTTAGCTGGTGTGCATGGAAGGTTGGTCTGGATTCACTGTGGTGCTGTGTAAAATGAATGTTTTTTAACACCTGGAAAAAAAAAAAAAAAACAGTGACAGCAACTTGGCAAAGCAGCGTGATGTTGAAAATGACAGGGAGGGGGAACTTGGAAAACTGAATCAAGGATTCTGTTGGCTGTGGGGCCCCTGTGCAGCCTTTTTCTCCTTTAGAAAGCGGCAGTGCTTTGCACACGCTGGTTTGCCATTTGCACATGGTCTGGTATGAAAGGGGCATCTGTCCACACAGCTGTTGCAAAACAAAATAAAAAAGAGAATTCAGAATCAATGACTGAATTCAAAAGAATTACTCTGTTCTGATTAGATTAAGTTTTCAGAGGAAATTTTTCAGACATATATTTAAAATGTCAGTATAAAATCCTGCATGGTTATCCCACATGGATTCAAAATCTATTAAAGCCTAATTAGTAAGTAACCTCCAAGTGTTCTATTCATCAATAAATTCCTTGCTATATAAATCCAGTGATATTTCCTCCATTAAAGAAAGAAACAAACATATATAGACATATACAATGAGAGATTGAACCAAAGAGTTTGATTATCTGAAACCTCCCCTTCCTAAAATATTATTATTAAGTAATATCCTAATAATTGCTTAAATTTTTATCAATTTCCTCCTTGTTTAAGAGTTCTAAGCCCATAATAACAGGCAGGATTTTCTTAATATTATGATTAATCATCACTGTATACTCTTGCTTATTCCTTAGCTGCCAAACCTCTGTTCTATTATCAAAAAGGGACTCAGACGCTAAGGGAAAAAAATAGCTTACTAAGGAATCCCACCAAATTAAAATGGCATTTACATTAAATGTCAATGAGTAAAGGCAGGAAGACTCAAGCCATTTACCTGCAGGTGTCAGGATGAAATAGCTTGTGCTTCTGGCAGCAGCTCTCCAGACTTTCTTTGCACTCAAAGCAACTGCAGTTTTTGCGGTGCTGGATCAGATCTTTGGGACATGGTGTTTTACAGACACATTCACAACGATCTTCATCAAACTTCATGTATGGCCCACAGAGAGCTGGTTCCTGAAGGTGAGTCTGGTCTACAGAGAAACAGAAATGTGTTGGTCAGTTTAATCGCCAAAGTTGATTGTATATTTTACGTCATCTGTAAGTAACTTGGATTCACCCAATCTCCTTCTTATAGATTTATGTTCCTAATTTTTTCACAGGGTAAGGAAGATTAATTTCTGATTTCATAATACAAACATAGGTTTATGTGTTTTCTTAGGTTTATGATTTTTAAAATATCGTAAGCTGAATATTTTTGATAAAATTTTTTAGAGATTTTTATATTGATGACTTGTGAAATACAAACTTCCACAACCAAGTATTAGTAATAAAATATAGGATGTCTAAGCGTTATAAGTGTAGTTGTCCCCATTTTTTTTGGTGGAGATTAAAAGGAGAGACAAACAAAATAATTGGTGTGGTAGAAATACACCTCTGACGTTCTAGACCAAGCAATAGTAATGCATGTCCTCACTGCAGATCATAACGCTAGTATAAAAGATATAGCAGCAACAATGAAATTGATTCCACCAACATCTGCTGGATGATACATTTAGGTAAAGGGGAGGAACTGAGAAGTTTTTGACATATTCAGCTGAGAGATATTTCTAGAGGGTGTATAAAACAATTGAATAGCTACTACTCCAAATCCAATTCTGATTAACAAGTTGAAATTCATTGCAAAATTAATGGAAGAGATAGAAACTTTGGAAGAACTTGACTCTGTCCCTTTAGCACTCTTGAAGGTTTTGGAGGGACGTACATGTTTAGCAGTTTTCTCCCCAAACCTGCTTCTCTCCCAATTTGTCTCATTTAGGGAATGGCGACTTCATTCTTGACTCGCCTGCTCTGGTAAGTCTGAGCATCATGTCCAGTCAGTTCTGCCTCTCTAAATTTGTTCTTTCTTTTCCATCCCCACTGCCACTGACACAATTCAGTCAGTACCTTGTTTCTTGAGTAGATGGCTGTCGCTCTGTCAGTCATCACACCACCACAAGTTTTGTGCTTCCAACTTATTTTTCACATGATTAACAAATGCAAACCAAATCACTTCACTGCTTTATGTGCATTAAAAGTTTCCTTTCCCACAATAAAAACCAATTTTCCTACCAGGACATACAGGTCCCTCCATAAACTGGACCATAATAACCTCACAGACGCATCTTCTGTTTCTCACTCTCATACATCCTGTGTGTTCCATTTACACCAAATGACAGTACCTTCTATTGCACTGATATGCCAGTGCCTCTCAGCTCCATGCTGTTGGCCTTATCTTTCCCTCTGTCATCCCTTCCCCCTGACATCCTTCCCAATGTCTGCAGGTTTAGCTAAGTGCCCTTACCTTGTGCGTATTTCCGTCCGGTTCTTTCTTGCAGTGATTACATTTATCTGTTTACTTCATGCTTCCCCCATTAAGTAAAATGTCCAGAAGGGGAAGGAGCAGGTCTCATTGTTCTGGTATAAAATAGGCACTCAATGGAAGTTTGTTGGGTTTATTTGGTGTAATAAAAGGATCCTAAAGCAGGCTGAAGTATGGAGGCTCTGAGAATCCCATCCAGCATCCCAAGATATTGGGTTAAACCATATATTCTTGCCAATATCTGACTACTAATGACATATGAAAATGACAATCTCGTGTTGTTCAATTTTATATTTTTACTGTTCTGTAATGGATGATGTTTGAGAACGGGTGCTGGAAGACTAAATCTAGCAAGTCTCCATTTTGAACTTTGTGAAGAGGAAAAGTGTGACCTTTGTAAGTCATACGCCAGTGGGGCAGATGTCGTTGTGGGGTAAGACAAGAATAACTTGTTAAAGGATAAAGATGCTCTTTAAAAATTTGCAGTGATCACTAGGTGGCAGCAGAAGTACACTCAGAATACTTCAGACAGGCCCAAGACCACTGTTGGACAGGGTGGTTTAAGGAAACTCAATCCACAAGGTGTTTGCAGAACTTCAGCAGGCTGTTTGGCAGGGCCTGTGCTCACATCCTCATAGCCAAGTTACAAGGAACAGAAACTGGATGCAAGAGAATTGGCGGTGGAACAGCAATAGCTGAAGGTGACATCCTGAAGTAGTATATACTGATTTCCATCCCTAGGGAGTTTGATGATGTGTTCTGTTCTCAGCTTTGTTCCTTTTACCAATTTTATCAATAAATGGATAGAATTTTTCAAAATAAATTCTTGAAATTGTGGCTCTCTTCATGAAGGAAAGGACATATTAAATATTTTTAAATACAGAATTGGGACCTCCTCAATTTATTTATTTTTTTGTTTTGTATAGTTTGTTTTAACAGTTTAGAGCAATGACCTGAATCTAACAAGATGCAATTAAATTAGACTTGGATTCACTAACCTAAATGTGCTCATCTGGGCAAGAGAAGTCTTTGTAGAAAAGGCAGTTGGCTTAACAGTCACATGTATGGAAAAAAAAGTATAGTGAGCAGTAAGGTCAGTAAATGTCATCAGTTTAATAGGGCCACTGGAGAAATGAATGTGAACTTGGCCCACACTGGGTACTTACAGGAGATGAGGATGAGAAACAATTGTGATCCAGTCCACCTTGCACCTCTCAAGCCCATCATTGCTGCAACTTCCCAAAAGGTTTCCTGCCTCCTTTCCCTGCCCTAAGTCAACCCATCCTCTTCTACACTGTTGCTGCTATGATTTTGTTAAAATTCTAATTGGTACTGTCACTCTCCTGCTTGAGCCAATTGTGTGGTTTCCCTTTGTCATTAGTATCACATCCAAGATTTACAAGGTCCTTCTGCTCTACCCCTATGAGCCTGTCCAGCTCCTTCTGTCACATCTAACCACCCCTTCCCGTTATTTCCTCACCCGTTATATCCCCACCATGCTGAACTTCTTCCAGAATGTTCTCTCACCTCCTGCCCTGAGTGCTCAGATCCCCGCTGCTTAGAGTAGCACTTCACTTCTTCCCTATTCCTCTTTTCACCCTCTATACATGGGTACTGGCTGAGTGCCTTGCCAAGAATTATCTCCAGCAGAAATCAGCTGCCTCACCTAAGGCTACATCCCCTCTCCAAGGCAGCCAATGAATCGTCCACAGGACTCAGCCTCTTCACCTAGATTTGAGACATATCCCCACATATCTTCCATAATCTAACTGGAAGTTGAAGTGGGTCCCAGCTTCAACTTCCAGTTAGATTAGGCTAATGCCTCTTAGCAACTGCGCTGTGGTGTGTTGCTTCTCTCTTTACCCCTTAATGCCTTGTGCCTGCCTACAAACCTCCTGCATACAAAACTGTCTCAGAGGCTTTGTGCCAGGAAATCCTTAGCTAGAACAGTCTTTAAGCTCTAAATATATTACCCTTCCTGCAGTAACTTTCTTTTTTTTTTTTTGAGGCAGAATCTCACTCTGTCACCCAGGCCCGAGTGCTGTGGCGTGATCTTGGCTCACTGCAACTTCTGCCTCTCAGGTTCGAGAGATTCTCATGCCTCAGCCTCCCAAGTAGGTGGGACTACAGGCACACATCACCACACCCAGCTAATTTTTTTTTCTTTTTTGTAGTAGAGATGGGGTTTCGCCATGTTGGCCAGGCTGGTTTTCAAACTCCTGACCTCAAGTGATCCTCCCATGTCAGCCTCCCAAGGTGCTAGGATTACAGGCATGAGCCACCATTCCCAGTCAATCCCACAGTAACTAACAATATTAAAACATGAGTCACATGGAGAAAGAAATAGATTTGTTTTAAATGGCTCTATAGGGTAAAATCTGAACTAATGAGTTGATGCTCTTGAACTGGGCTGTCCAACAAGGTAGCTATGGGGCATATGTGATTATTGGGCATGAAATAGAGACTCCAAATTGAGATGTGCTGTAAGTGTACAACACACATTGGATTTCAAAGACTTAGCACAAATAATTTAGGCTAGCTCATAAATTTTTTATATCGATTGCATGTTGAAATGATAGTATATTGGATAGATTGGATTAAATAAAATATATTAAGATAAATTTTACCTGTTTCTTTTTAGCTTTTTAATGTGAGTAATGTAAAATGTAAGTTACGTATATGACTCATTGTATTCCATTGGGCAGTCTGGTCTGTTCTAGAGAGAGATTTCAGTTCAGTATAACAACAGGAGTGTGTCTACTCCTTGGTGCTGCCTCAGTGGATGGCGAGTCTCCAAATAACTGATGTATGTTCTGGTAGAGGATGGCTGAACACTTGGTGGGAAGGGTGTAAAGAACATTCAAGATTGGCATGGGCATTGAAACTACATAAATATTAAATTTCCCCACACACTCTGGGTTGAGCTTTTGTGAAAACATTCAGAAGGAAGCTGAGAGGCAGAAGAATGGGCAGTGGGTTGCTATTTACAGTTTCTAGGATAGATTTCTTAGAGGTTAGCCCTTATTGTTCTTGCTTGTAGATCGTAGTTTAAAACAAGCAAGGGTAAAACTACATGACTACTTGTGACTTCTTTTTTCTCTTGTAACCATGTAAAGCTCCCTGGAAAATAAATTAAAATGCATTCATTTTCAAGCAAATGTTCATCACCCAAAGTCACAGAGTTATGGATTACGAGCAACGACAATTGCCTGTATCTCATTTTTCTCCCAACTCCCCTTAGACCAATAGCCATATTTTGCCTTTGCTTTGCCCTAGTTCCAGAAAAAGTTTTCTCTTATTCCCCATTTCTTTTTTTTCGAATTACTGGCATGTTTTCATATGATGCAGTTGACAGAAACCAAGTCCAAAATTACTTTCTGTTTCTGTGAGACTTTTATACAAATAAATTAGTAAACTGCAGTTGACTAGCGTTTAGTTCTGAAGCAGCTTTCATTCAAGTTTAACATCCCATTTCAATTTCAATGCTTCAGGATGCTGTAATCACCCTGGGCTTTTCTTTGAGATTAAAAAGCAGAGTGATGCACTGGTGGACTTACTATATGATTACGGTACAGAGGGCTCTGGAATCTGACCACTTCTTTTTTTTTTTTTTTTTTTTTTTTTTTTTTTTCTGAGACAGTGTCTTGCTCTGTTGCTAGGCTGGAGTGCAGTGGCGCGATCTTGGCTCACTGCAACCTCCACCTCCCAGGTTCAAGCAATTCCTCTGTTTCAGCCTCCCGAGTAGCTGGGACTACAGGCGTCCACCACCATGCCCAGCTAATTTTTTGTACTTTAGTTGAGACAGGGTTTCACCATGCTGGCCAGGATGGTCTCGATATCCTGACCTCGTGATTTACCCGCCTCAGCCTCTCAAAATGCTGGGATTACAGGTGTGAGCCACCGTGCCTGGCTGAATCTGATCACTTCTATCACTCTCAGCTGTGTGACCTTCAGGAAATTACTCAATATCTTGGTGTGTCCATTTTGTAATTGTAAAAAAACAAATAACAATAGTATATTATAGGGCTGTTGTGAGAATTAAATGAGGTAAAACATATAAAAGACTTAACAACATTGCCTGGCCATACTAAGTACTCAATAACGTTTGCTGCTATTGTTGCTACTTTTATTATTAGTGTTACTATTTTACTACTACTATCATTACCTTCTGCTCCAGCAAGCGGATTCTCCTCCTGTAAAACACATTTACAGTTGTTGCTATCCCACAGCATGTCAATAGGACAGAGTTTCTTGGGATGGGAACAGCTAGGAAAAGAAAACAATGAACCAGATTTTAATGCTTTCAAGGATAATCACAACTTTGGAACATTAAATAAATTTCTGAGTAGAGAATAGTTAAGATTTTTTAAATTTATTTTTTGCTTTTTAATCTCAGTTTGGAGAAAGGAGTTTTTGAGATCTGTTTCACAGCATGGTCACTGTAGTCAATAATAATTATTTATTGTAGATTTCAAGATTGCTAAGAGTAAATTTCAAATGTTCTCACCAGAAAATGATAAGGATGTGAGAAGAGTTAAGATTTTAAAGAAGCTTAATTTGTATTTATGAACTGCATCTTACTAGATAGTGATTCTGTAATTATAAACATTCTATGTGGAAATGTTTAGAAACTAAACTGTAATTTTGGAAATTGTAATCTTCTTAAGATATATGTTAAAACTATGCAAATTATAGCTGTCAACAGTTTATTTACCAAAATTAAATATGTTCTAACATACCTCCTAAGATTATTTTCCTTAAAATAAAGATAAAATCATTGGCCAAGACAGTGGGAACATCTTGAAAATAAATGTTGCTTTTCTTTTTTTCTTTTTTTTTTTTTTTGTTGAGACAGAGTCTCAGGCTGGAGTGCAGTGGCGTGATCTCAGCTCACTGCAATCTCCACCTCCTCCCAGGTTCAAGCAATTCTCCTGCCTCAGCCTCCTAAGTAGCTAGGACTACACGCATGTGCCACCATGCCCAATTAATTTTTTGTATTTTCAGTAGAGACAGGGTTTCACCATGTTAGCCAGATGGTCTCCGTCTCCTGACCTCGTGATCCGCCCGCCTCGGCCTCCCAAAGTGCTGGGATTACAGGTGTGAGCCACGGTGCCTGGCCAAATGTTTCTTTTCTACAAGTTTTCTCTTCTGCTGGAGAGGGGCGGAGGTGTCTTCTTGGCTCTATGTTAACTAATCACCAGCTTACTCTTTTACTTGCCACTCACACAGTATATTTATTGCTTTACTTTTGCAAAATCTAAGTATCTAATTATCTTTTTATTCAGTTACCCTTTACTTGTTTCTTTATATTAAATCCTTTTCTTCCTTCAAATAAGTGATCCTTACTTTTGGTTTCAGGATACTTCAGAGTGTCATCATTTGCCTTGTAAATAATCACAAAATTAATCTCAAGAGAATTTCAAAGCCAAATTAATGTTAAGTCATTTTAATTTAAAATAAGGGTTTTCCATTTAGTAATCTTAAGGGGGAAAGATTCAAACTGACACAAGAACAGAAAACCAAACACCACATGTTCTCAGTCATAAGTGGGTGTTGAACAATGAGAACACATGGACACAGGGAGGGGAACATTGCACACTGGGGCCTGGGGGAGGAGGGGCTAGGGGAGGAATAGCAGGGGTTGAGGGGATTGGGGAGGGATAGCATTAGGAGAAATACCTAATGTAGATGACAGGGCAATGGATGCAACAAACCACCACCATGGCGCGTGTATATCTATGTAACAAACCTGCATGATCTGCACATGTACCCCAGAACTTAAAGTATAATAAATAAATTTTTAAAAAAGGAAAGTTGCAAAACTCACATGCTGCTAGTTTTGCCACTTCCCAACGACTCCAGGAATCTTCTTTGTTTTCTCTCATTTCAGGATGTAAATATACAAACAGCCTGAAATGAGTTGTATTTAAGGCTTGTTCTGGAACCAGGGCACATGTGCCAAATTTGGGGCTAGAGCAGTTTTACACCTGCATTAGACTATGCATATTAAGAACAAATGTGTCTACGAGCTTATACCACTGAGCCTTTTGGTCCTATCACAGTATATATCTAATAACAACATATATTTGCAAGTTATTACCAGTAGATTCATGTTAGAAGCTAAAAGATGAATAATTTGAAGAGAAAGTGATAACTCTATAATTTATGAAATATCCTCTACACACAGTTAAGGCAAGGCAAGAACAAGCATAAACCAGTACAAAAAAAATGCTTACCGATCTTCTTTGGGGATCTGGATGGATCTTCTGATAATTGAAGATCCAATTGGATGGCGGGGAGCTGTTGGCAAGCACTTACAACCTGTATGGTTGGCAACTTTAACAGGCACTATTTCAGGTACTGATGTCAAAGGCACTGATATCTCAAAGAGCTGCAGCAGAGAAAGATAACCATAATAGATTTTTAAATTTCATATATTATTTTTAAAGTTGTTATAGTCTGAATTTTTGCCTTTGTCATTTATGGCAATGACTTTAGCTTAAGTTGTCCATTAAGAATGGAACTAAATAGGCTCATCTGACTTTATGAAGTGTTTAAGTTTGGTCAAATCTCTTACATTTTTGATTACTGATACCCTTGTAAAATGTTACTGTTAATCCCTGCTCCTGCTTTAAATTTGAGTGTAAATTGTAAAGATTAAATGAGATTAAAGGTATGCATTTTCTCCCTGGCATGGTGGCTCATGTCTGTAATCCCAGCACTTTGGGAGGCTGAGGTGGGTGGATCACGATGTCAGGGGTTCAAGACCAGCCTGACCAACATGGTGAAACCCAGTCTCTACTTAAAAACACAAGAATTAGCTGGGTGTGGTGGTACGCACATGTAATCCCAGCTACTTGGGAGGCTGAGGCAGGAGAATTGTTTGAACCCAGGAGGTGGAGGTTGCGGTGAGCCAAGAGCACACCATTGCACTCCAGGCTGGGTGACAGAGTGAGACTCTGTCTCAAAAAAAGAAAAAAAAAAGATATGCAGTTTCTTTATGATTTTACTAGGATAGATTATTATTCAAACTATTTACTTATCCCTTCTCATATCATCTCTATTGAAGAAATAGTTTCTAGTCTCTTGTCTTTGTATTTGGCCACATCAATTTCTTTGGCTAGTGAGATGTTAGCAGACATGACACAAGTATAAATTTGAACTGTGCCTGTTTTGTGGCCTTGTTTTCTCAAACTTACGTGGTAGCCATGAGAAGAATATGATCTGTAGGCTTGCTGGTCCAAGAGATGGGAAACACAGAACCTGACTTGGACTCACACTGCAGCTTAGAGTCAAGCCCAGCTGAATCCACCCTAAATTAACGGAACCTTAGATACATAAGTGAGAAAACTCATTGTTTTTGGAACCACTGAGTTTTAGGGTGTTTGTTATGCAGCATTGTTTATTAATACCTGACTGGTACAATATCATCATGCCCAAACAAATAATTATAGTTAACATATATATCATTCTTTCTATGTTTTCCATAGGCCGGGCCCTGTTGTAAGTGCTTTCATGTTAATTCATTTACCCCTTATAACAACATTATAAGGTGGGTTTTTATTATCCCCATCTTACAGGTGAAGAAACAGATGTACAGAGAGATGATACAACTTTCTTGAGTGGTTCTATGATGTGTGAATAAGTTTGAACTTGATTTGAATGCATTGTTCATTCAATCACCATTCCACATAGTCCTTACTACAGAGAGTATTCATTTGTTCACTTTGTTTCTAAGAGGTGGTTTGCAAAATAGTCCATAACTTTGGGGAGAGCTAGTTTTTTAAAAACTATTAAAATGTTCAAAAATGCATATTTGGAAAGAAAAACTACTGAACACTTACACTTAAGTACATTCTATAAAATTAATCATTTGTTGAGTACAGCAGTAAAAATAAAGTACTCAACTATCTATTAAGTGGAAGCAATCCATTAAGGTTGTGTTTATTCTGACCTCTCAATATGTAATGGAACTTCCATGAGTCTAAGTGAGAGTGTTTTTGGAGTGTTTACTTTGCATAAACTTCATCTTCTTGCACAATTTTTTGGCTATGCTCTAGGGGATCACATGATCATGAACTAAACCCTCTTACATTATGCGAGCTTTGTTTCTACAGAGAATTGATGCTTAGCCCTGCTTGGGTCATTTTTTTTTTCTAATTGTCAAATAGTAGAGGTTAAAATTTGCACGAGGTCCAAGATTCTCTAAAAGAATTTAGAAAAAGAAACTCTCCAGTTTAAAGGACATTTTAGAGGGTGGAGGAACAAAATTAAGGACAAGTAAATCTATTAACAAATCAGCATTAAGAAAATTACCTAACATGGATATATTCAGTGCATGTAATTTTCTTGTACTACCTCTTTTTACAGTTATAGGAGAATAAATCATATAGGCAAATTGACAATTAAATGAGTATATCAACATTCAAGGAATTTGCAAAAGATACCAAAAAATGTAGTTTGATTCACAATTTTTTAATATTGCTTTCCCAAGTTTGTTACTACTGCTCTCATATGCAACATTTATTACATTTTACAAAAACATGGTAACCAGTGAAATGAAAACTTACCTACTAAGCAAAGGGAGTTTTATAAGATTAAAGAGGGCAGAATTATTTCTTTCATAGAAACTGCAGAATTATTTCCAAACGTCTTTTGTGCTAGATATTCTCTCTTTGCCCCACCAGAGACATCATTGTCTCTCCTTCCTTCCCCATCAGGCTCTGTGCCCCAGGACACTGCCCTCCATGGGCTGCATTTATAAACCCTCTTGCCTATCCCAGCCCCTGCCCCCACTCCCTGCCAGGCTAAGGGTTGACAGTGGCCAGTCCAGCAACTCTCTTCTCCACTTTCCCTCTGGGTTCCTGTAACTGTTCCCTCCCCTTGTCTCCTCAGTCTAAGGGTGGGGGCAACTCCCCCATTTTGCTAGCTTCAGGTGCTTCACTGTCCCATCCCTCTTCCCTCAATTCTGCCCACAGCCTTCGTTAAACTTTTCTCAATCACTCCATTTGAGCAACACAGAACCTGATGGATACACCAGACAGCACAGCTATCTTCATTCCTTTTAACATCCTATCCTAGTAACTGCCATATGGTTTTCTGTGTCTTGACATTATAGCATCAAAGAGACAATAACTGATAAGAGTTCAGGCTCTGGCCTCCCACAGACCTGGGTTTCAATCCCAGATCTGCTATTTAGCAGCTATGTAACCTTGGATAAGTAAGTTATCTCTCTGAGCCTCAGTTTCCTCATCTATAAAAAAGGATAAAATACCCTCTTGGCTTGTTTCAGGTATTAAATGTGACTATGCACATAAAGCATTTAGCACAGTGCTTGGCAACAAGATTGTTGTAGCTACCAACAATATCATCATCAGAGCTTTGGAGAAGGTAGGCTTACCGATGTCCTCATACCTGTTTGGAAATATACGAGGTGCTCGTGTTCATACACACAAGGCTCTCTTCATTGCAACAGCCACCACATCGGAACACGTTCACACAAGGGGGCTTGAAGAATGTGTTGGTACTCTTCCCCACCTCACTGGCGACCTCCACGCACGTTTCTCTAGGGCTGCACTGAGTTCTTTGCCATTCTTCGTCTATAACTGCAGAGAGAAAGCTCACTGGGGCTAGCAGATGGAATGGCCCTGATGTACTAATGTGTGCCAGGGTTATGCTGAACATAGTCATTTTCACATTTCTACTGCTTGTTTCTTTTACTAGATGAATATTTTTTGTCACTCCTTTAACTAAAGATTGTTTGCAGAGAAATTAAAACCATTATCTATGTTCTTTCCCATTTATACCATACCTTTGTAGAATGTAAGTATTTTATTTCCCTTTGAGGTAGAACACCATATCTTGTACATAATTACACTGGATACATCTGGAGAAGATGGCTAATAGGGAAGTAAATAGAAGCATATAAAGAAATAACATGTAAATATTATTTGTCAAGCAATTTACAGGATACAACTGGATAGCATTTCTTTGACTTGAAGCCAGGTGTAGGTAGGTTTTAGCATCATCAAGAAATATGTTTCTGTTGGTTGCTTAACTACAGTAGGATTTAAATTTGGCAAAGGCATGAATGGAAATTGAAGTGAAACTAATCTTTCCTCAGATCAGAGTTTTCTCATTTGCAAGTGCCCGATACTGATATTTATATAAATGATGAAATAAGCCTGTTCATATTAATGGAATGAGCAATCCTGTGGCCATAGTTAATTTGAAGGTAACAAGAAAAAAAGAAACAAGCCCATGGGAATAAAAAAAAATTATATACTTTCTTGTAAAACAGTATTTACTTTTCTCTCATAATTTATTTTTTAAACTAGATTTTGACCCTTTGATACTTAATGCAGTATAGCCTTTCTACAGGTGTTTTGGGGAAAAGATTCAACTTTATGATGAAGATATTACAGACTTCCTTGTAGCTTGCCACGGAACTGTAGAGTTTATTATATGTGGGGATGTTGTGCTGATGAAAATCTCTTGTGGTAGGGCACTTTGAAACTGACCCCCAGTGGGCCACACCTCATGATAGTCATGCCCTTGTGTAAATCCCTTCTCCTTGTGCGTGGGCTGAACCTAGTAACTTGCTTCTTATGAAGAGAATACAGCAAAATGATGGGAGGCCAGTTCCATGATGACGTTAAAAAAGATCGCAGTCTTTTAAAATTTCTTTTAAGTTTCTTTAATTTTCTACTTTTTGCAAGCTGTCTTCTCTCTCACTCTCTCTCTCTTTCTCACACACACTCTCTCTCTCCTCCACTTGCAGGCTTTTTTTTTTTTTAACTTATTTTACTTTAAGCTCTGGGTTACATGTGCAGAATGTGCAGGTTTGTTACATAGGTACACATGTGTCATGGTGGTCTGCTGCACCTATCAATACGTCATCTAGGTTTTAAGCCCCACATGCATTAGGTATTTGTCCTAATGCTCTACCTCCCCTTGTCCCCTACCCCTTGTCAGGCCCTGGTGTGATGTTCCCCTCCTTGTGTTCATATGTTCTCATTGTTCAACTCCCACTTATGAGTAAGAACACACGGTGTTTGGTTTTCTGTTACTGTGTTAGCTCGCTGCCATGTTAGAAAGGTCTACGTGACAAGGAACTTGGGACAGCCTCTGGCCAATAGCCAGTGAGGAACTAAGACCCTCAGTCCCACAGCCTGTGAAGAATTGACTCCTGCAAACCACAGCTGATCGAACTTGAAATCACACCCTCCTTCAGCTGAGCCCTGAGATGCCTGCAGCCCAAGTCAACGTCTTGACGCCAGCCTCTGGAGGCATCTGAAGCAGAGAAACCAATCTAGGCCATGTCTGCATTTCTGAGAAACCAATCTAGGCCCACACAAACTGAGATAAATATTGTTTTAAGCAGCTAAGTTTTGGGTAATGTGTTATGCAACAATAGACAAACTCCTTTATTTTTACTGCATTTTCAAGAACTCTGCTGAGATTATTCTGAATTCCCATATATGGGAAAGGAAGGGATAGAAAGAACCTCTGCTTGAAGTATCCCATACAATATTACCATTTGTGATGTGACCCTAGTCCCTAAATTATTCCCTTATGACATCTTCTCCATATCCTTTTTCCTTTTTCACCCCTTAATACCAATTTTCTTGATAGGTTGCTTCTTCAATCACCGAAAACATAAAATTGTCTGGAGCACTGCATTATACTACACAGTTTACCTAAAGTTTGATATTTTTTTCTCTCATAATAAAACATTCTATCCCGAGAAAACTTTTCTTAAAATTTCTGATTATTAATATTTGTATTAAAAGCCTGAAGGCTGAATACATGAGAGATAAATTACTCAATTATTATTATGGGTATTATTTAATTCACAACAATTAACCATGAATACTTGAAAAAACAAGAAACCAACCTATAAAAATATTCCTGATTTAAAATTCCACTTAAATGTTTCTTTCCATTTGCCTTTTCTATTTTTATAAAACTCAGTTTTGAAATTGCAGTGGTAAGCTTTTAATCAAAATCATATGTGATTATGACCAAAGCCACTGATTAAAGGCTTCATAACTCTACTATTCCTTACTACTTCCCAGCAGGACTGCTCTGCCTCAGGAAATTACCTTGAAATCCATGAGGGAGAGTTGCTAACAAATTCTAATTGGTGTAACATGCGATTTCATTATTTATTGCTTCTAACTTAGTAAATAACTTTAGATGATCCCCTATGGAATTAGGAGATAAATTTTAGAGTTTGCAAATTCTGTGATTTTTTTTTTTTTTATGGTTTTCTCCTTAGAAAATGTCAATGTCGTTGACTTTTTTCAGATCACCTAGTCTTGGTTTTATGGTAATGTTCGTCTTCGTGAACTATCTTCAGTCTCATCTCAGGCCTTAGTCAGGTAATCTGGTTAAGGCCTTTGACCTGTAGATGACATGCCAACCCTTTGTTTTCATTAAGGCTATATTAATTCACCACATAGAAACATCTAGAGCTTCAAATTCCTGTCTTAAGTGAGTTTGAGGCTATGGTTCCCACCATGTCAACTCACTTAGACACAGTCATACACATGAACACAAAGAATCCTCTTCATACTCATGCCTAAGGTGCTACCGAATAATATTCCCCCATCTATGCACAGCTTTCCCCACAGCCAACAACAGAGGACTATGCAACCCCAGCATCTTTTTTTAAATTGTACTTTAGGTTCTGGGGTACATGTGCAGATCATTCAGGATTGTTGCATAGGTACACACATGCCAATGTGGTTTGCTGCCTCCATCCCTGTCACCTATATCTGGCATTTCTCCCCATGTTATCCCTCCCTGACCTCCCCACTCCCCCACTGTCCCCCCTTGGCCTCCCCAACAGACCCCAGTGTGTGATGCTCCCCTCCCTCTGTCCACGTGTTCTCATTGTTCAACATCCGCCTATGAGTGAGAACATGCGGTGTTTGATTTTCTGTTCTTGTGTCAGTTTGCTGAGAATGATGGTTTCCAGATTCATCCATGTCCCTACAAAGGACACTAACTCATCATTTTTTATGGCTGCCCAGTATTCCATGGTGTATAAGTGCCACATTTTCCTTGTCCAGTCTATCGTCGATGGGCATTTGGGTTGGTTCCAGGTCTTTGCTATTGTAAACAGTGCCGCTATGAACATACGTGTGCATGTGCCTTTATAATAGAATGATTTATAATCCTTTGGGCATATACCCAGTAATGGGATTGCTAACCCCAACATCTTTTTACAAATGGAAAAAGAAATACAATTTTAGGTAGAAAGAAAAAAATAATTCTGACCTAGTGGTCAATTTGAATTATGCTATACAGTATATATATAATCATTTATCAGGTTAATCAAATCTAGAATGCTAGATCAGCAATGCTGTAGCAGCTTCTTGTATTGTTTTGACATGTCATCAAAAAATTAAATGCCTAATCAGAAACCCCACAACTTTCACTGGTTTGTTTCGTTTCCTTCCTTCCTTCCTTCCTTCCTTCCTTCCTTCCTTCCTTCCTTCCTTCCTTCC
>NW_022436957.1:11181697-11274691 GCF_009761245.1 Sapajus apella
TCCTTCCTTCCTTCCTTCCTTCCTTCCTTCCTTCCTTCCTTCCTTCCCTCCCTCCCTCCCTCCCTCCCTTCCTCCCTCCCTCCTTCCTTCCCTCCTTTCGAGATGGAGTCTCGCACTATCACCCAGGGTATAGTGCAGTGGTGCGATCTCAGCTCACTGCAATCTCTGCCTCCCGGATTCAAGTAATTCTCCTGCCTCAGCCTCCTGGGTATCTGGGAATACAAGCATGTGCCACCACGCCCAGGTAATTTTTTTTGTATTTTTAGTAGAGACAGGGTTTCACCATGTTGGTCAGGATGGTCTTGATCTCCTGACCTCGTAATCTGCCCACTTCAGCCTCCCAAAGTGCTGGGATTACAGGCATGAGCCACCGCACTGGCCTCTTTCTTTTTGTTGAGACAGCAGAGTTTCACTCTTGTTGCCCAGGCTGGAGTGCAATGGCAGGATCTTGGTTCACTGCAACCTCCACCTCCCGGGTTCAAGCAGTTCTCTTGCCTCAGCCTCCCAAGTAGCTGAGATTAAAGGTGTGCACCACCATGCCCAGCTAATTTTGTATTTTTAGTAGAGATGGGGTTTCACCATGTTGCTCAGGCTGGACTTGAACTCCTGACCTCAGGTGATCCACCTGCCTCAGCCTCCCAAAGTGCTGGGGTTACAGGGGTCATCCACCGCGCCCGGTTTTGTTTTAAAGAACCTTCATACCTTACTAGAGCATAATCATTACCCTTATTTCAAATTATGTTATTTTGTAGTCTGGAGTTTTGATCATTTTGCCTTGAGAATTTTCTCCCTTCATTATTCTAGCAATACCAGTACCCAATACTACAACTCAGTATCCAACTTTTACTTTTCACTTTTATTAAAAATCACAAAACTTTGCAGAAATAAAAAAAAAGCTATACCTAATCTATTGGTTTGTGGGTGGTGGTTTTTTTGAGACAGGATCTTGCTCTGTTGCCCAGGCTGGAGTGCAGTAATGTGATCATGGCTCACTATAACCTCGACCTCCTGGGCTCAGGTGATCCTCCCACCTCAGCCTTCCAAGTAGCTGGGAATACAGACATGTGCTCAGCTATTTTATTCTATTTTTTTGTAGAGATGGAGTCTCGTCGTGTTGTCCAGGTTGGTCTCAAACCACTGGGCTCAAGTGATCTGCCTGCCTTGGCCTCCCTAAGTGCTGGGATTACAGGCATGAGCCACCATGCCTGGCCATCTATTGATTTGTATGTATGCATGCATGGCAGTAGAATGCTCTTTGTGGGTGAATTCCCAGGTTTTATTTTCTAAGTAAACCTGATGATTTTTTTCTATTGAGAACAACAGTCTTTCTGGGTTTTCTTTGCCCCTACATCCTTCAGTTAAACTTATTTCTATATTTTGAAATGTTCTTTTGTGTTTATCTCAAAAAATTATATTGAATATATTTTTCTGTGAAGTAATCATTAAAAAATCAAGATTCTCCACTAACACTGAAGTTACGAAATCAAAGACTGAGTTTCATTCTCCCTCTGACACTTTGTGCCCTTCCCAGACTTTTGGAGAAAGTAAGTGTGTTTGTCACTATCTTATAGAGAGAAAGAATTTGTCTCCACATCCACACACCTACCTTTTAGTGTTTTGATGTCATAGAAAGTTGCTGCAAACCTAGTGGACCGATGGGATGCTGAGCGAGAGTCCATACTGGTAAAACTTTTGAACCTCACCCTGCACCTCCACAGCTTCCAGTCCTCAGAGTGAGTAATTCGAAGTAGTTCCTCCAAACTAGAAGCAGCCCTGATCTGCTGTTCAGATCGTTCTAATATGGACTGGGATGACTGCTTAAAAAAAAAAAAAATCAGTTTAAAAACAAATTACCGAATTTTAAATTTATCCTAATAATCTTCATTGCTTACACTTAGAAATGCAAATACATCCGTAAAGAAATTAGAGATATTATTGAAATGTATGTCAGTGCCCAGGAAAAAGGATATCTTCTAGTATTTTTGATTCACATTCTGCTCATTCTTGATTGAATCAGAGGATTTACTTATTCCTCCTGGGTTCTCAGAACACTTACAAAGAATATTGCAGTGCATTAAATGGCGGACCTCAAAATGATATGTCCACATCTTAACCCCCAGAACCTGTGAACATTACCTTATTTTGGAAAAAGGATCTGTAAAGATGTAATGAAGTTAAGGATCTTAAAATGAGATCCTCCTGGATTATGGGGACCCTAAATACTGCACAATGACAAGTGTCCTTATAAGAGACAGAAGAGGAAGGCCATGTGAAGATGGAGGCAGGGACAACTGATGCAGCCACAAGTCGGGGATTGCCTAGAGCCATCAGAAGCTGGATGAAGCAAGAAAAGATTCTCTCCAAGAGTGTTTGGAGGGAGTGCAGCCTTGCTGACCCTTCCATTTTGGAATTCTTGACTCCAAAGCTGTGAGAAAATAAATATCTGTTATATTTAAAAAATTTTTTTATTTTTAATAAAAAGATGGGGTTTCACCATTTTGGTCAGGCTGGTCTTGAACTCCCGACCTCAGGTGATCTGCCCACCTTGGCCTCCAAAGTGCTTGGATTACAGGCATGAGCCACCATGCCTGGCCTTCATATCTGCTATTTTAAGCCACCAAGTTTGTGATAATTAGTTACGGCAGCCACAGGAAATGAATACAGATGTTTATCATACGATTTTGTGACAGTAGCTAATGACAGTTGTTTTCATCTGTTACCTGTTTGAGAAATTGATCCACAAAGGTCTCAGTAACCTGCCTACAGTCACACACACACACACACACACACACACACACACACACACACAGATATCAAGCCCCTGATAACCTGAATTTTCTCACTTCTAACCCTCTGTCTTTATTTTCTTTTAAAACCTACTATTTCAAAAACATGATTTTTTTCTGACAAAATACTTTTCTAGAGTTTTACACTCTAGAAGTAAAAGAGTTTAATACTCTTACAGAGTTATCAAATACTCCTATGGAGTTTGCTTTCCATTCAGTTTTATGAACTGTATTGGCAGATACAGTGCAACTGTATTGGATGGGTTTGAAAGAAAAAAAAAAGACGGTAGATAAAGACTTTTAGTATGTAGCCTCTTGTTCAAAATTGGGGGCTTAGTTATACAAATAATGATACATGTGTACAATAAATTCTATGTGATCATCAGAACAAAGAATGTAGAGGTATATTGGGACAGAATGAATGGAGATCCTTCCTGGAATATGCTTGAGAAATGATAAGTTGATCTGTCTCTGGCTAGGGTCTCGGATTTTCTTTTGCTGACTCTGTAGTTACTGGGTGTTTATTTTGCTGGGTGGTTGGAATATGCAGGCTGAGGCTACTTGTAGAGCTGGGATGAGGGAGGAGGCAAAGGACCAGTGTGGCTGAAGAATTGTGCTGAGAGAGGAGGGTGGAAGAAAATAAACATCTGTCATCTGCAGATGTTTACCATCATTCAGTCAGTTTTATATTCCACGGACTAAGAACAATCTCAAAACATGAATCTACAAGGTTATCGTACTTGAGAATCCAGATGTGAGTGTGTGTCTGTGGGTGCATGTTTTTAATAAAGACAGGAGAATTACAAGCTGGGGGAAAGAGGCAACAGACAGGAAGAAAGTGAAAGCATATGCAGGAGAACTAAGGCAGGACCTAGAAGGGTTGGTTTGACATAAGTAGCAGAGATAAGTGGACATAGGGTGAATAGATGAGAGAATCACCCTCATAACCAAGAGGAAAATGCAGAATGACATGGGTCTATAGATGGCAGGACTGCCTGGTAAGCTCAATGAGCTCATACCTGTGGTTTCTCACTTTGCTATAATGTTTGAATCAGGCAACATTCTGGGAGTGAGAGGAGTGGGGAGCATAAGGATCATAGATCGGGTTTGTGAAATTGGCTTGCCATAGCTTCTTCATCTAAGAAATCTGGAGGTGAAACTGAACAATTCCTAATATCTCTGGCAGCTTTGAAATTCAATGATTCTCCACTAAGGCTCATTTGTCAATAATCTCTCTTTTCCTGATTATTTGTTCTCTTCTAGTTGGACAGTACTCCTTATACAATTCAGTCTTCAAAATAAAACTTTGTGACAATGCTGCTTGCACATGAAAATAATGAAACTAAGCAGCTTTTTAAAGATTTTAAAGTTGAAGCATATTGAAAGGATTTTTATTTATTGAGGCAAATTTCATTCAATACTATCAAAAAATACAAGGCCAGGCATGGTGACTCACACTTGTAATCCCAGCACTTTGTGAAGCACAGGCGGGAGGATCACTTGAGCCCCAAGGGTTCGAGACCAGCCTGGAAATGTGGTGACAGCCCCGTCTCTACTAAAAATACAAAAATTAGCCAGGTGTGCTTGTGCACACCTGTACTCCCAGCTACTCAGGAGACTGAGGTGGAAGGATCACCTGAGCCTGGGGAGGTCAAGGTTGCAGTGAGCCATGATTTTGCCACTCGCACTCTAGCCTGGGCGACAGAGTGCGATCTTGTCAAAAAAAAGAAAGGAAAGAAAAGAAAAGAAAAAGAAATAAAGAAGAGAGGAAGAAAGAAAAAGAAAGAAAGAAGAAAGAAAGAAAGAGAAAGAAAGAAAAAGAAAAAGAAAAAAGAGAGAGAGAAACCAAAAATACAGACAGATGTATGGCTTTATTATAGTTATCACAGGTTTCAATTTAATCCTAGAAATATTTTTAAACTATCCAACTGTGAGAACTCAGGAGAAAATATCAAATCTCTGGATTGAATTAAAGTAATTAAATGGCTCATACGACTTGCTTCATCATAAAAAAATGCAGTATTTACTTGAGTACTCAGTTATTTAAGCTTACTTTCAACCCCAGAATTTAAAACCTAGTTTGAAATAACTTGAAAATTGCAGTCATTTTGCTATTTGAAGTGAAAGTATTAACAATTTAACATAAGTAGAAACCTGACAACTAATTCATCGAGGGCAGACATTTTCAAAGAGTTCAAGAATGGCTGCTTCTTTCTAACAGGCTTTCTGCAATGGTTGATTTTTGTATAGTCAACTTTATATTATCCACTTGGGTAAGACAAAAATAAAAATTAAAAAGCATGAATATTATCCCAAATACATACTTAAACCATTGATTTCAGTGGTTTTAATTACTAAACCTTTGCCAAGTAAGTTGCTCCTAATTTCTTCCTATTTTCTGAGGGAAGTGCTAATCAAAATTAAAATAACTAAAAGGCTTTCATTAAGAGGAAGGAAGTGAAACAGGGTTACCAGATCTCTGCTTTTTATTACAGTGGCAGCATTTTTGTGGCGATTAATCCAAGACTACTAGCAATTTCACTCGTAAATAACAAATCATTCTGTAATTTCTTGGCTATCACAAGCCAGCTTCTAAATTGGGAGGCTTAAAGTCTTTTTAATAAGACTTCACTATTATTTGAATGTATGCTCCTTTCTGTGGTATAATTTCAAGGGTAGTCATTTCTCATTTTGTTAATTTCTTTTTTTTTCCTTTCTTTTTGTTAATTGCTAAGTTCACACAGTTTTCTCCCCTGAGGAAGCATGAGCATCTCCATAGCTTCTTAAGTATTAAACTAGGTCATGTGTGACCAAGGTGACAGGCAAGATATTTGGAAAAGTATGGTGGTGGGGTTTGTAGGAGAAACTTGAAAGTGGCCCCATGTTGTGAGAAAGTCAAAAGTCTTCTGTACTCCTACCAATTTGAGCTCTCAATTTCCAGCCCTTCTCCCTCACCGAAAATACATATCCAGTCAAGTAACACATTCGAAGAGTGAAGAAAGGCATAATTTGCGGATATCAAGGAGCCTCACTGAAAAAAAAAAAAAAAAAAACAGCAAGGGGTTCACTTTGGTTGGGCATAGAGCAGGTTTAGGAGTGGGAGATCTGGCAAATTAGTTAGGAAGAGGGGTTGGTGAAATGGGATACCACTTCACACCCAGTAGAATGGCTATAAACAAAAAGACTGACAATACCAAGTGTTGTAAGGTATATGGAGCAATAGGAACTCTCATGCATGGCTGATGAAACTGTAAAATGGTATTGTTGCTTTGGAAAAGAGTTCAGCAGTTTTCTAAGAAGCTAAATTTATTATACAACCAACTAATTCCACTCTTAAGTTTCCAATCCCTAGAGAGAAAAAATAGATTACTGGCTGCTTGAGGCTGGGATTATGTGGATGATAGCTATACAAT
This sequence comes from Sapajus apella, assembly GCF_009761245.1. Taxonomy (NCBI): domain Eukaryota; kingdom Metazoa; phylum Chordata; class Mammalia; order Primates; family Cebidae; genus Sapajus; species Sapajus apella. The sequence goes on from NW_022436957.1 coordinate 11,187,897, forward strand.
TCAGTAAATTTCCTAAAATTCTTGAATGAAAATAAGCGAAAGGAAAATTTTATAGTATGCAAATTCTATATCAATATAGCTGTATAAAATTTTTAAAAAGAGGAAGGACTGCCAGTTTGAAGACTAGGCTACTTTGACCCAATTTGGGAGCCAATGAAAAATGTTGAATTTTTCAATGGACATGACTGGACATATTACTGGACATTCATTTTATCAACTTGCTCTTTCGTTCATTTCTTCTTGCTTTGACCTTAGTCCATGCTGTTTCCTTTGCCTGGCATGCCGTTCACTCTTCGTCTAACTAAATCTTTCTAGCTTAGATGTTACCTTCTCAGGGAAACCTCCTCCATAACTCCCACCCCTGCCTAGGTCTCGTCTGTCTGTCACATGGATTTCTAGCACCTTCACAACACTACCACTAACACTAATCAACTGTGTCATTCTTGTTATCCACTTGTCTTCACCACTAGGTTGTAAAAGCCACTTAAGCAGTATTGGTATCTGTCTTATAGCAACAGTAAGAGCTGAACAAATATTTATTAAATGTATGAATAAATTAATAAACAATTTGATTCACCAAAAGCTATAGAAAAAGTAACCCTGAGATTATTCGTGTATTCAAACTACATCACTACATCACTTGTCTTTTGAACATTTTCTTTCAGTTCTCATTCCAGGTCCAAAATAAATGCCACTTCTTCCATCAAACATTTTGTGACATCCCTAACTTAGACTATATTATTTATGAGCACATTGTATTTCCCTTCCTAGACTGCGATCTCTTTGAGGGTAGGCTATGTGTCTGATTCATCTTTTTTAAGTAATAAGCACACAATACATATCTGATGAAGGAATTTATAAATAATAAATACATACATGTATCTGACAAATAGCAATTGGACCCAGGTTTGTGTGGTCTGTTGAATATTTTATATATAGTACTGCCTCTCAAAACTTAATGTGCGTACCTGAGGATTTCATTAAAATGCAGATTCTGATGCAGCAGATTTGGGGCAAGACAGGGTGCTGCATTTCTTTCTTTTTTTTTTTTTTTTTGGCTGAGTACAGGGAACATTATTGGTGGTACATGACAAAGTGGGGTTCCCTAGGCCCTTTCCTTTTCAGAGGGTCTGCATGGAAATTGTGAGGAGAGGAGATTCTCAGTGTGGCAGGGACTGAATGTGGCAGGGATTCCCAAGCAGCTGAGGGCCTCTCTCTTTCTCTCATGCTCTCACTGGGCTGATGGTCCTGGGGTGTTACTCCTTGGAGGCCATGTGGACCATGAGGTACACCACCCAGTTGCAATAGCCAGAGTCATTGTCATACCAGGAAATGAGTTTGACAAAATGGTTTCTAGCAAGTTCCCAGGTGATGGCAATACTCTTGGTTGGCCGACAGCACTTTGAGAAGAGTGGAAAGCAGAGGTTCAAAATCTTGGCTTCTTCTTGAGTCTACCTGGGAATAAGTTTGAAAGAAATGCTGATGCTCGAATCCCAATCTCAGAGATTCTCATTTTGTGGGTCTGAGCTGTGGCTTTGCCATCAGGAATTTTTTTTTTGAGATGGTGTCTCGCACTATTGCCCAGGCTGGAGTGCAATGGCGCGATCTCGGCTCACTGCAACCTCTGCCTCCCAGTTCAAGTAATTCTCCTGCCTCAGCCTCCCGAGTAGCTGGGATTACAGGCGCTCACCACTATGCCCAGCTAATTTTTTGTATTTTTAGTAGAGACGGTGTTTCACTATGTTGTCCAGGCTGGTCTCTGACTCCTGACCCTGTGATCTACCTGCCTTGGCCTCCGAAAGTGCTGGGATTACAGGCGTGAGCCACTGTGCCTGGCTGCCATCAGGATTTTTTTTTAAAACTTCCCAGGTATTAGCCTTAGAGGAAGATAGGTGAGGGTTATATAGGAACTCTCTATACTGTCTCTACTACTAATGTAGGGCATGAGAAATGCTTATTTTAACTTACAAGACCCAGGTTAGCTCTTGAATTTCATACAAATCCACTAGTCCTCAAATGGTTGATCCATGCTCAGAAATAGTCTTTAAATCTACTTGATGCATACCTTGGGTTCAAAATATTTGTATGAATATCTTTCTGACCTGAATTTGTAAATCCTTTTCCTATCTCAAGATATCTGACTGTTTGCAGGTCAGCTCCCAACCTGTACTTTTTTAAGGTTGAAGATCAATATGGTTTTTCAGGCTAAATAGCATGATGAAGTTGGCTGCCTTACATGATGCCATCCTAAATGACAGATTAACTTGCCTCTCAAATTCCCAAAAAGCCAAAACAACCAATTTTACAAAATAAAATTAAAGATAATAGGTACTGCTTTAGCCTACTGAATTCAATAGAAAAGTATAAATTATAATCCTTTCAAAAGAGAATGCTAAAAGCTATTTGAAAGAAGATATAAATGAGAATATAAATATATATGCCAAGTGGAAGGTGCTTGGTTTGGGAGTACAAAGCTGGTTCCAATCTTGGTTTTGAGCTGTAAGACCATCAGCAAAGAAGGTTTAAGTGGAGACTCTGGCTACTTTTCTCAAAGAGCTGCAAAGAGCTTTTCTTGAGCCATTCCAATCCCATGCTATTAACAATCCTCTTGTTCTATATATATGGGAAAGGAGGCCAGCTTTGTTAAATTCATCCCTGGACCTCTTGACAGCTGTGGGTCTAGGACTATCCTTCCAAGGCTTTAAAAAACTATTGGTAGGCTGGGCACGGTGGCTCACACCTGTAATCCCAGCATGTTGGGAGGCTGAGATGGACAGATCACAAGGTCAGGAGATCAAGACCATCCTGGCTAAGACGGCGAAACACCATCTCTACTAAAAATACAAAAAAATTAGCTGGGCGTGGCGGTGCATGCCTGTAGTCCCAGCTACTCAGGAGGCTGAGGCAGGAGAATCACTTGAACCTGGGAGGCCGTGGTTGTGGTGAGCTGAGGTCGCACCACTGCACTCCAGCCTGGGCAACAAAGCAAGACTCTGTCTCAAAAAAAAAACAAAAAAACAAACAAAAAAAAACCGAAAAACTATTGGTGTATTGGTGCTATTTTCTTTGTCAAATTGTGTTGGCAATTTGTCGTCAGGAAGCTTGGTGATAAAAGGGTGTTATGAATATGATTTGTGTATTTAGAATCCCCAGAAGCTTTAGGATGAGTTATGGAAGGGATACATTTCACACAACTTTCCCTAGATTTGCTTAAAGATTTACAAGTGTCCCCTGGGAGCATGGTTCTCTGCTTACTTACCCCTGGAGTTCAGGGACACTGCAGTCAGCAATTTCCCATTGCAGTGGGTTTGGGGAGGTGGATTTGGTTGCAATACAAATAGTTCCATGCTACCTCTTAGCAGCTTCTGTTTCACTGGAAGAGCATTTTGCATTTCCTGTTTAACCTGATGATTCAGGCTCAACCAAAACCACTAAATTTTTCCTGGTTTGGGGTCCAAGCTGCAATGTCTCTCTCTGCTCCCAGCCTGCCTCAGCAAATGTTCTCCCACCCCCACCTGTGGAGGTATCGTCCCAGATCATGTTAGATTTGTGACTCTGAGCTGAAGTTTGTAACTTTGCCTCCCATAGCTCTCAAGTGGAAATAACATTCCCCAAGATGAAGTTTTGCCTGTAAACCACTCTGTCGTCTGGAGAAACAGCTTACTGGAGAGGAGAAAGCATAGATTTGAATTGTTCAAAACTGGCTTTGAATGGTATAACACTCTGGAAAATGTGTTTGCAGTTTCTTATAAACATATGCTTACCATATGACCCAGCAGTCCTACTCCTAGGGATTTTTAAATGAAGCCTTATGTTCACATGAATACATGTGCATGAATGTTTGTAGTAGCTTTATTCACAATAGCCAAAAAACCTGAAAACAACTTAGGTGTCAATTCATGGGTGAATGGTTCAGCAATCAATGGAATACTACTCAGCAATAAAAAGGAATGAACTACTGGGCCGGGTGCGATGGCTCACGCCTGTAATCCAAACACTTTGGGAGGCCGAGGCAGGGGGATCACAAGGTTGGGAGATGGAGACCATCCCGGCCAACATAGTGAAACCCCATCTCTACTAAAAATACAAAAAAAAAAATTAGCTGGGCATGGTGGCGAATGCCTGCATTCCCAGCTACTCGGGAGGCTGAGGCAGGAGAATTGCTTGAACCCAGGAGGCAGAGATTGCAGTAAGCCAAGATCCCACCATTGCAATACAGCCTGGGCAACAGTTTGAGACTCTGTCTCAAAAAAAAAAAAAAAAAAGGAATGAACAACTAAGACACTGGTAGAATCTTAAAGGCAGTATGAGTAAAAGAAGACGATCTCAAACTGTTACATATTGTATGATTCCATTTATATGACATTCCCAAAAAACCAAAATGACAATGAACCAAAAACATCCAAAATGACAGTGAAGGAGAACAGATCAGTGATTGCCAGAGGTTGGGAGGTTAGGAGGCTGGGAGGAAGGTCTGACTGTAAAAGGATAACATAAGTGAATTTTGGGGTGGATGATGGAATAGTTCTGTACCTTAATTATGGTTGTGGTTATATAAATCTATACATGTGTTAGAATTCATAGAACTACACACCAAAAGGGAAAAATCCATTTTACTCTATAGTAAGTTTAAAAAAAATAAGCTGTCTTTGAATCAAGGCACTTTTTTTTTTTTAAGCTATTTGACTGAGGATATGATATTTAACTTCCTTAAGACTTGGTTTCCTCATTTATAAAGCAGGATTGTTAATAATAGACAACTCATTAAGCTGATGAAGAGATTATATGAGGCCATGTGTAGGAAAGGGTCAGGTATACAGTAGGCACACAATAAATATTGGATTCCTTTCTTTCCTTTCTCAAGGTGTGTCCTATGTGTTGGGATTTAGAAGTCTGTTTTATGGCCGTTGATATTTCTTAGGAGCCAGAGAGGTAAGCTTGAAAAGAGTAAGACTTGACAACTCCAATCACAGTAAATAAACATCAAAAATTAAAAAACAAGACAACTTTACCAGGGTAAATCAAAGACAAACTTTTTCTCTCCACCTTGCCTCCATCTCCTTTTTAAAATGGTTCTAGGAGGTGTTTTCAGGTAGAAGGTGAATTCTAAGGTATCTGCTCAGGCTTTACATGTCTTCAGAGGTATGTAAAGAGAAAAACAACCCACATTTTACATTTTGGTGTTTTGTTATTAGGGTCTGGCTTTACCTAGAGTAGATGACACCTGATGGTATGGGGGGTACTAACCAAGGGCAGGGAGAACACACACTTGCTAATCATTATTGGTGTAGCTATAGCTGCTGTGGCTACTCAGATGGAACCTGCCAAGGGTCTGATCTTGGTTCTCTGAAATCCAGAAACCTGGCCATTTAAGGGTGGGGTGAGCTCGTCTTTCATTTCAGAGGCCTCATGCTACCACTGGTGGCTCTGGTCGCTCTTTTCTTTATGCAATTCTATATTTAAATGAATATATACAAAATCCAGGTTGTTTAATTAAACTTAGACTGAGGAAAGGAGCTACAAATGCAGGAAAAGTGTGTGTGTGTGAATGTATGTGTGTGTGCATGTGCATTTGTGTGAATGTGTATATGTGTGTGTGAATGTATATGTGTGTGCATATGCATTTGTGTGTGTGTGTGTGTGTGTGTGTGTGTGTGTGTGCATGGCTGTCTGGGTTTTTTAAGGATATACTAGGGGGCTAAAATGCCTGGGACCTCCACATCCTCCAACTTGATGAGGCTGCTCATGGTTTTCTCCCAGCCAGATCATGGGGGAGATGGTCATGCCCTGCCTTTATGTGTTTGAAATCTGTGCTGTACACAAATGCCTCTGTTCTCACTTGACACAGCTGTGCTTAGGATATGTGGGGGCAGATGAGTGTGGGATGGGCTTGAATGCCAAGACAACCCCAGACCCTCTAGAAGTATGCTCTGAATAACCCCAAGGGGTTCCTGAGGTCTGTTACAGTCTCTCTATCACTGATCTCTAAGATCAAGAGCCCAACGTCTAAGAACACCACCCAAAACCTTTATGGTGATTAGGCTATTGTTAAAAACAATTTCATTTCCACTCCCAACTCTCTGAGGGAGGGATATATTTCCCAGACCTACTGATGTTGGGTCATATGATCTTCTTTGACCAATGGGACATTACAAGACATGATGCAAGCAGAGGCTTGAAACTCACCTATGATTGGGCTGTTTTCTATTTCCGCCATCTGTGCAAGCACATGCTCCTGCTAGCCCACTGATCAAAGGAGGATGAAAGACATGTGGGGCTAACCTGCACCCAACCTATGCCTTGAACCTTAATCCTCTGACCCCCATCTGAATCAGACATAAGAATAAGGTAGTGATGCTTTAAGTCGCTGAAATTTGGACTGCTTTGTAACACAGCATTACTGTGGCAATGGCTAACTGCTACAGCATTATTCCAGCCAAAGTATAGCATAATCCATTGGATGGGAAAAAGATCCTTATGCAAAACTTTATTGTCCCTTCTACAAAGCAGCCCTGCTGTGCCAGAGGCAGTCAGCCCAGCACACCCTCTTTCACATTTCTTCCTAAGGATCTAGTGTCCCATATCAACATCCGCTGATCTCCTCTTCCTCTTATCAACATCATCTGCACTCTCTAAGATGCCCAGTCATCCCCAGTCTTGCTGTGACAATGTAGTTAGAAATCAAGTACATCATTGCAAAGTTGTTTTCACTTTTTCATTCCACTCTGTTCTTTTTGTGCAGTTTCTTAACTAGGGTGATTTTAGCATACTCATTCAATCAAAATTACACTGTTTCTAACACTCTCTATAATAGAACAGTAAGCAACAGCAAAAATTTGCTACAGGGACATCCAACATATGTCATTTTCTCTCTCCAGAAGCAATGTTAGCCAAACCTAGATTTCAGGAAAGCAATACTTATCTCCAACATGTGAGTGTTATAGTTACTTAGGAATACTCAGTGAATGACAAAAAGAGAATCAGCATAAAAATTTACATTACTAAAGTTTCAGGCATAAAATTATCCTTCCCACTGGCCAAATTGAACTCCCTCTTGGTAAGACATGCAAATACTTAAGACATCTTTATTTTATAAAAACATCATTTCCACTCATATGCCTGGCACATGGCAGGCATTTCACAAATATTTACTGAGCTGAATGTGTCTTTCCTTTTCCCAGGGAGGAGATGCCTCCTGAGAAATAAACGTGTCTCTCTTCAGCCCACTTTATCCCTTGACCAGCCATGGTTGTTTCCCATCTTCACTAAAGTTGTTCTGAATGTGATAATGTGATTTTCTAAGCGAAGTATACCTTCTTCCATGCATTAAAGGCGGCATGATGAAAATCAGTGAATTTTTTTCTTTTTATTCCATCTCCTTCTACTCCTCCCAAGTTGTCTCAATACAGTTCATTTTCCAGCACTGAGGTAAGATTGGGAATGTTTTTACATTCTACAGTCAAAGTTGTTCAGAAGCACTCAGAAGCCAGCAAAGTTGTGTGTCATAGTCATTTATGCTGTTTGTCAAGAATTTCCATCTCTCTGCCTTCTGAGCGCATGGTGGGATTGCACTTCCTGGCCCTTTCTGGCTAAATGAAGCAGTGGGTCAAGGGGCTACAACTAGAAGTAATACGTGTCACTTCTGGGCCAGAGAATTTAAGTGCCAGGTTGAGGCTCTCTGGAGCTCTCCCTCCCTCTGTCACAGTGATTCCTAACATTCAAGATTGGATACTCAGCCAGCTTCATCCTCATGTGGAATTGACCCCAGATGAACCAGGCTGGTATAAGCAATAATGTCTCTGTTGTTTATGAGCCACCAAGATTTTGGGAGTGTTTGTTTTCACAGCATATCCTGGCCTAGCCTGACTGATAAAGTATCTGACCGTAGTACTTTGCCATAATTTACCATGACTTTACAAACCACCTAGCAAAAAATGAAAGCATAGGTAGCATTTCTAAGGATCTCAGGGATGAAGGAAAACATCAAGATGTCCAAGTTTGTCCAGACCTCTGTGCAGCCAGATGCTGCTTTGTTCATCTCTCTTTCAGTTACCAACAGGCTAGCATAATGGGCTCAGATTACTTCCTTCTATACCTGTGGCTCCTAAAAGGGAACACCTTATAAGATGGCTTGTGCCTGGAAGGACATTGGAGGGGTCTTTGCTACATCCAGACAAATCCTATCTTATTGCCCACAGGAAAACAGCACAGGGTGAATATACTGCCTTAAAAAATGCTTTAGAATTGTTTTTTTAATCATGAAGTCAGACAAGCCATCATGAGAGTAGGTGTTGGAGATGATTTATTGCAGTAGTTCCTATCCTAATCCTGGATATCTAAAAATCCTGAGGCCTAGTACATCAGTCAACAAATACTGTTTTTAGTATCTACTCTATTACAGGCTTTTCACTGGTGATTGGGATGCTGCAGTAAACAAGACAATTAAGAGTTTCTTTCCTCGAAAAGCTTGTATTCTAGTAGATGGTGACAAAGCAATAAATGTATACACAGGCAAACAAAACATGTCAGGTATGGATGTGTACCATGATGAAGATAAAATAGTATAATGATTTATATATAACACAATTGCCAAACTATGACCCATGGGCCAAATCCAACCTACAGCCTGTTTTTGTATGGCCTGTTAGCTAAGAATAATTTTCTACATTTTCCAATGGTTGAAACATATGTTTTAAAAAATTTCATGATACAGGAAAATTATATAAAATTCAATTTTTAGTGTCCATAAAGTTTAATGGGAACACAGTTACACCCTACATGATCTTCCCTGGCTACTTCTCCAACCTCAACGGCTATACTTCTGGCCTTCACTCAGCCCACCTCCAGCTGCACCAGTCCCCTGGCTAATACCCAGACATCAAAGCCAACTTGTGCCCCTATCACAGTCACTGCACTGATGGTTGCCTCTGTCTTTCTCATTTCCTTCAGGACTCTGCACAGATGTAACTGAATCAGAAAGGTCTCCTCTGATTCACCCAGTATGGTATCCGCTCCCCCTACTTGATTGTCTTCGTAGCACTGATCACACCTGACATGTTACAGATTTGCATATTGTCTGCCTCTACCCACCGCACATGGAATGCAAATTCCAAGAGAATTGAAACATTGTCTTATTTCCTGCTGCATTCACAGCCCCTAGAACAGTGCCTAGAGATACAGGTGTTCAGTAAATACCAGTTGAAAAGATAAATGAATGAATTCTCAAATATTGGAAAGTTCTAATGAGAGACAAGGGAGACTCTTTATGAACTAGGACATCACAACCAGCTAAGGCTTTCATGATGCAGTAGCGGGGTGGGGGGTGGGGCTCAGGGTGTCTTTGCTGTCTAATGCCCTAGTATCTCAATAGGGACTTTGAGAACTAGTGGCAATGGAGACAGAAAAGTGAACTTACCACCAGAAAAGCAAGGGAAGAAGAAATGTTTCCATCTCATCTCTGTCTCATCTCAGTCACATTTCCAATTATATACAGTTTTCACTCTCTCTGCTCATCCTAAGTTATAGGAAAAAGTTGAGCCTAGAAATGTGCTCAGAAACAATTTTACTGCCATTTGTGTGCTTATTTCTGTAGCACCTCCATCCAACTGTGGTAATTATAAATGTATCTGGGAGTCCCAGATTTTATTACCTCAAGTTCTACATGGAATCATGTGTGTGTGCAAATACTATATTCTCATTCCAGAAATTGTCTTTGGGATTTATAGTAAACGTTTATCCACAGGTCTAAAACAGAATTTTTATGTTAAGAAATAAGTCATACAAGGAAGTACTATATTGAAGATGTAAGATATTGAAGGTTCTATTGTATCCTGGGTACCAATAATATGAAAGTTTCAGTCACCAGTTACAAGTGAGTAACTGGGTTAAAACACATGTGTTTAGAAGCATATAATTCTATACATTTATCTACAAGGTCATAAAGAAGAAATTAATGGAAAGTATTTCAGACATCTTTGTGCCAAGGACTGTGCCTGACAGAAAAGTGGACAAGAGCTTGTTGGGCCGTTTGACCAGCATCAAAGTCAATGGACTTTCCTGTATATGACTTTGGATCTGCATATAGGGCACGGAGTAGGAGTGGGACTGCTTCCTGGAATTAAATAAGGAAAATACACCTCAGTCCTTGTTATTCAATTCACTGTAGAGACAACTTCGGGAGAAGGCAAGCGACACAAAGGTAAAGAAGTCTTGTGAGTCATGTGGCTTCTCATGAAAGTTAGAAGTATCCCATGTTCCTGTGGATCTTGGACTGATTCTAGTCTTACACAGAATGTGAATGACTCCATCACCCAGCAATATTCTTCTACCAGTGTAATTAAGAAAAAAAGGTAGATAGGCCAGGCGCGGTGGCCCACACCTGCAATCCCAGCACTTTGGAAGGCTGAGGTGGGTGGATCTCAAGGTCAGCAGATTGAGACCATCCTGGCCAACATGGTGAAACCCTGTCTTTACTAAAATACAAAAAGTTAGCCAGGCATGGTCGTGCACACCTGTAGTCCCAGCAACTCAGGAGGCTGAGGCATGGGAATCACTTGAACCTGGAAGGCAGAGATCAGGCCACTGCACTCCAGCGTGGTGACAGAATGAGACTCCATAAAAAAAAAAGAAAAAGAAAAGGAAAAAGAGTGGATAAAAAATATAGCAGTATACAGGGAAGATAAAGCAGAAAGAAACTAATTCTGTCAGACAAAAAAATTATGAAAGCCTACCATGATCTGGTATTCCTTTGTTGCAATAGTGACATGTCTTCATCAGTGACATTGAAAAGATTTATGAAGGCTGGCTTCCGCCAGCATCTTCAGAAGACTCACAAAATTTCTGGAGACAAGAATCGTTTATTAAATAAACAAGAAATAGCGCTGGCCAGAAAGCCAATGTGAATGGGAGGACAGCAAGGTTGTACATACTTATTTACCAAATGTCCAGAGTGTCTACCACATTGTACTTAGGGATGTCACATACAGATGTGCTGATATGCATGAAGCATCCTAGAGTTGTACAGTGCACATCTTGTGCAACTGTATATGACTGTCTGAGCTGTATTAAAAAGCTGGAGAAAATAGAAACAAATAAATGCCACATCTAGTCAGTAATGTGATTATATTAATGAACCATGCATAGATACTGGATTAACCTTATTTCTAGAGGAAAACATATTCTTCTTAGACTGAGAAACAATGGCTAAACAGTATACACAGTAGATTTGAAATCTCGAATTGAGATTTTCAAACAGATTTGTCTCAAATCACATGTTCCATGCACTGTTGACTCCAAACAGCTATCATTGCAAGCACAAGTGGCAGGACTAATGAAATTAGCAGGCCTTACACCCAAATGGCATTAAACACAATTGTCCAGTGTACGGCCAGCTGTTTCATGATTGCTACAGGAAAAAAAAAATTATTCACAGACACGTAGAACGATCTCAGAGGCAATGCTAATCTAAGCTGGAGAAGTGAACAACGTTCAAAGCTAGAAAGTGAAAACTGGGCATCACCAACCATTCTGGAAAACAGGTGGTTAGAAGAGGAGAGGCGGAGGAGAAGAACATATACATGGACCAAGTACTGTGGAAAACTGTAGAAATTTCTTATAATAAATAAAACATTTTATTTCACAAAGCAAAAAAAAAAAATTCAAATACCACCATCCTAAACCATTACCATCATGAATATGTTTTCATACTAAATTTTAATTTTAACAAGAACTTTAACATTTAGAAACATGATTTCCTCTTAGATTTTCTTTTTTTTTAAGTTAGGGAATAAAGAAAGCTATAACCAATATTATATATCTCATTATCCCTTACCATCCAGTCACATGTATGCCAAAACTTCTGTTTAACTGTAGGCAATCCTTTCTTTCATATCAGAAATAATGGGGCTGGGCAGATGTAAGTTCAGTATATGTAGGTTCACTTTTTAAAAGAAATTATTTTTAAAGGAAATTCTGACATATTCTGAAAAAAACTGCTAATCGTGTTAGTAAATACAGAATGAAAAAAATTGCTAAGCATATTAGTAAGTATATAATGCTTCACCCTCCATGTATAAGACTTGTCTTCTGTCACATGCAAAATCAGCTGCTTTCCTTTGTTGCTTCGTAACAAACTCATATATTAATAGTACATTCAAAGCATTTAAAACTTCACAGTGCCCAGGACACCTGAGACATTCTTGGCACTTGTGCTCTTTAAAAGAGCTAAGCAACCTAAAGAATATGACTTATGTCCAACAATTCAAAGTCTCCTTTATTACACCATCAGATAAAGTGACGTTTTACAAGGAAAACGGAAACATTTTAAAACTTGAGGAGTCCAGCACATCTAAAGGATTCCCATTTTATGAACTTACAAAAAAGCTGGATAGTCTGAAAAGTCTTACTTCAAACAAAACAGACTGTTTTCTTCTGTTACTGTTACCTATACTTACAACCAGATTCCCTATTACCTATAATCTGGCCTTGCGGTCCAATATCAAGGCTGGTGGCAGTAAAATGGAGCTGAAGACTGATTTCTCCCATGTACATTTGGAATTTGAGAAGTTAGAAAAGTGCTGGCTGCCAGACAAGGTGACTTTCTACTCACCCCCAGCTCAGTGTTCACCATTTTTTAATATCAACCCCCATCCTCACCACCAGCGCCAGCCAGGAGCCTTTTAAGACATTTTTCCCCTACAAAATTTGAATACGGATATATTAAAATACATACCGTATTTTAAAATACATACCATATGTACCTTACGTATATCTGTGCGTTATGTATCAAAAGTAAAACTTTTTTCATCCCTCCATGAACCAAGTTTTCCCTGCTGGGGGTGATATCACCCCTGTTGGAAATGCATGTCTTAAACAACAGCTACAAAAACTCAAATGCACATTTAATTGTCTTTTCAAGGCCAGAAATTTCTAAATCAATAATGATTTAGCATCACCTCAGCCAAAACAATGACATCCAAATTATTTTCAAAATAGAAGCTGAAAATATATATCAACTATGAAATGCATAAAATTGGGCCAAATATTGTTCCAGCACTCAGTAACACTCTGGTTAAACTTTGCATTACTCTCAATTCATTAAGCTCTATTTGATGCTTTTTCATAGAACCAAATATTTGATTAGTGTTGAATTTTACACCTTTCAAGAAGCAAAAAACCAAACGCTCTGTGAGAAAACACTTTTCTGGATGACCACAATTGGTAATTTGCAAAAACAGAAACTGTCCATAGAAAGCACTGGAATTTTCAATGTATCAAACAAACTAACCTCTGCTGCTCACAAAGACCTGAAAATAAATGGCCCACAAAGTTATCAGTTATAAAAACAAATCAATGTTTCATTAAAAAACCACTGTGCCATCTGCATATGCAATCTAGGAGAAACTTTTCTATCCAAAAAGATTGCAGACTGCTTGTGTTCTACCATAACTTCAAAAAACAACCAACTCTCACCCCAGCATCTTCAAATACTCATGGCCAGAAGTTTAGTAAGACTAATAAAAAGAACAGCCACTAACAAATGCAGGCTATATCCTGTCCAGTTTACTACCAGGATATTTCTGCATTTTTATATTGTTTCAAAAATAGTAAGGGCAAAGAAAGTCCTCTGTATGCGCCAATAAAAAGAACTTCATTACATTAAAAATTGAGCTTACCTACCTTCACTGGTCCTTGTTCATTACTGGAGCCCTGCACCAGCTGGACGTACAACATCATGAAAATATTCACCGCTACCCACTCTCCGTACATTTTGAATATTTCAATATCCACTGATTACTAAGCAGTTGACATCAGGCAGCTAGAGAAAATTGTTTCAAAAGGCATTCTCCAGAAAGAAAGTTCGAAATCCCCAAACTTCACATAGAAAACCAAATAATCAGTTGTGATCAAAATCCAATGAAATGATTTCAATTAGGCAAGGTACAATTTTTTTGCACAATCTTACAGATGAGGAGAGATGAAAAAAATGTTAAATGTTCTCATGCTCCAAAAATAATCAGAAGGCGGACATGTCTTCCACCTGAAATTAGAAAGCACTTTAAATTTATTTCATGTCCAGCAAATAAAAAAAAAAAAATCTCTCCACCGTATGCCCCAGGTTCTAGTTGCTTTGTAAGGAAGTGGTGTGGCCACCAATGCTTACAGCTACAGAAAGCTGGAACCCAACTCTGGATTGAAACTTTTTTTCACAACCTTCATGGAAGCTTGCAGAAGCATGTGTCTTAAATCTGACACAGATTTTGGCAGAAAATGCAGAGAAGCCTTGGCTGTAATCCTGTTGCGTCCCTACCAATAGCAGGGCAGTTTTAAGAACTAACTCAAATGTTCAGGCCTGCAGTTATTTTAAAGCAGATAACCTGTAACATGAAACCCCAGCACATAGTCTTGACCTTTGTATCTCAGTACGATTGCTTAAGAAGGATGCTCATGCATCTGCTGCCAATGACACAAAGAAAGCAATCAAATATGATTTTAAAAACCTGCACATGCACAAAAATAATAAAAACATCCATCCATACATGCAAAAAAAAAAGGCAAACATACACAAAATGACTTTTTAAACAGAAGCTCAGTAACTTAGGTACAAATGAAGACAATGATTTTTAAAGAAACAATAATTAGGTTTATTTGCATGTGCCAGGAAATATCCTACATTTATTGTTACAGCAACCACATTATCACTCTAGTGTGGAATTCTTTAGAAGCATTGGCTAAATCAGCTTTAGAAATGGAATGCCTCAAATGGCTCGATGCCACAAATGGCAAAATTCTAGGACACATCGAGACCTATTCTTCTGCTCTCCACTAGTTTCCAATCTTTGATTTCCATGTTTTGGCCCTTTCAAACCCATTTTTTGCATTTCTGAAATCAAGAATGGCCTGAGAAATCTCTTCACTGGTGTTCATCACAAATGGACCTAGGGCAGAAACAGACATTCAGAAAGTTCTGTGTGACATTTTCCTCTACCACTAGAAACGGTATGTATTTCTGTAGTTCTTAATTTAAAACAAAATCCAAGCACATCCGAAGAGTAGAAGCTTATTTTCACAGTGTTCAATCCCCAAGGACTGTAAGATGAGTGTCTTGACTGGGATTGTGTATGATTATTGATTATAAAGACCAAACTTCGGATAAATGCAATGGCATCTCACCCATTCAGTACAGGTTTCTCATCAGCAATGGTGATATTTTTTATTAAAAAGAGTCTTAGATTTGGTTCTATCACAACTGTTTTTGTAGTTATTTTTATAACATTAGCTGATGTCAATAACTGAACCCATCTGATATAAAGAATTGACAAATCTTATCATAGCTTTGGTGTCTACGCAGCATATAAGGCTGTATACTTATTTGAGGATTCTAAGTCATTTCTAAAAGTTAGCAGCACCTATTGACAATAAACAGAAGATTATACAAATTTCAAGTCCAAAATCATCATTCTTTAAAGTTTTCTAGGGGTTGGCAAATTTTTTTCTAGGAAGGGCTAGATAGTATGTATTTCAGATTTAGTGAGTCAAACAGTGTCAGTCTCAACTACTCAACTCTTTCATCAAAGTGCAAAAGCAGCCTATCTATTACCTATCTATTAAGTATTTATTGAATGCCTACTGACATAGATAGTACAAAAATGAATAGGCATGGCTGTGCCCCAGTAAAACATCATTTACAAAAACATGCAGTGGGAAGATGTAGCCCATGGACCATAGTTTGCTGACGCTTTTGTCTAATTGCTGGGTCTGAACTCAGGTTTTGCTAAAAATGTACAAGAAGTCCTCCCCTAATCTACCAGGAGGCAATGTGTGTTTCTTGCCCTTTCTTCATATATTGTAGGGACAGAGAGGCAATGGACTGTCTCACTCTTGTGATCTGCTAGATAAACAAAGCCAGCTTTTATATGGCATTGACAGTGTCTTCAGAACAGTTGACAGACTTGTTCACTCAGTATATGTCCTCATCTAACCTGCAGAGGTTCCTGACATTCCTTTTATGGAACTTCTGCTCTAAGGAGGCTTTCTCTGGAAGATTATGATTAATATATAACTGTATTGCTTAGAGGAAATAAAACATTCAAATTTCTTAACCATTGTTATCATATCAACACAGATTTGATGATCACTATAATTTAAATCTTGAGAAGGAAGACACAGGATAATATGCCTTGATGATGCTGAAATCTTTGGAGAGGTTGTGGGGAATAGAATACAAGGTAGGGAAAAAAACCCAGGCAGCTAAATTCATTCATTCAATCTCCTATCTATTAAGTATTTATTGAATTCCTATTAAATGACAGACATTGTGCTAGAAGCTAGAAACATAAAGATGAAAGACAAATAAATGGCAGACTCCCTCTCCTCAAGGGCTCAAATCTATCACACAGATATGAAAACAAATCATTATAAAACTGTGTTAAATATGGAAGGATAAAAGTATGTAAAAACTATAAAATCGGCACAGAAAGGGGAGGAGGGGAAATCCAGGAAAGGATTCACAGAGGGAGTGATGTTTGAGCAGTCACACATAGAGGAAAGGCATGTTCAGGATTAGTATGCTGGAAGAATACTGGAGGGGATAGGGGTACGGTGGTGGAAGGAGGGATCAAAGGAAGAAAAAGACTGGCAATCTGAAATGTAGGAAGAAGCCAGACCCTTCTGGGCTTTGGATGCAATCTACAGGAAGAAATTTAGACCTACTTTTGCAAGTGATTACGAATCACTGTAAGGTTAAATAGGGAGTAATATAATATGATTTATAATTTTTGAAGAAGACTTTTGCATCAGGGTAGAACAGGTGTCTAACTTGGGAGGCTGAGATGCTGGTGGAATTGTTAAGGGTATTTGAGATACAGGATATGGGAGGCTTTGGATGGAGCCAGGTGTTTGGTTCCAGGTTTTTTTTTTATACTATAGAGTCTTGCTCTGTCACCCAGTCTGGAGGGCAGGGGCGTGATCTTGGGTCACTGCAATCATTGTGTATATCTGGGAATTCACGCAAGGCGGGGAAATGCAATGGGATTTTAATGGATGTTGAATTTAATAATTAGTGAAGTGGACATGTGTTTTGTAAGCATTTATTTAAGTAATAAGTTGGGTTTTAGTTGCTTTTAGATGTTCCTCATTTAATCAAACAACAATGATATGAAGAAGTCAAAACCCAAAGAGTTGAAGTCATCGTTAAGGGTACTTAAGCCAGGATTTTCTGCGTCTATGTACATTACTATTTCTGCTATATCAGTTATCTCTACTCATTTTTCTTAATAAACAAAGAATAACTTTACTATTTTAGAAATTTTAAAATACTGTTCTTAAGAGTTTCATTTTTTTTTTTTTTTTTTTTTTACTAAAAATGCAATAGACTACAGGACAGTACTGAAATCACCATTGTTTTTGATAAAGATAAAAAGGATGTTAAAGTTCCCAACAGACTGCAGAATCTTTTTTCAAGTTAAAATTCCCTATGACATAATACAAAAATACGATTTTTGTTCTTCCCACAGTTCCAAACTCAATATCCTACACATGATAGGCATCTAAGAAATGTTTCTTAAAAAAAAGACATGAATAAACATCATGTATATATTTCTGTCTGATGACAGAAAAATTAAACAAAATCCTCAGATCTGTAGATGGAGAGATAGGACAAAAAAAATACAGCTATTCTTCCCAACAATACTATACATGTATACTGTTTTCAAAGAAAAAGAAAATCAATCAAGAAAATCATTGCCATTTTGAGCTTACCATGCTGGACAACTGGTTCTCTTAATGGCTCTCCAGCAATTAAGACAAAGTGACTTCTCTTGGGATCCTAAAGTTAACGAAGAAAACATCAAACAATAAACAGGCTTATTTTCGAAGGTCAAATTGGAAACAATTTGAAATTGACATGCTAGCCACATGGGCAATGTCCCTAATTCTGAATATAATTTTCAGAAATATTTTCTGTGGAACACTCATTATGGAAATGCTTATTCCTTAAGTTGTTTAGTAGCAACTAGAACTCAAGAATAAGTGCAGGCCACCAAAATATTAACATTTTCAAATTTGAGAAGGAGAATTAAATTAAGATTTCTTTAACTGGAAATATCTTCATGACAAACTATGAGATTAAACTGGCTTATCATGGGATTTATCATTTCTCAGTAACCACATAATTTTTTTTTTTTTTTTGAGAAGGAGTCTCATTCTTTCACCTATGCTGGAGTGCAGTAGCATGATCTTGGCTCATTGCAGCCTCCACCTCCTTATTCAAGCAACTCCCCTGCCTCAGCCTCCCGAGTAGCTGGGATTACAGGTGCCCGCCACCACTCCTGGCTAATTTTTTTGTGTTTTTAGTAGAGACAGGGATTTTATCATGTTGGCCAGACTGGTCTGAGACTCCTGACCTCAGGTAATCCACCCACCTTGGCCTCCCAATGTGCTAGGATTACAGGCGTAAGCCACCATACCCAGCCACCATATAATTTTTAAAAGGGAAGATTAGTTATGTAAATCAAAAAGAAGATTTTATCATTTTGAAAATTATTACTATTAATGTAAAATATGCTCCAGAAATATTGCACTAAATGGAACCTTATAAAAACAGCATCCAAGAGACATCTGCTCAGGCAAATTTCTTTCCAAAAGAGTCCTATTATGTTAAAGTCACTAAAAGTTTTTGCTTAGAATTAAGGATTCTATTTTTTTCCTGAAATGGGAAAAAATATTAACCATAGTATCCAGCGCTAGTATGGATGCAGGGAAAAATACACATTCATATATCATTTAGGAGATTTTCAATTGGTGCAGTAATCCTTCAAGAGAGCAATTTGACAATACGACTGAAAACCCCTCATATTTCTAATGTCCTCCGATCTAATAATGACACTTTTAGCAATATAGTATAAGGGAATTTCACTATTGTAGCACTATTTATCACAGCAGAAATTGAAAACCGTTCTCCAAAAATGAGGGGTTAAATAATTATATGTTTACAAGAAAAACTATCATATGGCCATTAGAATTCATTTTTTCAACAAATATTTAAGTGTGTAATGAAATGTTTGTAATATACTGTAAGTTTTATAAATGTCACAAAATGGTATGTATATACTACGGTTTAAAAATACCAAGATGTTGGCATTTGTTATTTCTGAATAATGGGAACTAAAGCAAATTTCATTTTCTTCTTTATGCTTTTCTGTATTTTTTTTAAAAAATGCTACAAAAATTTGCTAATTTTAAAAGTTAAAAAGAAATATAAAATATATATTTTCTAAAGTTTGTGTTTGGGGAGTTGTTTTATAATCAAATGCATTTCTGGTTTAATAATCATTAGATCATTTCATTATATAAAACTATTAAGCATTTTAAGTAATTCACATGTTAAAGCTGTAAGGGTCCTATATTTATCAAAATCATGCATACATCATATATATATATACACACACACGCTTTTCAGTAATTTTATTTATTAGAAATGGGTGTTTGGTTTGAAATTAAGGAGAACTGTAGTTCTGTTAGAAGTGAATTACATATATACTTAGATATACTTATATGTGGTGTTTTGTGCCCTGGTAACTTACTTGAGACAACGTGGCAGTTAGCTATAACAGGTAGAGTCAGAGGTGCTGCTAGACCTCAGATAGTCCTAATCCTCCTGCATGCCATGTCCAGCTCTTCTTCCTGACTGCTAATTCTGCTGACTAAGAGCAGCTGCAGCCCCATCCCTAGACACTAGACTGCAGAATTACAGACTTCTCCACTAGACTTCTAGATCCATTTCCCTTTTGTGGCCTCATTTCAGTGCCTGGATAGGCTTGGCATTCCAGATTAACTGGTTGGTGACTTCTCTGATTCCCCAGCTTCTACTTTTCTATTTCCATTTCCACAGCTCTTCCCATATGCAAATCCTCCCTTTCTGAGAAGCTGTCTTGTGACTGCCATCTCAGGAGGAATCCCAAGCTAACCAAATGGGGCCACCTAAAGCAGAATTGAGGCACCTCTAACAACAGCCCCAGCAGAGTCCAGCTCCCAGCCTGCCGGCAACATATGTGACCCCAGAGAAACCAGCAAAAGAACCCCCCATCACCTGGAGAAATAATAAATCATTGTTACTTTAAGCCACTACATTTTAGCGTGGTTACTCACTAATAGATAACTGAACATTATAATTTTCTTTTCAGGCTTCTTTTAGGTTTATCTGATTTAGAATAAAACAATAAAGCCAAAATGGTTATGCACTTTAAAATGAAGCCTTCAAAATTTTTGAAACTTTGCCTCAATTCTAATATCGCATATTTATAAATATGTAAGTCAATATTATACTACGTCATACTTCTACTAATGCAAAGCTCTTTAATTAGAAATTATTACAATGTTACTAGTTCCAAAAGATTTGTTACTGGTTTCAATAAAAAATTAATAATTAATTATTTAATCTTCCACAGATTTAATAAAAACTATCATGTTTCACATGACTGAAATTTGTTTCCCTTTCCTGCCTTCAACTTAAAAAATAAATGGGACTGTAGGGTACAATGCTTTCTTCAAAAGTCTTGATTTACTCCCTACAGTCCCAGGGCTGGGGTCATTTAATATATCTGCTCAGTTATGATATTTTGATCACTTCTTTACATTTTTTAAAGTCTCTGTTTAACCATTCCAAGGCCTATATTTATTTATGCACCATCACCTTACTTATCCATAACCCAACTAGCTGTCAAAATAGGCAAACATGAACCTAGATGACACTTTCTTTCCTTAGCCCACCTTCTTTAGTGAAATCTAATAATCTTTCCAGATATACCAGAAAGTAGAGTGATGATGAGGCTGAAAGTCTCAGTTGCTGTTGCCTTGAAAAGTTGTCTATGATGACCTTGTCTATGGTGTCAGATGATGAAAATCATGCAAAAGCCAAGAGAATTAAAGACCTATTTAAAACCCAAGTCCTTACATGGCTCTAAATTAATGCCTTCATGGGATTTGATTTTTAAAACCCATATAAAAGTAGCAGAGGTCCACTCACTACTTCATGTATAATTACCCCAACTAACGTTCACCATCTTTTGGCACCCAGACCATGTCTTTTGCTTTGGTGCACCTTCTTAGGGTTTCTGTTACAGAGTTGGGCTCTTCTAGGTTTACTTAATAATTGACTTTTTAAAATTGCTCTTGTTATTCCATAAGTATTGTTGCCAAGCTATGTCTCGAGTTCCACTGATACTGACAATAAATGATCAAAGCCCAGGTGAAGGTTTTATGGTTCACTTAATATGTTGATAACTTCTAAACTATGAATAGCTACTCAGTTGGTTTCATCAACTATAAGTATAAAGCTCAAGATGGCAGTAGGATTCTGAGTATGAATCTAAGGTGGGGTCCGCAACTCTCAGGCCATGGACCAGTACTGATTGGTGGTCTGTTGGGAACTGGGCTGCACAACAGGTGAGTGGCAAGTGAGCTAGTGAAGCTTCATCTGTATATATAGTCACTCCCCATTGCTCCCATTACCACCCAAGCTCTGCCTTCTGTCAGATCAGCAGTGGTGCTGGATTCTCATAGAAGCACAAACCGTATTGTGAACTGCACGTGCAAGGGATCTAGGTTGCATGCTCATTATGGGAATATAATACCTAATGATCTGTCACTGTCTGCCATCACCCCTGGATGGGACCATCTAGTTGCAGGAAAATAAATTCAGGGCTCCTACTGATTCTACATTACAGTGAGTTACAGAATTATTTCATTATATATTACAATGTAATAATAATAGAAATAAAGTACACAACAAATGTAATGCTCTTGAAGCATCCCAAAACCATCCCCAGCCACCGCCCCCCTCCCCCATCTAAGGAAAAATTATCTTCCATGAAATTGGTCCCTGATGCCAAAAAGGTTGGGGACTGCTGATCAAAGGGCATGTTTTTGCTTCAAAAACATTAATTATAGTGATACAATACCTGAAAAAATGACCAGAAAGAAACTGAGCTGACTGGGTGCGGTGGTTCACGCCTGTAATCCCAGCACTTTGGGAGGCTGAGGCAGTCGGATCATGAGGTTAGTAGATCAAGACCAGCCTGGCCAACATGGCGAAACCCTGTCTCTACTAAAAATACAAAAATGAGCTGGGTGTGGTGGCGTGCACCTGTAGTCCCAGCTACTCAAGAGGCTGAGGCAGGAGAATTGCTTGAACCGGAAGGTGGAAGTTGCAGTGAGCCAAGATTGTACCACTGCACTCCAGCCTGGTGGCAGAGTGAGACTCCATCTCAAAAAAAAAAAGAAAAGAAAGAAAAAGAAAGAAACTGAACTTTAGCATGACTTATTGCATGTATTTGTTCTTACCAGACTTCATTGTTTATACTTCTTGGGTCAATGAAAAGATCAAACAATTAGCTGTTATCAGCTTTAAAAATTAGTGGTTTAAACACCATGAACTTTTATACATAAACAAGCAAAAAAGTTGTCTCTAGCTTTAACAGGATGTTTTATTTTCTCTTTCAATGTTTCTTTTAATCAAATGCTATATATAGTCAAATATTAATATTTATTATATTAATGAGTTTTCCATGAGTGGTGCCAGCTAAAAAGCATTGTTACTCTGAAGTATGGCTTTGATGACAGCCAATGAGGTATTGATTCTCTACCTTGGTACACTACTGGTGAGCTTGCTAATCTATGAGGGTTAAGACCTTCTCAATAGGATACCAGTATAAACATGGGTCTAAGGGTGATATGGAGCCTTTCATATAAAACTCTTGTACTCCTGATCATGGAGCCATCAGGGCAACCATCACTTAGGAGAAAGTCCAGAGTACCATCTGTGGGTCAAAGCAGCACAGGAAGCCTTAGTCCTTGAAACAGAAGCTATTTTGGGAAGACTGGTACCAGTCTAGGATTAAATGTCCAGAGTAGGACTCTGAAAAAGTTCTAAGATGGAACAGGGAAACCTGGGGCAGAGAGAAGGTGTGATCTTTTGCATCATCCCTTCCTTGTTCTCCTCTCCTGCCCTAGAGACTGGCCACTATAGGAGATACTGCCCATACTACTGGTCAACCAGGAAAATGGGTGTGATGGTGAAGGACACAGAAAGGAAGAGTAGTAAAAGTCCAGGAAGAACAGAGCCAGGAGAAAGCCAGGCAAAAAAGTCAGCTTCTCATTATTGACCATAATTTAGTGCAAATGGTATTGGCA
The DNA here is from genome assembly GCF_009761245.1 of Sapajus apella. NCBI lineage: Eukaryota > Metazoa > Chordata > Mammalia > Primates > Cebidae > Sapajus > Sapajus apella. The sequence goes on from NW_022436957.1 coordinate 11,211,084, forward strand.
CATCACTAGGCAGAAACATCTTCCTTCTTTATCAAATCCTCAGGCTAATGATAGGTCCAAGTGAGGATAACACTGGCTTGGAGCTTGAGTGAGTCAGGGTCTCTTCGAGCCTTTTTCTACCTGTAGAAACTGTTATGCCACCTAAGCCTTCAGGTCTACTGTATAAATCCTTATTAGGTAACATGAATGTGGCATGACTATCGAATTAGATATTTGGATTCATAAACTTTTCAGTTACCATTACTGAGCATCTACAATGTACTAAACCAAATGTTTTCTATAAAGGGCCAGAGAGTTTGGGCTTTATCTGTCACAACTACTCAACTCCACTGTTATTGGATAAAAGAATCTACAGACAATATGGAAATGAATGGGTGTCACTGTGGTCCAATAAAACTTTATGAAAAAGGTTTGGCTTTGGCCTATTGGACATAAGTTACTGACCCCCATGCTCAATCTGGAGTAGACTCGTAACGTATATAATCTCAAATATTCTAACAATCCCTTGCAGTTGGTGGTATTATTTAATTTTGCAGAGAAAGAAACTGAAGCTCAGAGGGCTTTTCAAATGTGTCCATAGTCACAACAGCTAACAAATAGTAAAGCCAAGATCCAAACCTTCATAATCTCTTTTCTGTTGTAATTTAAAGGTGACTTTCTACTATTGTGTGGATATAAGTGACACATGCTACCTTTAAATGCTGATTTTTTAATATCAATTTTTTCATAGGAATCTTTCTAAGGTTTTGATGGCTCAGGCTATGTTTATACACAGCAACAATTACAGAAGTGCACATAGCAGAATGATGCCACTGGAGCCAGAAATGCTGCTTGCCAGTGAACTGATGGCTTCAGCTGACTCTTTTCTATGTTGGCTGCACCTCTTCTTCTGACTTCCCTCATCATTTCTTTCTAGTGTTCTATTTTAGCTTCCAACTCCTTACCTGCAATGTGCTCTCTGTGTATTATAGGAAGAACTGAGGTTGCCAATTTAAACCAGATAAGGTTACAAACAACTCTAGTATCAGTAGGTTCTTGCCTATGTGTAGGTTTCATGCCTCTTTCCTATATTGGATTGAAAGATATAGAACTGACATTTTTGTAGTTCAAAAGTGGGAGTTTCATATGGCTCAGTCTAATATTAAAGGGCATTGACCCTGACATACGCATTTTTCTGGTGCTCATGAGGTTTTTCTTCTGTTTGCCTCACAGTTTATGGTGGTGCCACAGAAGATTAAAGCAGCAGTAGATTGCTGCCAGAAAAGTGGGCTAAGATCTGATAACTCCTTAGAGCCACTGTGTTCTATAACAACAGGCAGGGTCAGAAGGCCAGAAGTCAGTCAGAGTGCCTCACTACTGGTCATCTGCACACGGAAATAGTTTTTGAAGTTTGTTTTTTCCTGAGCTTTTGCACAATTGTCTCCTCAATCCTCTTTATAATATTGACTAAACAGACTCACAACATGGTGACTGAATTACTCAAGGGAATGAAACAGACATGAGAAAGAAACTTGAAAACCTGGGAATAAAATCTCCCAAGACTCCTAAATATCAGAAACTTTAAAAGCAGGGATTCATCACAAAAGGACTGTGAAATGCATCATATCTTTCTCTCAGCTCAAAGTGGGGATTATTTTCAAAGGGCTCTATGTGAGTATGCATATAGATCTATATTTCTACTTCTAGAGGGCTGATCTATTTTCACTTATGCTAAAAACAAAATAAACCAATTGTATAAAGAAAGAAAATTAAAAGATAACAAAGATGTGTGGCTTCTAGATTCAAATTTCCAGGGGTAAACAATAGGGACTTTATATGATTCCTGAAGATAACCAATATAGATAAAACTTTAAAATAAACCCATAGAAATCACATAAATTAATGAAAGGAGATGATAAACTTCTGGTATAATTTATTCTCTAAGGAAGAGAAAAACTTTCAGTTATCCACAACATTTAGGCATTCTCTTGGAAACCAGTAGAAAGTACATGTTAAGAAAGTTAAAAATAAAATAAAATACTTACCTTGTTCTCCACCTGGACACTGTCACCTTCCCCAAGCACTGCTGTGTGATGAGGTTCTATTTTTTCTTGTGCATCATCGGGCCCTACAAAACCAATTTAATATCCATTATAGTATATTTGTTATACGGTTACTCATTTGGTTAACTACATAGCACCACAATATTAATTTTAATTTGAGAAATAACAGACTTGGTAATTTCCTTAAATCTCTTGGTTAATTATATTTGCTATTATTAAAGCCTGAAACTAGTTTGTTTTCAATTTTGAAAAAGTACAAGGAGATGAATCCTACACTGTTTTCATTTACAGTTTTAATGTTATGCTTAAATACTTCAATTGATATGCAAAGTCCTTGGCATCATGTGCTCATGTTTCCTTAGGTAAATTATAAACTTTATAAGAATTAAGAAAACTTGGAAAAATTATCAGATGCCATAATTAATTTCAACAAGTATTAATTGAGTACCTACAATTTGCTAGTACTATGGGACAATACAGAGACATGCAAAGTAGATTCCTTTCATAGAAATAATCCAAAATCTCATTAGAGCAAACTAAATCTATACACACAAAATAATCAGATAATAATTCAACTGAAAAATAAGATAGTTGGAAAGTTATTGAATAATGGCTATTAAAATATGAATAAGACTGTTCTAAATGTTGTGGTAACATTCAGGATAGATAAATTTCCATCTCTTCTATACTGAGGTTTACAAACAAAATAACACAAATGAAAATATCTCTTAAAGGCAACGATAAATTCATAAACAAAGTTCAGTAAGAGAACTAGAGTGACAGGGGCTTCTGCAGGTCTAGGGACCCCAGAAATTTGTTGTGGAGGAGGTAAGACTTGAACAGAGCTCTGTAGAATTAGATAAACTACAAGCGGCAAATCTGGGGAAAAGGACATTCTACACAAGACAAAAGACTGTGGTGAACCTTCAACCATTCCTGGAACAGTCTTTTGGGAAGAACAATGGAAATGTAAGCTGTCTTCAGATCAGGGAAAGCCTTTAAAATACATGTTTATCCATATGACAGCCCTTGAGGAGTGTGTGTGTGTGTGTGTGACAGAGAGAGAGAGAGAGAGAGAGAGAGAGAGAGAGAGAGAGAGGGAGAGAAGGAGAAATTACCAGACCTGTGTCTTGGAGAAATAACTCTGATGGCAGAATGTGGAGTGAATTATTGGAGGGGACAAGACTGAAGAGTTAGGATGACCTATTAGGAGTTTGCTGTAACAGTCTAAGTGAAAATGAATTACAGTCTGAATTGAGAAAGCAGCAACAGAAAGATAGGGATGGATTTGACAGGTGGAGTTGAAAAAGAATCTAAAGGATTGGGCAACAGTGGGAGAGAGAAAAGTCTAACATGATTCTCACTAGGAGCAGAAGAATGTAGTGACTTGAAGATTGCAAGAGTGGTTCTGCAAGAGGAGGCTGCAGAATGGAGAGGCCAGAGTGGGCCACAGAAGGCTGTAGAGAAGGGGTGATATTTGGACTAGGTCTTTCAGTTGGGTAAAAGCCACAATATATGAATGGATGAGAGAGAGATTTCAAATTGAGTGAGCAGCCCATAAAATGTCTAGGGAGATATGCCTGCATGCCCTTTTGGGATGTAAATAAGGGCATTCATTTGACAAGTTGGAGCTGAATAATCAATAAGGAAATGTTTATTTAAATGGAAATAATAGTTTGGGCAATTATTATGTAAACAGAAACATAATTTGTGAATTTTAGACATATTGGTTAGATTCCAAACTACTATATTTTCTAGTAAAGTTCTCACCTCCACTTTGGAAATAACCAATATGAGGCAGCAGAGCACATTCTGATGCTTGCAAACATGAAATAGGATTCTAATAGAGCGGGGGTTCTTAACATGGAGTCAATGTCCTCCCAAGGAGTCCATGGATAGAATTCAGAGCACGGGTGAACTTGGATAGGAGATAAATTACATGTTTACTTTCACTAACAGCTAAATTGAAACGTATCTTTTCCTTCAATCATGAATGTAGCCAATAAGCCACAGTAGTATTAGCTGGACTGTGAAGCTTTGTCTCCAGCAGAAATCATAGATATTTTCATATCACATTATGATTTTATAGACATCTCAAAATATAGTTTGTTAATTATTATGTAAAATTTAGAGCAGACCTGCTAATCATGTTATGTCAAATGTCGTTAGAGAAGCACACATATAACTGTATCCCTAAACCTGTTCTTTTAACATTTTCATAACTGCACTGACTGCACTGACTTTAAAAACATTATTCGAGGAGTCAGGGGGCTTGGCAGATGTCAAAAAGGTCCATGGCAGTAAAAAGATTAACAACTTCTGTCCCAGAGGCAGCAGTATGCTGGTTAATGTTTAACAACTGGTTTTCAGGAATAAGAGGGGAGAACTAACCTGATTTGTAAGTGTGTGCCAATTTCTGTGGTGTAAATACTCCCACTGTGGCCAATTTCAACCTGCTAATGTGAGGCCAGGGAAGGCACACAATCAGCTCCTGCAAGCTGGCAAGAGCCAGCCCTAGCATAATACTACAGGTTTCTCCTACATCAAATATTTAGGTCAACAAACATCATGAAAGGAAATGATAGAATTCCATCGATTTTCCACTTATGCAGGGATTTGGCAATAAAAGAGAAGTCTGGGAGTTAAAAAAGAATCTCATTTAGAGTTGAGTAATATTCTTAACTGTGATACGGAGCAGCATTTTATTAAGTGTGCTTTACCGAAATCCCCTGGGAGCAATAAACCACGTCTTTATCTTCAACTAATTCATATATAATACTCATTAACCATGTGGTCCACTCCTGGCCCCTAATTTTGCCATGTAGGGTGTTTCATGATACATATACCAAAACAGTTTATAAAGCCCTTCGTTATGTTTTAATGGAGTGAGCTGGCAAAAGGGTGCTAAAAAATAATGCTGAATTGGTATTTCTTTGCACCCCCTATCAGGGGAGCCTGCTTGACTATGGTGTTCATTGGTCTGTGAGGAAATCTTAACAAAGAGTTCAGCTTGTCTAAAGGGCTCTAATTCTAATTGTATGTGGGATACAATGTCTGCCCATTCTCTTTGCAATCTCAGTGTTGATACTATGTCATTTGAAATGCCCCACTCTAAGGTAAATATTTTTATTTATTTTCTTTTGAGACAGAGTATTACTCTGTTGCAGAGTCTAAAGTACAGTAGTACAGTCACAGCTCACTGCAGCCTCAACTCTGGGGTTTAAGTGAGCCTCCCACCTCAACCTCCCAAGTAGCTGGGACCACAGGCATGCATTACCATGCCCAGCTAATTAAAAAAAAAAATTGATTGAGGCAGCGTCTCATCATGTTTCCCAGGCTGGTCTCAAATTCCTGGGCTCAAGCAATCCTCCCATCTCTGTCTCCCAAAGTGCTGGGATTACAGGAATTAGCCATCACGTCTAGCCAAGGTAAACCTTTCTTATAGACACTGGAGTCAGGGTTTCAGGTTAATAATAACTGCAAGTGTACTTTCAGCTTCTGTATTATTACGCGAAATGCTTAAAACAGGGCCACAGAAAGCAAAGACTGATTCTATCTTTATTTGCAGATCATTTTTATGATATTCACCCATCTGGTTATCTCCTGAACCTAAAATGAGTCTCAAAAAATACTTGTTTCTGACCACTTTCAATTATAAATATAGCCAAATCAGATAACAAATAGTTTCCATTGGGAATCACTGCCAAGAATGTTAAATCTAATAACGCAGTTAAAGAAACTTTTAACTGAAAACAACTTAATTGTATTTTTTTTGCCTAAACAGTCATAAAAGGGTAAAATGCTTCAAAACCTATTTTAAAGTTAGTGCTGCATCTTCAGTGTGTATTAATTGCTGTACAACTTTTCTGCAAATGCCAATTTTTCTTTTCCTTTTTTTTCTAATAATTGCTGTTCTTCTTCTTCTCTGTTCTATACACTCCAGTACTTCTATGATAGGTTTTGATATCATCAATTTTATATGTGTAGTTGAAGCCTTCTTACCCATTCAACTGAGATTGTTAATTGAAAAAGACAGTCAAACTGCCTCAAACATTTAATTTTAAGGCATAAAAGTACATTTGTTTGTAAATTTTTAGAAATAACGCTGTAACATTTTCGGAGGCCTGCTTGAGCCTAGGATTTCAAGACCAGCCTGGGCAACACAGGGAGACTCTGTCTCAATGTAAAATTTTTAGGCACGGTGATGCCCATCTGTCATCCCAGCTACTCAGGAGACAAGTGGGAGGAGTGCTTGAACCGAAAAAAAAAAAAAAAAAGAAAAAAAGAAATGTAGTTAAGGTGGGTCTACTTGCTGGATTGAAGAATTTTCTTTTTTTTAATTAAAGATGGGGTTTTACCATGATGGCCAGGCTGGTCTTGAACTCCTGACCTCAGGTGATCTACCCACCTTGGCCTCCCAAAGTGTTAGGATTACAGGCGTGAGCCACCATGCCCAGCGAAGAATTTTCTTTTTAAAGCATACCCATAATGCACCATCCATTAGATTATTAGTTTCCCCAAGTCTTTCGTAAAGTCAAAGGCATTTTCTTATTATAAAAAATTTTGGGGGGACGGAGTCTTGCACTTTTGCCAGGCTGGAGGGCAGTGGCGTGATCTCGGCTCACTGCAACCTCTGCCTCCTGGGTACAAGCAATTCTCTGCCTCAGCCTCCCGAGTAGCTGGGACTACAGGTGCCTGCTACCATGCCCGGCTAATTTTTGTATTTTTAGTAGAGACAGGGTTTCGCCATCTTGGCCAGGCTGGTCTAGAACTCCTGACCATGTGATCCACCAGCCTCAGCCTCCCAAAGTGCTGGTATTACAGGCATGAGCCACTATACCTGGCCCTTATTATTAAAGTTTTCATTTTTGTGGGTACATAGTAGTTGTATATATTTATGGGGTATATGAGATGTTTTGATTCAGGCATGCAATGCATAATAATCACATCATGGAGCATGGGGGTATCCATCCCCTCAAGCATTTATACTTTGTGTTACAAACAATCTAATTACACTCTTTTAGTTATTTTAAAATTTGCAATTAAGTTATTATTGACTATAGTCACCCTGTTGTGTTGTAAAACAGATCTTATGCATTCTTTCTATTTTTTTTGTACCCATTAACCATCCCCACCTCCCCCGCCCAGTCCCCCACTACCATTCCCAGCCTCATGAACTCTTGGTAACCTTCCTTCTACTCTCTATGTTCATGAGTTCAAATTGTTTTGATGTTTAGATTCCACAAAGAATGGAGAACATGTGATGTTTGTCTTTCTGTGTCAAAGGCATTTCCTTTAGCAATTCACTTTTACAAAACATCTGCCTTAGTTGTTCTGGAAATACCAACTCTCTTTTCACACTTATTTCATTAATTTACAACTGTTTAATTAAATTGCATAATTTCAATTATTGGTGCAACTGGCATAAATGGACTGAGAACAAACATAGGTGCCTTTAAGTCCACTGCAACTCAGCTGATGGGAGAAGCTATGGGCAGGCAGACTAGGGAGGATCATCCTGGGTGTCAAAGCAAGCACCTTCCTCAAAGTATTCACCATAAAATGAAGAGCACTGAGCAACCCAGTTAGTTGGATAAATGGAGGTCAATTATGAGGCCTGCTGGTGTATATTTGTGTTTCCCTGCCTTTACTGCAAGATCCAGAGATCATTTCAAACTGCTTAATACCACCCAAAACCAGAGCACAGAAGTTTGTGTTCAAAAGGTTGAGCACAAACTAAGCACGAACTATTTAAATAAATTCAAAACATTTTACTGCCTTTGTAAGCTTGTTTATTTCAATAACCACAAACAAATGTTTTTAGATTTCTAAAAATTTTTTTTTTTTTGAGACAGAGTTTCGCCCTTGTTGCCAGGCTGTAGTGCAGTGGCACGATCTTGGCTCACCGCAAACTCTGCCTCCTAGGTTCAAGCCATTTTCCTGCCTCAGCTTCCTGAGTAGCTGGGATTACAGGCATACGACATCATGCCTGGCTAATTTTTTATTTTTAGTAGAGACGGGGTTTCTCCATGTTGGTCAGGCTGGTCTTGAACTCCCAACCTCAGGCGATCCACTTGCCTTGGCCTCTCAAAGTGCTGTGATTACAGATGTGAGCCACTGCACCTGGCCGATTTCTAAATACTTTCTAAGTACCAATAGTATACTTGATATCAGGCTTTCTAGGGGACTGGAATTCAAGCTGATAAACTGTACCAAGCTTCAGGGTTACAGGACGTAAACTTTTCTATCCTTTTGATCTCTGCATTAATGTGTAAAGTAATTTTCAGCATAGCTGCAGGGAAGAGATTTGGTACTAGTATCTGCAGGATCTACTGTTTTTCTGACCATGTAGTTTTCATTTTCTTTTGATTTCTTTATCATATGATGCACAGATTCCAGCTGTGGGCTGGTCAAAGAACTTTTTGCCTCAGCAAAAGATCGTTGTCAAAGGTCTCTCCCTTTATTGCACACTTTTTAAAATTACTATTCAATAGTTAGTTTAGAAGGCTCTTCATTGTTGGAAAAAGCAAATATATTAAAAAGTAAGAAAATCCTTGAAAAGAATAAAGAGTACATTCAAATGAGTCTCAAATGAATACTTTCTTTGAATAAGAAAATGAGAATTCTACTAGACTTACTTTAGCTAACTCTGTTTCTCCGGGGTGTCATTAGAGGACAATTACATAGCTTCACAATACTTACCTTGACCTTTAAAATGGCTAAGTGACTTTGACAACTAGACATCCAGCATTTTCTTTTTTTCCTCCTTTTATTTGTTTTCTTTGATTAAGACAGAGTCCTGCTCTGTGCCCAGACTGGAGTGCACTGGCTCAATCTCGGATCACTGCAACCTCTGTCTTCCAGGTTCAAGTGATTCTACTGCCTCAGCCTCCATGTAGCTGGGACTACAGGTGCACACCACCACACCCAGCTAATTTTTCTATTTTTATTGGAGATGGGGTTTCACCATGTTGGCCAGGCTGGTCTCAAACTCCCAGCCTCAAGTGACCTGCCTGCCTCAGCCTCCCAAAGTGCCGGGATTACAGGTATGAAACACCATGCCCAGTTGTCCAGCATTTTCTAACATTCAAAACTCGACCTGTTTGTAGTTAAACTAAATTTACCAATGTCTTTTAAGCACTTCCTGTAATAAGCTAAAAATTTAACAATTAACGAATATAACTAATAACTAATATAACTACTAAATTTCCTAATAACCAATATTAACTCCTAAGTTTCCGTTTTATGCAGTCTCCCCAGATTATTTCCCCAAACCAAGTTGCAGCCCATTTATTCCAGCCCAATGCACTAAGTATATATATATATTCATTACATCTACTTCAACTGAACATGTTTGACATTTTGAAAAAGACAATTCCTTGCTTATCACTTCCTGCCATCTGTGGTTTGTTGGTGCCAACCTAGTTTTATAAGCAAGATAAAATTGAGGCAGTAAAGTCAGAAAGCATTTTTGGGATTTTCTTTATTGATTTTATAAGTCAGTACATATTAATAGCTATTTCTGTTTCGTCATTTCTTTTTCTCTGATGATTTATTCTTGTCCTTTTGTTTTTCTCATTAACCGCCCCCCATTAAGGTGTTGGTAGGAGGAAGGGAAGGAGATAAAATTCAAATGAGGCCATTTAGCCAGCCACTCACTGGTTAAAGCAGAGTCCCGAGAGACCAGTTTTGTGAGATGGATTCTCTTCACGGTCCAGCTTATTCTGGACAGATGCAACTTTGCTCCAAGGTTACAGACCAGCCCCTGCCAGATGTTTTGCACTGTGGCCCATGGTCACGAGGGGGGAGCAGGTCAGTAAATAGAGATGACTCAGGAAAATCCTACCTCATCTCAAGAAAAACAAGTGGATGTGTGGGTCATTCTTATCCTGAGATTCGCGGAGCATTTCACTTGTTAACTTTTCAGGCTAAAGGTCTATCAGGAAACAAGGCTGTAACTACTGCTTAAAACAGGTTTAGGCAATTACTTGTTACTTTCTTTCCCCTTCATTCTCTACAATGTCATTTAAACCAAAATCACCTGTCACCTTTTGTAGAGCTCACAGGCTGTTTTCACTTTTATAAATGGTTGAAACAAACTAAAAAATAGTCTTTCATGACATATGAAAAATATATGAAATTTACATTTCAGTGACCATCAATGAAGTTTTATTGGAATAGCCACCCAATTTGTTTATGTATCATCTGTGGCTGCTTCTGTACTACATGGACAGGGCCAAGTAGTTGCAACTGAGACTATATGCCTTGCAAAGTTGAAAATATTTGCTATCTGGCCTTTTACAGAAAGTTTGCTTCTCCCTGTTTTTTCTCACTCTACACAAACATTTCTGGTATCCTTACCACCTTAAAATTCATGTGCTTTCTTTATTTCCATTTATGCAGATTATTTTTTGCTCTTGAAAGCATAAATCAGGAGCACTGCCTCCATAAAAATGTTTTTTTTTTCTATTTTTATAAAGCACCATGTGTTTCTCAGGATTTTCAGGAGATTATAAAAACAAATGATGTCTCATCTCTTCCAGATGGTTAATAGAGTTTAAGGTGTGTACATATAAATTTATGATACTACTACAAGACTTTTTTTTCCACACTTTCTCCAGTGCTAAAATAAATGAATTTTGCTCCTGACCCCTGATTCAAATGCTATTCATTGAAAAGGGAACTAAGTCCATTTGTACTGTACTGGGAATAAATTCAAAATACATGAGTTTGTATTACCATTATTTTCCAGAAGAATAATTTCAGGCAATTGAACACCCTTTTGGAGAATATAAGAATGGTTTAAATAGTTCTGGGTGTGGCCTTCTATCCTTGAGTAGATATTATCTGTAAGCCAGCTGCCTGGAGCTCAGAGTGTATTGCCCAAGGAGGTGGCCATTTTAGAGCCCCAGGAAGTTCAGTGCTGGCATCCCTGCAGGAGTGGGTGGAGAGCACCCAAACTGCAGAGGGTCTCAGAAACGGGAATTCTTGGCCAGTTTGTACTTTGGGATGCCCCACCCCATCCATCCACACCACCCATAATTGTCTATGGCGATGAGGAGGGGAAAATGGGAGGTTGATTCTCTAACTGGGTTTTCTCAGAAGTATAACTGGAGATGCATATTCTGATACAAGGAATTTATCTGGGAGGTGATCTCAGGATACAACAGTCCAGAGTCAGGAGAGTTAGACAGAAAAGGGAAGTCAGACAATGAAGGGTGTGTCATCAAACACACTCAGGTGGCTTGACTGTATGTAAATAGCCTTTCACACAGGCTTCAGAGCTATCCTGCCTGATGGGTCAGGTAGCTTTTGGGAACGCTAATTCTCCAGTACTTTCACACTGAGCAACTAGTAAATGGCCTTTCACACAGGCTTCAGAGTTATGGTGCCTGAGGGGTCAGGTAGCTTCTGGGAATGTTAATTTTCCAGTACTTTCACCTTGCCCTGATTGGTTTCAGCGAAAAGCCTTCAGGCAAAGTGGTACAGATTCTGGCTGTTGTTAGTTGGTCAATGGGCACTCAGGAAGTAAGGGCCCAGGGGTGTGGGTGGGATACCAACATCATCTGCTATAGCTGTTTTCTCCCAATCCTTCAGAGAGCCTTTTAAGGGAACCCATGGCTGCTTTTAGGAGGATGGGAAGGGGAGGAGTAGATGCAGGCAGGAGCCAGGCTGCTCTGCAAGCCCCTCCCTCCCACTCGCTCTGTTGCTTCTGCTGCTGGGTTGGCTACGGGATTTAGACTTGAAAAGACAAGTTAGATGGTGCTATCTCTGCATCGTCATTGGACAAAGGGTATGGGGTGGAGCGTGGAGAGCAGGATTGAGAAGACCTTAGCTCTGGTCCCACATCTACCAATGTGTAACCCTAGCAAGTTAAACAACTTTCTTTAGATTTCACATTCTTCATCTATAAAATGAGCATTGGTTGGGTCTCAAACATATTTTCTTGATTAGACTCAACAAGCAACACATATATAACCCTCGGAAGAACAGAAAAAAAAAACAAAAAACACTTTTGAGATTTCTCAGAGGAAACTAGCATCGCAAATTCATCTCCTTCCACTTCCTCCTCCCAAGAGATAGGCAGATTCCTGCTCCCCTTGGAGCCCATTGTAGCTCCATCCCTTTATCAGTATGAAGGTTGCCAACGTCCTAGCAAGGTATCAAAACACATAATGGTGCCTGGACTTTCCTCTGTGTACAGGCTGTGTCATGACTGGTGTTCATATTCTCTTCCCTCACTGAACATTCTGTAAGCTGAGAGGCACCTTGCCCTGGGCATACATGTGCTGCGATATAGAGACGGCTAGTATGGGAGAGAAGGTGGCATAGTATTTAATTACATAAAATGGTATCATCCTACCTTTTCTGCCTTTAGTAGTTTAAATTAAATTGCAATTGAGTCCTAAGTGACATAGCCATAACTTACCAATATACACATCTCCAGATATGGTGTAAATGAAGCTCGTCCACCCTGGAAAGGACCAGCAACATTAAAATGTTAGTGTCCATAATGCCAAAAGGAACAAAGGCATATACATATTACAAATATAAACATATTTGGAGATGAAATCCTTTATTTTTCTTTAGATAGACATTTTAAGATTTAAGTTCTGTGAACTGTTTAAAATATACACTGACACTCATATTGTTCTCTTTCTCACACACAAACACACCCCTAAACCAAAATGACTTGGTCCCAAATATTTAAGACATACCCAAAATAGACAGTGTACAATTCAACTGGCTGTGTATCTATAGGCTATAAGCTGTATTATCAAACAAACTATTCCTTCCAGTTGTAATGTTATCATGGTAACTGCAACACTCCGGTTTGGCTTTATCTTCCATTTGTTGTGTCTCCAGTGTGTCTGAAGTATGAAGATGATGCTAGAAATATGCTTTTTTTTTTTTTTTTGAGACCGAGTCTCATTCTGTCACCCAGGCTGGAGTGCAGTGGTGCCATCTCGGCTCACTGCAACCTCCGCCTCCCAGATTTAAGCGATTCTGCTGCCTTAGCCTCCCTAGTAGCTGGGATTACAGGTGCCTGCCACCACATCTAGCTAATTTTTGTATTTATTAATTTATTTATTTTTAGAAGAGATAGGGTTTCACCATATTGGCCAGGCTGGTCTCAAACTCCTGACCTCAGGTGATCTGCTGGCCTCAACCTCCCAAAGTGCTGGGATTACAGGCATGAGCCACTGAGCCCAGCCTGGTTTTTTGCACTTAGTTGCATTCTAGTTCCAGTGTATTCTAGCTGCATTCTGGTTCCAGTGAACTCCTCCTTTTTATCGACCCTAACATACAATATGCGTAAGTTCCAGGGATGCAGGGATACATAATCTTCAGGGTATCAATGGGCTCCAGGATGGCCTGTGAACTCCCTTGAATTGTTCACACAGTTTTTGAAGTGGGCACACTTTTCTGGGAAGAGAGTACATAGACTTCACCAGGTTCCTACCATGACCCATGGGGCCAAGAGATCAGAACCATGGACAATAAGCTATTTGCACTCTCAGCACAAACACTTGATTTCCATGGGTACATTGTACCCATGGCTCAGAAGAGATGCTGTGTTTCCATCAAGAGATATGAACCTAGAAAAGGCACAGTCAAAATGGAATCAAGATATCCCTCCATATGTCTTCAGTGAAAAAGGAGATCTGGAAAGAGAATGCAGGGCACAGTTCAATGCTGGAAGGACAGAGCCCACACTGGAGTCTGTGTAGGAGTCAGTGTGGTGACAGAGTAAACAAAGGCAAGCACAGAAGGAACAGGGAGGCCAAAATATGTTCCAAGGATTTGATTGTCATGGCAGGTGGCTTGAAACGCCCAACTGGGTACAAGAGAAAAGTTATAACTGAGAAAACGTAAATTAAGTCTCACTAAGAAAATCTGAAGGACGGAAAAACAAACATGCTTAAGCAGGTCCAGAGAATATTTTCCCATCCTCCTATTTCACAGTTTTTCCTCTCTGATATTTTACTACAGTTTAAGTAAAGTTTAAGCCCTCTGAAAGTAATGTTACTTATTCATAGCTTACTCTTTTTTCTCCTATATTAACCCACTCAGACTTAGTCTTCCGAGCTTGATCTACCATCAGTTACTGAACATCTACCATGGGCATGTACTTTAGAGGGAGATACAAAAATGAATAAGGCATAGCTGGGTGTTCAAATTGTGTACCTTTGAGGAGGGAGGTCCATGGTAGATGATAAAAACACACACTAACAATTTATAGCCAGATCCCATATGTCTTAACTGGATGGGCTGGCTCTGTTGGAGTACTTCTTCCTCTGTTTTCTAATGAATGCTGAGATTTTTCTACTTCTATTTAGCCTGATTTATAATCATACTCTACAACCAAACCCCTTTTTCCTCTGCTTTTTCAAAAATTTTGCCACTGACAATTGCTTCTTTTTCAGAGCACCAATGGCTTCATTTTTTTCTGATTATACAAAAAAAAAACCATATTAATTTAAAAAATACACACACACAGAGAGAGAGAGAGAGAGAGAGAGAGAGATAGAGAAAGAGAGGGTCTCACTCTGCTTACTCTGTCACCCAGGCTGGAGTATAGTGGCTCCATCTCAGCTCACTGCAATCTCCGCCTCCCAGGTTCAAGTGATTCTCCTGCCTCAGCCTCCTGAGTAGCTGGCATTACAGGCATGCACCACCACGCCTGGCTAATTTATTTTAAGAACATGAAAGTATGGGACATCTGAACTGAAAATCTTTCTGTAATCTTCATTCCTACCCTGACATAAATATTGTTAGCAATTTGCTTTCAGGTTTTTAAAAATTTTTTGTGCACTATATATTATTTCCTTAAAAACTAGAACTAACTTGGGCTGGGTGCAGTGGCTCATGCCTGTAATCCCAGCACTTTGGGAGGCTGAGGCGGGCAGATAACAAGGTCAAGAGTTCAAGACCATCCTGGCCAATATGGTGAAACCCTGTCTCTACTAAAAATACAAAAATTAGCTGTGCATGGTGGCTTGTGCCTGTAATCCCAGCTACTTGGTAGGCTAAGGCAGGAGAATTGCTTGAACCCAGGAGGCGGATGTTGCAGTGAGTCGAGATCATGCCACTGCACTCTAACCTGGGCGACAGAGCAAGACTCCGTCTCAGAAAAAAAAAAAAAAAAAAAAAGAAAGAAAGAAAAAGAAAAAAACAACTAGAACTAACTCAATATTCTATTTTGGATATCTTTCCAAGTCAAAACATAGAAAAGTAACTCATCCTTGGGAAAAACTGCATAGCATTCCATTATAAGGACATGTCATAATCTATACAACAAATCCTCTATTTATGGTTTAAAGGTATTAAAAATGGTTTCCACATTTGATAAAACCTCAAAAACTCTCAATAGTTCAACCAGGCTTTTGTTTGAGCTCACTTTGGTTGTTCTAATCTCATTTCTCCTCTACCTGCTTTGCTTCCTATCCATCCTCCAAGCAGAAATCTAGTCTACACATAATTACCTAGGTTTGTTTTCTTTCCTTTTTCATCTTTTTACATGATCCAGAAGGACCAAAAATTTGCTTAAAGGAATGGCCAAGTCAATTTCTTAAGTGTGTTCATATATTTTTACTCCTTGTAAAATCTTCTGTTAGGATATAGAGTCCATCTTTGCAGTAATAACACAATTCATGTTGTTGATTGGAAAGCACAGAGTGTTAGAGGGAATGGAATAGGAACAAGGGCAATTTACTTTTTTCCTTCTTTTCAGCATGATGCCCATCTGCACTTGTTTCTATTAATTTGTTTAATTTCCACTAAGCATTGTTTTCTTTTTTTTTTTTTTTTCTTTTTACAGGGCAGCAGCCAACTAAGCATTGTTTCTTGTTTCCTAAGCCTGCTGCAAAAGAAAACAAATGCCAAATTTCATGAATGCTTACTCTATGTTTAACAATAGCTACATTTTACGAGAATTCCTTCTCTGCTAAGAGCAGGATTGCATCAAGGAAGAGATCTCTTGTAAGATTTTCAGGTCCTTCTCATCTTTCTTTCTTCCCCCACCTCTCCTCCCACTTTTATGTCCTGTACCAAGAATTGATGCCATCCCCCAATTTTTATTGCTTTGTCAGAATTCACACCCCCCTACATTTTCCTTTCTCCTACAAATATGGTCTCCAAGCTACTGTCTCTTTGCAGCGGAAAAGCTCTTCCCTTCCCTTGGGCAATGACGAATAAAATGAGTTGGGAGGGAAGTCACATTTTCATTCTGGCCCCCTAGGACAGTGAAGTCAGCAATGCATTTTAAGTCAGACTTCCTTTAGCCAAACATTAAAACACCAAAAATTTAAAAAAAATATGTAAATCATTTTCTGTGGCAGTTGCTCTCATGTCCAGGGAGGCTCGTAATTCTTGCAAACGTCCCTAGTGAGAACTTTCCTCAGCCTACATTCCTTGCCTTAACCCAGGTCATTTTCCTCCTGCCTCAGTCTTACAGTTCATTATTCCAATGAACTTACAAGTATTCCTTACACAGGTATGTGCAAAAAAATAGAAAAACATAGGCTGGTGACACACCAACACCATTAACAGAGATAAAGACAACTGGGCTAAGGAGAGATTGCAACCCTTCACAAACTCTGGGTCACACTAATTATCAGACCCCAAAGCAACCCTGGTTCCTAAAAGCCTCCTCCCCTACCAGCAACCTCCACCCCACCAGAAGTCCCTGCATCAGCTTTGGCAGGGCAACTCCCTCATCTTGGACTTCAAGCCTGGCCTCCTAGGACATAGAGGCAGACCTGCCTGGTTTACCCTCTCCCTCTTCATTCCACCAAATTCTTTTTTATTTTAAAATAATTTCAGACATATCTAAAAGTTACAAAAATACTACAGAGAATTATTGTACATCATTCACCGAGATTTCCCAAAAGCTAACATGTTAACATATATGCTTTATCATTCTTTTTGCTATAAATGTGTCATTCTTTTTCTGAAATATTTGAGAGTAATTTGCAGACATGTAGCCCCTTTACCTTGAAATAATTTTCAATATGTATTTCCTAAAAACAAAGATATTTTCTTACAAAACTATAGTGTACTTATAGAAATTATGAAATTAACATTGATACAATGCTACTATGTACAGATATTCAGATTATGTCAATGGTCTGAGTAATGCCTTTTATGGAAAAGGAGAAATAAATTTCTAGGTCAGGATCCAATCTGGGATCACATGCTGCACTTAGTTGTCATGTCTACTCTTTCATTTGAAACAGTTCCTCAGTCTTTTTCTTTCATTAAAAGTACAGACTGGTTATTTTATAGAATGTCCCTCAGTTTGGGTTTATTTGACGTTTCTTCATTAGACTAAACTGTTTGCTAATCCCTGTCCTTCCCAGATTTAGAGAATTTTCATTTATTTTCAGTAATTTTAATTCAGAATAGCACAAAGGATGAAATAATGAACATATATGTGTGCCATACTTAGTTCATATCTATCTTAAGATAAAAACCATACAGGTGAAAGAAATGTCCCTTAACTGGTTGCTGCCAATCCATTTTCTACACATGGTAAATTACACCTTTCTAGAATCTCCACTTAAAATCCTTCAATGGCTCCCTGTTCTCCCAGGACAAGCCAAACTCCTGACTCTGAAAGACGGACTCTTCTCAATACGTTCCAACATTTCTCCAGTATCATGGCCACTCTGCCTGCCCTGCCTCCATATTTAATTCTATCACAGCAACTCTCTCTTGGAGAGTGGGGAAACAAAGCACAGCAGCAAACCTTAAAGGAGGCTTTCTGGAGGATCACAGAAAACAAACCAACTAACCAATCATAAAAAAACTCAACGAAAATGAGCACATACCGTTAAAGGCAGAAAGTACCTGTTTCAAAATCAGTGCATCACTTTCAGGGAGATCTAGGACCAGACCCTTTACTTCTTCAAGCCTGTTTGCTGGTTTGTAAAATAAGGAATGAATCCATATACCACAGAGTTGTGATGAATATAGTCTAATGAGGAAACATCAAACATACTGTTTATATTGTATGTCTGTATAAACATATATAAATGTCCATATACATCTGTATATACATATGTGTGTGTTATGTTTTTAATCTTCTCTACACAATGCCAGGCACTCAGGAGGTATTTAACAAATATCAGTTCATGTTCCTTCCCCTTTCTTCTCTTTCCATTTTCCTCCAAATTTGTGCAGGTGGAGAGATTACACACTTCTAATGAGGCTGTGACCCAGACCAGGGAAGGGTCATCACTATGGAGATGGCCCCAAGCTCCTTACTGCACCCCCCTCACACCAAGTCAATTAGTCTCTTCAACTGTACAATACCTTGAGCAAAGCTCAGCAGGGTCATCATTTCCCAAAAGAACTCTACATTTTGGGATTTCTCCCAAAATGTCCTCATCAAGAACCTCATGGCATTAAGGATGCTGTCTGTGTCCCACCAAACACTGCAGACTACAATTGGTGACATGAGTTGGGTTGCCTGATCATGCAGCAACTGACAGCTCACCATAAGATCTGCTAGCTTGCCATGAATAGGCATTTAACCCAGATTTCTAACTGAAGATAAACAGCAAGATAAAGAAACGTCAACTTTGTAACTCTGCAATCTGGGAAAGAGATAGGTTATTAGCTGAACTTGCGAGAATTCCAATGAAAAAAAAAAAGAGAATGCCCATTTTACCAAATTTGATGACTGACACCAATAATAAAATGCCCAACTATGTAACACAATGGTACACACATCAAGACACTTGAGACAATTGGCTTTCCAGAATGAAACAGAATCAGAAGGTACTTTATATATTACAGAACGATCATACTACAGGCTGTTTATAAGCCATGGGCATATAACATTAAGAGCCATCCGTCAGGATCCCATATTTTAAGCAAGAACAAATGCAACCTGTAGGATAACCCTGTCTTGTGGTTTGGTCCATATTCATAATACTGAACACTCATTGTATTAGAAAGCTAAGACATAAATGAAATTTAGTATTTTGAATGAGAAATGCATAAGCGATATAAGCTCTTTCGAAGATAAACTCAGAATACAGCCTTCTGCATGCCCAGAATGAAGCCTAGCCCACTGGAGGACAAACCTTGCTGATGATTTTCTTGCCAATACAATAGTACTAAAAATGTATTAGAATACCCTAGAAGCTTATCCTGCTCTTTAAAAAAAAAAAAAGGTAAAATTGACAGATAATTGTATCCTGCTCTTTAGAGACTAAGTGTACAATGATGCATTGAAGTTTTATCAAGATATTTAATAACATTTTTAACTGAAGTAATATATGCTACTACTATTTATTGGTTTTATTTGAACAGAATTTGTCTCCTCTTAAGATATGCAGTATTTGCAACTGGTTTTTAATTGCTCAAAAAAAATCAGAAAATAATTCAAATATCATAATCATAAAATTCTATTTGGCAGCATAAAACAAAAACTAGTTTAGGCATTTGAACTTAGATTGAAGCCAAGTTTGTAGACTATTAAGATTGAAAATATACAGAATTTTAAGGATTAAATATTCAAAAAAATAATAGAAACCTGAAATTAGCAGGGAATGTCATAAATAACCCTTAGATTATTTTAGGATATATTTGGACACCTGTTTTTAAGAGAAAGAGGTCTTTTTTGAAAATTACAGGCAGTCTCACTTTGTTGCCCAGGCTGGTCTTGAACTCCTGGTCTCAAGTGATCCACCTGCCTCAGTCCCCCAAAGTGCTTGGATTACAGTCGTGAACCACCATGCTCAGACTGAGAAAAAGATTTTTTAAAAGCTCCTGCAAAATATGAAAAAAATACACCCCTGCCAAAATTGAAATATGCTTAAATTCTTAGAATAGGTTTTTACTTTACATTGATCATCTATTTAATCTGTTCTCTCCTAAAGGTGACATATCAGAAAAACACAACACAAATTTCGAACTGATGATATTACTCACCTAAAAATTTTCAAGAACAGTCATTTTTTTAACCTATGTGCAATATCTTGGATTTATTTACCAATGTGCCCAAGGCACTACTAATAGAGTATTGGTCACTGAAGGTCCACTTTTTTGTTTGGTGCAGGACAAGATGGCAGTTAAGAGTCCTAGCAGAAACTCAGTCCCAATAGTCACTAGCTAATTAATCTTAAGTTAATCTCTTTGTACCTCAGTTTCCTCATCTAAAAAATGATATAATCATAATCCTTACCTCACAGGGTCGTGAGGATTGCAGTTGTTAATTCTAAGAATAGGGAAGGTTCTTAGAGCAGTTTCTGGCAAACAGTAGGCACTTAACAAATGTTAGCTATAATGATTATGATTACTATATGATGATTCAATGAAGTGTGACCCCCTTAAAATGTTCATGGCATTCTCCATCAGGCATTTTTGCCATTTTTCCCTCTGTTTCAAAACCATGTTTTAAAAAATGTAATTGTATCTCACCATACATGAAAACCAATTTCATCAAAGGATATAAAATTTCATTTAAATAGTAGAAATAAGTTCAAGACATCTACTGTACAACATGGTGACTACAGTTAACAATGTATTGTATTCTTGAAAAATGCTAAGAGAGGGGATATAGAGTATTCTCATCACAAAAATGATAACTATGTGAGGTAATGCATATGTTAGTTAAATTCAGTCATCCCAGAATGTATACATACTTCAAAACATCAAGTTGTACATGACAGATACATACAATATTATCTGTCAATTTAAAAAATAATTAAAAAAACAATTCTAGGTGTAATAAATACTTCAATATGAAAGGCAAAACAACAAAGCACTTATAATAGAGAGTACATTTTTATGATCTTGGGCTACAGAAAGATGATTAAAGAAGCCACAGAAAGCACTAATCATTAAGGAGCCAATTGATACATTTAAGGCATTTTTATTTATTAAAATAGAGAAACATAGTATAGAAAGGTAAAGAAAAGATATTTGCAACACAAATAACTGACAATGACTAGTATTCAGAATATATAAAGAGCTCTTACAAATAAATATGAAAAAGACAACCCAGTCAAAGGAAAATGATGTTAAACTTCTTCCTGAGTAATTTTATATTTTAGGCTCTGATTCATGTTCATCACTGTTCTGAAGACCTATTATTGATTTACATTCATAACTGTTATGTATACATTCTAAGTATGAAGGGAACTGTGATTGAATAGTCTAATGTACTGCTGGGAAGTGGAGAGCTCTGCAAAAAGATTACTCATGAATTAAATAGGCTTTTGATCTCTCCATGAAAACACTCAAAATCTAAAATTCTACATGAATCATTCACATATAGGGCGTTCTCCTTAAAAGCAGAGAATGACTATGAAAAACCAGGCAAGAAGCCTGTGGAAAAAAATCACTATGCATGTTTTGAGGCTTACTTAAGTCATTTTTTAAAGTCACAAATGAGAGAGAGAAAAATCACTACTTGTTTTTGAGTCATTGACCATATGGGAAAACGTGTGGTACTTTCAACCAAGATCATAAGTGTGGAGGTTGACTCTAAGACATCTGCCTGATCCTACCTCCCATATCGCCCTATGTAATCCCCTCTCTTGGAGTGTGGGCTGTGGCTAGAGTCTTGCTTCTAACCAGTAGAATACAGCAAAATTGATACGATGTCACTTCTGAGATTAGGTTACAGAAAGTCTCTGGCTTCCATCCTGTTCATCTTTGTGCCTTCTGAGGAAGTCAGCGGCTATGTTGTGAGTTGCCCTATAATAGAGACCCATGTGGCCAAAAACAGAGAGCAGACTCTAGCCAACAACCCTTGAGGAAGTGAATGCTGCCAACAACCACATAAGCATGAGCTTGGAAGCACATCCTTCCCAGTCAAGCCTTGAGATGACCACAGCCCCAGATGACATTTTATTTATTTACTTATTTTTCTGAGACAGAGTCTGGCTCTGCTGCCCAGGCTGGAGTGCAGTGGGCGATCTTGGTTCACTGAAACCTCTGCCTCCTGGGTTCAAGTAATTCTCATGCCTCAGCCTTTCCAGTAGCTGGGACTACAGGCCCGCGCCACCATGCCTGACTAATTTTTGTATTTTTAGTAGAGACAGGGTTTTGCCATGTTGGCCAGGCTGGTCTTGAACTTTTGGACTTGAGTGATCTGCCCTTCTCAGCCTCCCAAAGTATTGAGATTACAGGTGTGAGCCACAGTACCCAGCCCCCAGCCGACATTTTGATTGCAGCCTTGTAACAGTACATAGCTAAGTTGTGAGACATTGCAAGATAATACATGTTGTTCTAAGGCACAAAGTTTTGGGGTGATTTGTTATGCAGCATATGGATAATTAATACAATAAGACTTATTTAAATACGTACTAATGTGACTTACCAACTAGCCACTATATGTATAGCATTAAAATCTACTTTTTAATCAAGGAAGATGTTGTTCCTTTCCTTTTGTCCCTTTGAAAGTAAACACAGAAGCAGCAACAATATATTGACAATATTTAAAAGGGTGTATCAGTTTCCTATTGCTGCTATAACAAATTACTCTAAAACTTAGTGCCTTCAAGTAACAAAAATTTATTATCTTACAATTATGGAGGTCAGAAGCCCCAAAATGGGCCTTATAGGTCTAAAATCAAGCAGGAATGCATTTTTCCTGGAGGCTGTAGGGGGAAATTTGTTTCCTTACCTTTTTCGATTTCTAGAGGCTGCCATTAGTCCTTGGCTTGTGGTGCCTTCCATTTCAAAACCAGTAATCACATCACTCTGACCTCTACTTCTATTGTCACATCTCCTTCTCTCACTCTGACTCCCCATCTCCCTGTTTCTCTTATTTAGATTCCCATGATGACATTGGGTCTACCTGCATCATCCAAGCTAAATCTCCCTATCTCAGTAGCATTAACTTAGTCACATCTGCGAAGTTGTTTTTGCCACGGAACGTAACATATACACAGATTCTGGAAACTGCGACATGGACATCTTTGGGGGAAAATTATTCTGTCTACCACAGAGGGGTAGGCTATGGGTTTTCTAATGAAATTTTGTTTATTGATCCACATATACCGTAAAGGAAAAGTTATAAGGTAAGGAAAAGCAAAAAGGTTCACAAAATCAAGTTTTTCCCATAACAGCTCTCCATTTTTAACATTCCAGATCCTGTCTTTGAGTATTTAGAAGCAAAGGTGCTGTAAAAGAAAATGAGAAAAATAAACAGAGTGGCTGTTGAGGGCCAAACTGTGAAACAGTCAGTCAGAAGACAAGGAGAACATGACCAGAAGGCATATGTTTCTTGGACAAGATAGATAGTTTCCTAGAAATACAGATTTATGTCCTTCAAAATTAGTGGTAACCAATGGTGTTATCTGTAAATTAGTTTACAGCAAAAGGAAAATCAGATTGCCTCGCAAGAGATGGTAAAAGCCACCATAAAAAAAAAAACTACTTATTCTCATTTTAGCCAACATCTAATATGAAAAACATGTGGCCAGTGTGAAAGGAATCTGGTACTGTCAGAGACTCGACAAATTAGATTCTTTGTAAGTGATGCACTGTTCAGCTCGATTCCTGATATCAACTGCCTTCCAAATCATCATTGCATGAAACATCTGTTTTCTGCAAGATTAGCATAACCCAAGAGAAATGTGATTAGCCTGAAGGAAATAAAGAAATGGTAAAAATCGATTCTGATACTATTTGTGAGAAAGAATTTAGATAAAACCTAGTGTGATTCATGAGAAACGTTTTCAGCCTCCCTTAACTGAATTTCCCTTGGGATATGTGCATTTTCCCAGTATCAGGGATGAGATGGTAGCAGTATATGCTTCTACTGCTATCTAATTAGTCTGGTAATGATACAACCAAGTCAATATTAAATTAGTTAGACTGCACAGCTTATTCCAAAAGCCAAACATAACCCAGACATCCATGTCAAATTCCCTTACCATGAGGAACAAAACAATCAAAATATTATAGACAAAACATGTCCAGGACCCTGTCAATGGCCTACACATTTCACAAAATATGTGATACAATAAAGCACCTAAATAAAAAGAATTTAGACAGTCCTTGGAGTTTATGATGGAATTTGACCTGGAAAGGTGGTTAAAAACAAAAAAAGACAAATGGTGACCTTGACTTGAATTACTTCATAATAAAATTTATTCAAGACAATTTTACCATCCAGTATATCTGATTACAGGCAGCCAGGACTAACAAATCTGCAAATAATGAGTGCTTTATAATACTTGAATTAATTGCTTGGCACTAAAGAGAGAAGCCTCAAACTTTGTATTTGTCACCTAATGGAGTGGAAGCATTCATGAGAGTGTATGTGTGTGTGTATGCGTGTGTGTGTTTGTGTGTGTGTGTGAAAGAGAGAGAGACAGAGAGGGGAGGGAGGGAGGGAGAGAGATACAGAGAGACAGACTGAGAAAAAGAGAACACTGTAACTAAAAGTGATGTATTGGAAAAGACAGGATCTTTTGCTTCATAGCTGGGTTCATAACACACTTGTTTAAAGTGGGTTTACAGACACTCAATGATAAATGTGCATTTCTAAGCTACTTGCTGTTGTATCCCTATAAAAAATGTGTTTGAAGCCAGGTGCGGTGGCTCATGCCTGTAATCCCAGCACTTTGAGAGGCTGAGATGGGTGGATCACTTGAGATCAGGAGTTCGAGACCAGCCTGGCCAACATGGTGAAACCCCATCTCTACTAAAAGTGTAAAAATTAGCTGGGCATAGTGGCAGATGCCTGTAATCCCAGCTACTCAGGAGGCTGGGGCAGAATTGCTTGAACCCAGGAAACAGAGGTTATAGTGAGCCAAGATCACGCCTTTGCACTCTAGCCTGGGCGACAAGAGCAAAACTCTGTCTTAGAAAAAAACAAAAAGTGTTTGAGGCCAGGTGCAGTGGCTCACGCCTGTAATCCCAACACTCTGGGAGGCCGAGGTGGGCTGATCACCTGAGGTCAGGAGTTTAAGACCAGCCTGGGCAACATGGTCAAACCCCATCTCTACTGAAAATACAAAAATTAGCCAGGTGTGGTGGCGCATGCCTCTAGTCTCAGGTACTCAGGGAGGCTAAGGCAAGAGAATTGCTTGAACCTGGGAGGCAGAGGTTGCAGTGAGCCAAGATCGCACCACTGCATTTCAGCCTGGGTGGCAAAGCAAGACTCCATCTCAAAAAAAAAAAAAAAAAAAGTGTTTGAAATGAAATCTCAGGTTGAAAATTCATGATGACAAAATAAAATGCAAATACAGCTTTGTAAACTGACAGATACGCATTCTCTCAGGAGGCAGTATAAGGTGATGTCTTGAGAGCAGAGCAAAAATGAACATGAACCATCCACTTCCTGCTAGTGGGATCATGGAGAAACTGGTATTCTATATGCTGCTGATATAAAGTATGACTGCCGGCCAGGTGTGGTGGCTCACGCCTATAATCCCAGCACTTTGGGAGGCTGAGGCGGGCAGATCATGAGGTCAGGAGTTTGAGACCAGACTGGCCAAAATGGTGAAACCCCATCTCTACTAAAAATACAAAAATTATCTGGGCGTGGTGGTGTATGCCTGTAATCCCAGCTACTTGGGAGCCTGAGGCAGGAGAATCACTTGAACCTTGGAGGCAGAGGTTGCAGTGAGCTGAGACCACGCCACTGCACTCCAGCCTCGGTGACAGAGTACGACTCCTTTTCAAAAAAACAAAAACAAAAACAAAAAACAAAAAAAACAAGAAAACTGAAAGTATGACTGCCTCTTTGGATTGCAACCTGACAATGCCTTTTAAAACTAAACATGCGCTCTTTGAGGAAGACGCGGTCGTAGCTGTTGTGGATCGTTAGTCCGCACGCTCCTGCTCCTGACTCACTGCTGTTCCCTCTTGCCAAAGAACAGGTCGGTCAGGAAGCCGCGCAGCAGCCTTGGCTTTTAAGGATACTGGAAAAACACCCGTGGAGCCAGAGGTGGCCATTCACCGAATTCCAATCACTCTATCAAGCTGCAACGTAAAATCACTGGAGAAGGTGTGTGCTGACTTGATCAGAGGAACAAAGGAAAAGAATCTGAAAGTGAAAGGACCAGTTCGAATGCCTACGAAGACTTTGAGAATCACTACAAGAAAAACACCTTGTGGTGAAGGTTCTAAAACATGGGATCGTTTCCAGATGAGAGTCCACAAGCGACTCATTGACTTGCACAGTCCTTCTGAGATTGTTAAGCAGATTACTTCCATCAGTATTGAGCCAGGAGTTGAGGTGGAAGTCACCATTGCAGATGCTTAAGTCAGTTATTTTAATAAATTGATTAACAGTTGTTAAAAACAAAACAAAAAAAAAAACTAAACATGCATAGAGCTGGTGACCATCCCTGGAAACCTGTCTCATCAAAATAAATTTCCACATGGGAAGGCAGATGTACAAGTATATTCATTGCAGACCAGTTTACTATATTCAAGCATCAGGAACCAAGTGAATGTTCATTGATAGAAAATAGCTAGGCCGGGCGCGGGGGCTCAAGCCTGTAATCCCAGCACTTTGGGAGGCCGAGGCGGGTGGATCACGAGGTCAAGAGATCGAGACCATCCTGGTCAACATGGTGAAACCCCGTCTCTACCAAAAATACAAAAAATTAGCTGGGCATGGTGGTGCGTGCCTGTAATCCCAGCTACTCAGGAGGCTGAGGCAGGAGAATTGCCTGAACCCAGGAGGCGGAGGTTGCGGTGAGCCAAGATTGCGCCATTGCACTCCACCCTGGGAAAAAAGAGAAAAACCCCTTCTCAAAAAAAAAAAAAAAAAAAAAAAAGCTAAATACATCATAGCATATATTTAGATGATATAGAGTATCACCGTTAAAAGGAGCCACCATTAATGATGAGTGCCTGTAGTCCTAGCTACTTGGGAGGCTGGGATGGGAAGATCTCCTAAGATCTCTTGGGCCAACGAGTTCGAGGTTTCAGTGAGCTGTAATTGTGCCACTTTACTCCAGCCTTTGTGACAGAGAAAAATCCTGTCTCTTAAAAAAACAAAACAAAACAAAACAAAACCAAAAGGAGCTATATAAATAAATTGGGAAGGATTTCCATGAAGTATTTTTCAGTCAAATAAACAGGATGTAAAAGAGTATGTATAATATGATTCAATTTTAGTAAAATGACAAAATAGCCCGATATCTGCATGTATTTGAATGCACATATATATCAGTGTAGAAAAATAAGTGTGGAGAAAAATACAGCAATATATTATTCAAGGATATATCTGTGATATATACAGAGAGGGTACTTGACATAGATAAGGCAGAACAAGGGATTGGAGGAAAGCAACTCAAAAATAAAAGAAAAAAGCACTGCACTAAAAAGTTAAAGCACACATACACTTATTTTTATAAAAATCACACATAGTGAAGTCTTACGTTTAGGTGAATTAATCTAAAATTTTTCTGTACTTAAATAGCCAGAGTGAAATCCAAAATTAGAAGAAAAGAAATAATAAAGATCAGAGTAGAAGTAAATGAAATTGAGACAAAAAAAAATACAGAAGATCAATGAAATGAAAAGTTGGTTTTTTGAAAAGATAAATAAAATTGACAAACCTTTAGATGGACTAAGAGTAAATGAGAGAAGACCCAAAAAAATAAAATCAGAAATGAAAAAGAAGACACAATGAGACCACAGAAATACAAAGAATCATTAGAAACTGTGAACAACTATATGCCAATAAATTGGAAAACCTAGAAAAAATAGATAAATTCCTAGATACATACAACCTACCAAGATTGAACCACGAAGAAATAGAAAACTTCAAAAAACCAATAACTAGTAAGGAGACAGAAGCCTTAATAAGCCTTCCATCACAAAAAAAAAAAAAAAAAAAAAAAAAAAAGCCCAAGATGTGATGGCCTCACTGTTGAATTCATCCTATGAGGCCAGCATTGCCCTAATATCAAAACCAGACAAGAACACACAAAAAAAGAAAACCACAAGCCAATATTGCTGATGAACATAGATGCAAAAACTCTCAACAAAATACTAGCAAACTAAATTCAACGGCACCTTAAAATGATTGTTTACCATCATCAAGTGTGATTCATCCCAAGGAGGCAAGGATGTTTCAACATATACAATCAATAAATGTGACACATCACATTAACAGAATCAAGATGAAAAAATATGATTATTTCAATAGATGCTGAAAAAACATTCAATAAAATTCAATATCTCTTTATGACAAAAACCTTTAACAAACAGGGTATAGAATGAACATACCTCAAAATAATAAAGGCCTTATTATGACAAACCCACAGCTATCACCATATTGA
The DNA here is from genome assembly GCF_009761245.1 of Sapajus apella. NCBI lineage: Eukaryota > Metazoa > Chordata > Mammalia > Primates > Cebidae > Sapajus > Sapajus apella. Next base: position 11,239,396 of record NW_022436957.1, read on the forward strand.
ATGGGGAAAAAATGAAAGAATTCAATTGAAAAACTGAATTCCCCTAAGATCTGGAACAAGGAAGAGATGCCCATTTTAACCACTTTCATTCAACATAATACAGGAAGTCCTGGCCAGAGCAACTAGGCAAGAGAAAAAAATAAAGGGCATTCAAATAGGAAAGGAAGAAGTCAAACTAGTCTTCTTCACAGATTACATTATCTTATACTAAGAAAAACTTAAAGACTCCACCAAAAAAAAAATAACCATTAAACCTAATAAACAAATTTGGTAAAGTTGCAGGATATGAAATGAGCATACAAAAACTAGTAGCATTTATGTACACCAACGGTGAACAATGTGAAAAAAAAATCAAGAAAGCAATCCTATTTACAATGGTTACAAAGAAAGATTACAAAATACCTTGGAATCAACTTAATCAAAGAAGTGAAAAGTCTATACAAGGAAAACTATAAAACACTGATGGAAGAAATTGAAAAGGAGACACAAAGAATGGAAAGATATTCCATGGTCATGGATTAGAAGAATTAGTATCATTACAATGACAATACTACCAAAAGCAATTTACAGATTCAATGCAATCCCTATCAAAATGCCAATCTCACTCACAGAAATGAATCCTAAAACTGATACGGAACCACAAAAGACCCCAAATAGCCAAAGCAAGCCTGAGCAAAATGAACAAAGCTTGAGGCATCACACTACCTGACTTCAAATTATACTACAGAGGTATAATAACCAAATCAGCATGGTACTGGCATAAAAACAGACACATAGACCAATGGAACTCATTTTTGACAAAGGTGCCAAGAACATACACTAAGGAATAGACAGTCTCTTCAATAAATGGTGTTGGGAAAACTGAATATTCATATGCAGAAGAATGAAATTAGACCTCTACCTCTTGCCATAAACAAAAATCAAATCAAAATGAATTAAAGACTTAAATTTAAGACCTCAAAATATGAAAATACTACAAATAAACATTGAGGAAAATGTTTATTTTCCTCAATCCAGGGCATTGGACTGGACAAAGATATTTTGTGTAAGACCTCAAAAGCACAAGCAACCAAAGCAAAAATAGACAAATGATATTATATCAAGTTCAAAAGCTTCTGCACAGCAAAGAAAACAATCAATAACATGAAGCCAGGTGTGGTGGCTCTCACCCATAATCCCAGCACTTTGGGAGGCCAAGGCAGGCAGATCACTTGAGGCCAGGAGTTCAAGACCAGCCTGGCCAACATGGTAAAACTCTGTCCCTACTAAAAATACAAAAATTAGCCAGGTTTGGTGGCACACACACCCGTAATCCCAGCTACTTGGGAGGCTGAGGCAAGAGAACCATTTGAGCCCAGGAGGCAGAGGTTGTAGTGAGCAGAGATCACGCCACTGCACTCCAGCCTGGGTGACAGATTAAGACTCTGCCTCAAAGAAAAAAAAAGTGGAGAATGGGAGAAAATATCTGCAAACTACCTATCTGACAAGGGATGAATAATCAGAATATTTAAGGAGCTCAAGTAATTCAATAGCAAAAATAAATCTAATTTAAAAATGGGCAAAAGTTCGGAATAGACTTTTATCAAAAGAAGACATACAAATGGACGGTAAGTATGTGAAAAAAATGCTCAACACTACTAATCATCAGAGAAATGCAAGTCAAAACCACAATGAGACTTCATCTCACCCCAGTTAAAATGTCTGTTATCAAAAAGGGAATAACACATGCTGGTGAGGAGGTGGAGAAAGAGAAAACTTTGTATATAGTCAGTAGGGGTGTAAATTAGTACAATCATTATGGAAAGCAGTATGGAGGTTTCTCAAAAAAACTAAAAATAGAACTACCATATAATCCAGCACTTCAACTGCTGGGTACATATTTAAAAGGAAAAAAAATCAATATATCAAAGAAATATCTGCACTCCCATGTTTATTGCAACATTATTCACAATGGCCAAAACATAGAATCAACTTAAGTGCCCAGCAATAGCTGAATGGATAAAGAAAATATGGTATAAATACATAATGAAATATTATTCAGCCATAAAAAGAAAGTCATCTGCAGCAATATGGAGAGAACTGGAGGACATTAAGTTAAATAAGCCAGGAACAGAAAGATGAATATTCCGTGTTCTTACTCTTATGTGAGACCTAAAAAGTGGATCTCATAAAGATCTCAAGAAGACTGATAGTTATTAGAGAACACGAAGGGTAGGGGTCAGGGTGGGATAAAAAGAGATTGATTAATGAGTACAAATATACAATTTGATAGAAGAAATAAGACCTACTGTTTGATAGATCAGTAGGATAACTATTGTTTACAACAATCTATTATATATTTCTAAACAGCTAGAAAAGAATAATTCAAATGTTTCTAGCAGAAAGACAAATATTTAAGGTGAGAAATATCCTAATTATACTGACTTGATCTTTATAAATTATACAAATGTATTAAATTATCACATGTACCCTGAAAATATGTACATCTATTATGTGTTAATAAAAAAATAAAATTATTTAAAAATAGACCAGATACAATGGCTCATGCCTGAAATCCCAATACTTTGGGAGGCCAAGGCACAGGATCACTTAATGCCAGAAATCTGCAACCAACCTATGCAACATGGTGAAACCCTGTCGCTACAAAAAAAATTTTTAAATTAGCTGGGCATAGTGGCACATGCCTGTAGTCTCAGTTACTTGTGAGGCTGAGGCAGGAGGATCACTTAAGCACAGGAGTTCGAGGCTGCAGTGAGCTATGATCATGCCACTTCACTTTGGCCTGGGTAACAAAGTGAGACCCCATGTCTACAGGAAAAAAAAAATTATCAAAAAATAGCCAGAATTTTTTTTAAAAGAACAAAATAGGCCTTAAATACTTGGGAATTTTCTTTTTCTTTTTATTTTTTTTATTTTTATTTTTATTTTTTTTATTTTTTCCCATTTATTTATTTTATTGCATTTTAGGTTTTGGAGTACATGTGAAGAACATGCAAAATTGTTGCATAGGAACACACATGGCAGTGTGATTTGCTGCCTTCCTCCCCATCACCTACATCTGGCATTTCTACCCCTGCTATCCCTTCCCAGCTCCCCACCCCCCACCGTCCCTCAATACTTGGGAATTTTCTAATTATTCTTTGGATTCAAATGTCAATCTAAAGGTAGCTTTTACATAACAACACTTGTATCAAGCAAAACCTGTATCTCAATCAAGTATGCACTTGTTTATAACTAACACAAGTCCAAATTTGCTTTCAGGAATACTGTGAGTCAATAGGAGCTGGAAAGTCAAGAGACAGGGGTATTTTCCTTGCCCTACATCATCCAGTAAGTCTTTGAGTGGCTTTGAGCAAGTGACCAATCTTTTATGCCTTCCACACATGTAAATTGAGGGGTATGGCCCACAGGTCTGGCCTTAACATTCTGTGAATTCTTCCTGATTTTTTTTTTTTTTTTTTTTGAGACGGAGTCTCGCTCTGTTGCCCAGGCTGGAGTGCAATGGCATGCTCTCGGCTCACCGCAACAACCTCCACCTCCCGGGTTCAAGAAATTCTCCTGCCTCAGCCTCCCAAGTAGCTGGGATTATAGGTGTGTACCACCATGCCAGGCTAATTTTTGTATTTTTAAGTAGAGACCAGGTTTTACCATGTTGGTCAGGCTGGTCTCGAACCCCTGACCTTGTGATCTGCCCGCCTCGGCTTCCCAAAGTGCTGGGATTACAGGCGTGAGCCACCGTGCCCGGCTTCTTCCTGATTTTCTTAACTTGAAAGGTCCCAGCCATATTTGTCAATTTAAACATAATTAAATGTAAACAGTTCATAGAACTTTGTGCTGAGTTTCAGAAACAAGCACATTCTAGAGAAAACAGCTCCTTGGTTTTTGAGTGTGTGTGTGTGTGTGTGTGTGTGTGTGTGTGTGTGTGTGTGTGTTAGATGCAGTTTTGCTCTTGTTGCCAGGCTGGAGTGCAATGGTACAATCTCGGGTCACCACAACCTTCACCACCTCCCAGGTTCAAGTAATTCTCCTACCTCAGCCTTCGGAGTAGCTGGCATTACAGATGTGTGCCACCGTATCGGCTAATTTTTTTGTATTTTTAGTAGAGACAGAGTTTCTCCATGTTGGTCAGGCTGGTCTCAAACTCCCAATCTTGGGTGATCTGCCGGCCTCGGCCTCCCAAAGTGCTGGGATTACAGGTGCGACCCACCATGCCTGGCCATTTTTTTTTTTTCCTGGCATGATTACTAAACCACAGAACCCATCATACCTTTAGGAATAGGCTGGGAATGTTTTGCTCCTGGGTCCAATTTGAAGTCCAAATATAAGGTTGGTGTGCGAGTGTAAATCTTGGACTGAAAAGGAAAAGGAAACCATCAGTGTTTTTTTTCTAAGAATAAGGTTCTTCTTTCTTTCAGTTGGCGCTTCCATAATAGGCCTGGGCCTAGATCCGTTATATTTATAGTTCCTCCTAGGGAAGCGTTAAAGTCAGGGTGGGCTGCTAAAACAGCCCCTCTTAAAGGTCTTGGTCTAGAAGTTAGCGCTCCTAGCTTTACAATGTGGCTGACAAACTAATTTCAGGATGACAGCTGTCTCCCTACAGCCATTTCCCAAATATGGTCTGATATTAACATTTTACCAGCCAATAGTTGCTCCAAATTTCCCACTTCCAGTCTTCCACTTGATATGGTAGCTTATCTCACAACCAAATGTATGTTTCTTCCCCGTGTCTCAAAAAAGTCATTTCCATTTTGAATTTAAAAATGTGGACTGCACATATTTTTTTATTTTTTCTTACTTGGCCCTCTGGCTAACAAAAGTGGTATGACACTGCTCACTTGAAAAAGCCACAACTCCAATGTAAGAAAGGCAAACTTTGGCAGGATTTTCTATTGCAAACAGTAACTTTGATTCCATTAAGAGTTAAGCAGAGTTTCTAATTCAATATAATACCATCCTGAATCATTGGCATAGACTAAAATTCAAGGGATTAGAACTGTTGCTATAAACTTTATGATGTCTCATTGTTTATCACAAAGCTCCAGTGGTTCTAGTTTACTTTTTCAACTTAAAATGCACATGAAAATGTAAAAGCACATAACCTTAAACTTGGCAAGGATATGTAGTAGCTGGAATTTTCATTCACTGCTGGTGGGACTATAACATGGTATAAACACTTTGGGAAAGTGCTTGGCGGTATGCAGTACAGATTAATATACATACATAAGCTATGATCCAATATTCCAACTCATAGGTATATACTTAACAGCCACCTAAAGACAGGCACAAGAACCTTAATAGTGTCAGAATTGGTAATAGCCCCAAACTGGAAATAGTCCAAATGTCTTTAATAATAGAATGGATAAGTGAATGTTAATATACAATGGAGTACTATATAACAAGGAGAATGAATGAACTCAACTACATGCAACAACTCAGATGAATTTCATAAGCATATTATTGAGCAAATGAAGGTGGACATGAGAGATCATACACTGACTCCATTTCTACAAAGTTCAAAACAAGGAAAAATTAATTTATGGTGTCAGAAGTCTGAAAATTAGTTACCTTAGGAAGATTAGTAACTAGAAAGGTATTTTAAAGGGGCTTCTAGGAGCTGGTAATGTTCTGTTTCTTAACCTGGCTGCTGGTTTTACAGGTGTGTTTTCTTGGTAAACATTCTCTGAGCTGTATACTTGATCTGTGTACTTCTCGGTGTATATATTATATTTTAATTAAAAGATTACATTCATGCATTTTTAGACAAAAAGGGAATCTAGAGCCCAGAATTATTTACTCTCCTTGCTAAAGGCATAATTTTGTGGAGAATGATGCAAGCTCCACGAGAACATGAACATTTCTGCCTTTGTTACCACTAAATTTTCAGGGCCAACTCACTATGTCTGTCAAATAGTAGGTGTTCAATAAATATTTACTGAATGATGTTTCATAATGGAAAACTCCATGTATAGTAATATAGTTATTGACAGTATATATGTGTATATATATATATGAATATGTATATGAATATATATACTGACAGTACATATGTACACACACATATATATACTGTCAATAACTATACTACTCCATATACTGTCAATAACTGTATTACTATACATAGGATTTTACATACATATATTTATGATATTCATCAGTATCTTTACTTACATGTAGCAAAATGCTTCTCTTCAGGACAGGTGAATTTGGTAAGATCAAAGTATTTATCTATACATTAAATTCTGAAATAAAGAATTGTGAATAATGTTGACTATCAAAAGAATTTTTTTTCCCTTCCTCTGAATGTCTCCTATTGAAGCTTTGGGGTTTAAAATGGTCTGGGAGAGTTTTGCATGATTTAGAAGGTCAAGCTGTATTAACACAACTTCAAAGACTAGAAAAGTCAATTCCCCTGCGCATACATAAATGAAACCAGAAAGACCTGTGACATCAAGTGCATAAGGCCAAAGATTCACAATCAATCTGAAGAGCTTGAAATATACATAAAAGAAGGGCAGCACACAAGGGACACAGGATCTGGTTCTCTAGGATCATTAGGTGTATAAGGCACCATCTGGAAAGAGACTGATTTTGTCTGATGAGGACTTCTAAAATTACCTCTAAAAAGATCAAGGGTAAACTTCATATCATATCAAATGACTCCTCTGTTCAGGCAATATTTTGCTGTCTTTCAGGGGGTGGACGGCTAGGGGAGGAACAGCATGGGGTGGGGGATTGGGGATGGACAGCATGAGGAGAAATACCTAATGCAGATGACGTGGTGATGGATGCAGCAAACCACTACCATGGCACATGTATACCTATGTAACAAACCTGCACGATCTGCACATGTACCCCAGAACTTAAAGTATAATAAATAAATAATTTTTTTAAAAAGATCCCTGTTTGGTTTAAGCATCTTTCTCAATCTCTGCCTCAGTGGCAGATGTAGTATCCCTTCCAACAGAGAAGAAATTCATCACAAAGAGATTCTTGGTTTAATTTTTGCTATCACTCTCCCAGAATGTGGCCATAAAAATAATCTTAACTGGAAGTCAGGAGTCTTTCATGCTGTATTGCCTTTTCTTTTTTCTTTCTTTTCTTTCCTTTCTTTCTTCTCTTTCTCTTTTTTTTTTTTAAATTTTTTTGCAGAGATGGGGTTTCACCATGTTGCCCAGGCTGGTCTTGGACTCCTGGGCTCAAGCCGTTTGCCTGCCTCGGCTTCCCAAAGTGCTGGGATTACAGGTGTGAGCCACTGTGCCCAGCCAGAGGTATTGCTTTTTCTGCTGACCAATGAAACACTTATCTTCTGGGATAATTCACTCATCTGAAAATTTTGTGAGGGTAGTTGCTGATGTTTAAGTCTATTTCTGGTTCTGAAATTCTGATTCAGAAAACTATTTTCCTCCACACTCTAATTTTTAAAATTCCCTTCCAATTTCTCAGACTAGAGCTAAAGAGAAGTAAGAATGTGGCTGGGGTGAGGGAGGGTAACTAGAGCTGTGGGGAGTTGGTGGGAAAGCTCTGGTTAACTTGCTGTATTCTTGCCCTCAACCTCAGTCATGAATCTGCCCTCTTGGCTGGCTCTCTTTCCTTCTTCCTTCCTGTCTCTTGCTTCTCAACCTCACATTCACATAGAATGTTCTATATTCATTTATGTATTCATCTTAAAAATTTTAAACAGAAACCAATGAGAGACTTTAATAAAGCTACAAAATATATTCCATTTTCTCACAGCGTGAAAAAGTCTAAGAGGAAACTTATAATTCATTTTGCAGATGTTTTTCACAACATCTTTAACCTAAAACAGAATTCCAATTCTAGTATTCTTTTCATATTGGGAATTGGATCACTGAGGGTGTCAATATAACACGTCTTGAATAATAAACTGCCCCAAAGCCTCCAAAACTGAATGTATATTATTCTATTTAAAATAATCTATAATGAGACAAAACTCAATTTGGAAGATGTTCCTATAAGTGTATGTGTAGGTGTATGTATGTATATATATACATATATATAATTTAAAAGCATGTGGGTTTTATTTTTTGATTTTGATCATCCATGGTAAGTCTATGGAAATAGCAAATGTTCATTTAACTCAAAGGTTAAATGAATCATTAATGCCAGCCTCAAATATACCTTGAGCAAACCTGGATTCAGTCTTTCCATTACACACACTGCTGATTTTCAACCATAAAGGAATCTTGCTGTTAGGCACATTGTTTCTTGTGTTGTTTATTTTTATGTATAGTATTAAACTATTAATAGACACTCAAAAGAGAATGATCATTTAATTAAATCATTCTTTTTTGGTTAAAACTTAGCTATCAATGTATCTATTTCCACAACAGTCAAACAAATTTGTTCATTAGAAACTAAAAGAAAATACTACCCTATAAATCTGTTGTAGCATGGACAGAGCTAATGTACTCAAATTCGATCAGTGAATTTGTTTTTTTTTTTTTTCCTTTTCTTCTGTTTCAGTTCTGATTAACAATGACTGCAGAGGTACTAAAATCCAAAACTCTTCCCCTTTCCTCTTTTTTTCCATTTCACAATTCAATGTTGAAAGTATTTAGGAAACTTTAAAGTTTTAGCCTATATTTCAAAAGCCTAATGGCTTAAAATATTATGGTTCAAATATTATACAGAGAATATTTCTAGAAGGTAAGTAATTTAATTCTTCATAAGAGGTAAAGGGTAAATTTTGTCTAACCTACAATGGGGCTGCTACCAAATTCAGGTAAACCTTGTCTCTCTTTCCCTGTAAATATGTCAGAGCCAAACCCATAATGAGTCTCAGACACCACTCCAATAATGGCCACAAAACAACCAAGACAAAACAAGGTCTATAAAACCACTTCCTTCCAAATTCAAATTCCAACCACCTTCATCTTATGTCCTTCAAAGACTTCCCACTTACCCTGGCTTTTGGTAGGATATCCTTGTCAAGCTGGCTTCCTTCCTCTGCTTTTATTCATAAATGTGATTTTAATTAGGAGATCAAATCACTTCCACATGGAAACTATGTGGCTTTAAAATATCTCCCCAAGAAAAAGAATGCAGCATGCTACGTTACTATGTATGAGTGTGGCAAAGAAGTATCTTGAATTTTGCCACTGCTCCTTTCACAGATAACTGCTGCTTTTATCACCATCTTGACCCTCCCTAAAAGCAAGTGGCAGCAATGTAGTGTAAGGTGTCAAACCTATAATAAATGCTTTCACATATCTTTAGGGGAAGTGTTTCAAAAACCCTTTATAATTTAGTTATTTTTCAGGAAATGTACTCAAATTGTCAATCTTACTGTAATATTTTGCTTAAGCAAATTACTCTAACCATATTAATGAGTGCCAATCCCCAATATCCTATAAGAGAAAGAAAGAGTGTTTCTATTTGTTCCTAGACATGCACCCCCCATTTTGGACAACTCCCCTAATGTTGGACATTGTGTTTTATGGGGTTTTGTGTGTCATTGTTAGCTTTTGATGAATCTCTTGGCACATAAATCTTGGATTACATTTCTATTTTTCTCCTTCACAGTGAAATTATAGGTCTAAAGGTTAAGACTTTGTGGCCAAAAGCAAATTGTTCAACATAATCATCTGGTTAAACAGTAATTTTGCCAAAAATGTCTATTGCTAGTCACTGTTTTTCCTAGTCTTCGTACTTTTCCTACACCACGGGGCAGCCTTTCTACTCTTTACGTGCTCTAAATAGTTTTTTCCCCATCTTCCATCTCATCTCCACTTGTTAGAAAGTTAACATATTCCAACGAATCTCCTATTGTTGCACATTTTTTTCCTTGTCACAAACATAGAATGGAAAAATTGCTCAAAAAAGGTAAAAGGTAAAAAAATAAACTCCCCTGAAAGCCTTTGGAAAATGGAAAAAAGCTTAACTTTAAGAAAAAAATTTAAAAGCACCACTTCCACAGTACAAATACCATTATCTCAACAACCTGTATCTAGCAGTATTTGTTCTTGAACAAATCATCATTTGATCACTTGTTATACTGACTTGCTTTCATCCAAATTGGTTTTGTCAAATCACTTGGTAACTACCTTTAAAAAGTGCCCATCTCATCAAAATGTTGACCATCTTATTTTTTTCATTTAGTTCAAGCAGAAATTGGCATCTCCTTACTCTTTGACTATTAGTTTGGGTAATATTATTAATTTAAAAATAATAGTATTAATATAAAAATAGCAATAACTAAATATGTTGAGGGCTTAGTACATACCAGGTACTATTTTTGGGGCTTTGTATGTATTAAGGGCACTTGTATTTCTCTTCTAGTAAACTATCTGCTCATTAGCCTATTTAACTTTTCATTCACTTATCAAATAATTTCCTCATTCAAAAAATGTTAGTTGACAATCTATAATGCACTAGTCATTGGCTATATACTGCTGAATGACAGTTCTGCTCAACCCTTTGAAGTTTTACTTTCTAGTGCAGAAGATAATTTAGCAAATTAAATATAAAACTTTAAAATGTGGTACATGCTAGAAAAGAAATAAATAGGATTCAGAGAGAGAAAATAAAATCAGGAGAGTAATGGAAGTCCTCACTAGGGAGATTATATTAAAGTGGAGACTTGAATAAGAAGAGTTGAGGGTAAGAGATTTATGGGCAGAAAAAACAGAATAGCACGGGTGAAGGCCATGAAGCTGTAAAGAGCTTGAAGAATTCAGAAACTGAAAGGAGAGCAACATGGCAAACATAAAGTGATTACTGGAGAGAATGACATGAGATAAGTTTAGAAAGTTAGGAAAGATTTAATCAGATATAGGCCATAGTATGGCATTTGGGATTTCTTTAAACCACAATAAGAACACACTGAAGAATAACCAGATCCAATTTTCATCTTAAAGAGATGTCTTAAGCTACTGTATAGAGAACTGGAAGGGAGTAAGAATAGAGGAGACTCCTGAAGAGGATGCTGGAGTGGGCCAGAGAGGGATGGGAGAGAAGTAGGTAGATTTGAAATAATATATTTGGAGATAGACAGGTTTTGCTGAGGGACTGGATGAAGTGGGTATAAGGATGACCACCATGTTTCTACTTTGAGTGATGAGTGACAGTGCCATTCATTGAGATGGAGAAGATTGAAAGAGAAACAAGTTTTTTCGTTTGTTTTTCACTCTCAAGACAGGTGAGGGTAGGGAGAAAAATACTTCAACTTTTCCTATTTTAAATTTGATGTGCCTGGGCACCATGCAAATGGAGATGTCAAGTTGGCAGTTGCAGATATGAATCTACATACAGCCCGAAGGGGGCTTGTACTGTGAATATAAATCTGGGAGTTGTCAGACTATACATGGTATCTAAATCCATGAAATAAATAAGCTCACCTAGGCAGAAACTCAATGAAAGAAAAGACTCAGGATTGAGATCCAAGGAACACAAGTGTTTAAGGGTCTTGCCAAGAAAACAGTGTCTCCCAGAGAAAGGAAACTGAGAAGGAGCAAAGAGCATCCAGAGACAAGAATGCATTATCTCAGAAGCCAAAGAAAGAGAGGCTATAGAGAAAGACAAAGCAATTAAGCCACGGAGAGGAAGAGCTAACATGAAGAAGGAACCAAAGAGAGAAAAGAAGACGGAGAAGAAGAAGAAGACAAAGACGACGAAGATAATCAAGATGAAGAAGAAAAAAGAAAAAATAAGTAGGAAGAAAGAGGGAAGAAGGAAGAGGAAGGAAGGAAGGAAGAGGAGGAGGAGGAGGAGGAGGAGGAGGAGGAGAACAAGAACACCACCACCACCTCTGGTTTGCCCACTTGGAAGTCAGTGGTGACTGGTTTCAATGGACCAAGGTGGGTGGATGTCAAGTTGTGAACATCAAGGAGGTAGGATGGTGGATATAAAACGTGCAGACACATCTTCAGTGAAGTGTGATTGGGAGAACGAGTGGAAAACTGGGGGGCATGAAATCAAGAAAGTTTAGTGCTTCTCATCAATTCATATGAGAGGTTTTTTTCAATAAAGTAAAGTTATTAAGCAATCTCAGTTTGTTTTTGGCCTTTAATTTCACTTACAAGGTTTCTGACAGGGGTCAAATCTATTAATCTTTTCCTTCCAATGCTTTTAAACATAGAAAATCTTTCCCCATCCAAAGATCATATAAATGTTTGTGAATATTTTTCTAGTTCAAAATTTTTAACATTAAATTATTTAATCTATGGCAGGGTGCAGTGGCTCAAGTCTGTAATCCCAGCAATTGGGGAGGCTGAGGTGGGTGGATCACTTGAGGTCATGGGTTCAAGACCAGCCTGACCAACATGGTGAAACCCCATCTCTACTAAAAACACAAAAAATTAGTCTGGCGTAGTGGTGTGTCCCTTTAATTCTAGCTACTCAGGAGGCTGAGGCAGAAGAATTGCTTGAACCTGGGAGGCTGAGAATGCAGTGGGCTGACATTGCATCACTGCACTCCAGTGAGACTCTGCCTCAAAAAAAAAAAAGAAAAAGAAAAAAAAAAAGAAAAGAAAAAAATTATTTAATCTATGTGGAATTCTTTTGACAAATAACTGTAAGATCATGAGCTAATCTGGTTTCTTTTTATTAAATGGTTAACCAATTGTCTCAGTTGGCTTATTCTTCTTTTCCTCAATTGATAATCTTTATCCCAACTTAGTTTGCACATATATTTGGGTATAGCTCAGGTAGGTTCTCTTTCTGCCACTTACAAGGAAGAGCCTCAATAGGGAAAACCAAGTGTCCACTTCATTTACTAGCTCAGGAGTCCCAGTTAATAGAGTAAGATCTCCACAGGAGTTCATGTCATCATCTAGTACAGTTCTTATGGCTTCCCGAGGTCCTCATCTTCCTTCTACCACCTTCCCACTCTCATGATCTGTTGGCCTTTGCACTGGGGATAAAAATGCATCAGCACAGACCTAGTCTCTTCACTACCATACACACTCAGGAAACTCACTGCCAGATCCCATTGTCCCTGTGTGGGGAACCGTACATACTTTCTCATTTCTCCTGGAGATGGTAAGCCTTTGAGGAAGTGAAAAGTAGATTTACCATATTGTTTAAAGCAAACTTCTAGCTCATTTTTAGGATAGGCCGATGCTCTTCAACAAAATGATGTCTTCTGTATCCAATCCAAAGCACTTTGATTTCTGAATTCTTCATTATTTTAAACAATTCTGATAAGCAGTGGGAAAGATTAGTTTCTATCCCCAGTGTCAAAGGTATCGTGGGAAGGATTAAAACTCTGTAATCATATTTTGACATATACATGAAGTGCTACACAAAGAGAAGACAAGGAACTTTCAGGCAAAATGCCAATGACTCTTTGTAGGGTGGGAGTTAGAGAGGGCCAGAAAACATTTTTAACTTTTATCAACCATAAAAGACTGTGGACAGTCTTGAACATCAAGCTGTCTAGCTGACCAAGAATTCTGAACATAGCCAAATTCAGTTGATAGTATTCTTTTTCAAGCAGCCCTTTAATCAGTAGTAATACTGTCGTCCTTCTCTTTTTCACCTTTTATTTATGGGAAGAGTAGTAAGGAGAGAAGGACCAAAGGGGAAGAGAATAAAGATGATGACAGGGACTCACAGTACTGAAATTTAACCAGAGACATGTTAATCGTGAAACTGGACTTTGATTTCTTCACCCTTTGAGTCAGCATTCTTGCCTGAAGTTGGGTTACAGATGTTCTAATTTCTTGGAAAATTAAAACCAGAAAAAGCACAAATGTCCATATCTTGTATAAATAATCCATCTACAACTCTATAAAGGCAACAGTATAATAAAACCACAAATGGCCCCCAAATAGGCTCACACAGAGCCTTCCTATCTGCTAATTCCAATCCATGGGTAATGTGTTCCAAGACAGAGTCAGCAAACCTATTAACCAATGCTAGAATATTCCTCACAGGGCTTCTAATCTCTATTAGTTACATTTGTTACTTACTAAAATATTTTTAAGAGTTCTTGTAGGAAAGTGCATCAAGATGTAACAAAGGACACTATTTGGCAAAGATTTCCTAAAGCTCTGAGTACAGATACCTTCATATAGATATGATCCTCCAATTTTATGATTAAAACTAATGAAGGAGTCTAGAGTTTCTTCTGTGTGGTCATTTGCAGAATGTTCTGACACAGATAGGCAAAGGTGTCTCCTTTTACAGATATGTGCCTGAAGGTACCGTTTTGGTGTAGAAAGAGACATGGTCATTTTGAAGCTTCCTTCCATGAAAATGCTAAGGCATACCCTAACTGAAGAGAGAGACACTCAGCAAACTTATGCATAAGGCTGAATGATGTGATAAAGCAGGGGAAATGGTCAAATAAAATGGGGCAAAAATTCAGGAAACCTGACTTTGGGTCTGGTCTTCTTCCACAATGAGCTGTGTGACCTTGGTAACGACTTTTTGCCTAGTTGGGTTTCAGCTTTCTCATTTACAAAGTGATGGAGTTGGAGAGCTTATCTTTGGGATCCATTTCTGCCTGACATTCTGATTCAAATGAAAGTACCAGAAGAAAATGGAACAGTAAGTGGTGGTTGGCTTTGAAAAGCGTATCATTCTATCAGGAATTCTAGATTCATGTTGCTCTAAAAACTTTGTTCATATCCTAATACACCATTACAGCAATGGAAGAGCTGAATGGAGAAACTGAAAGTTTCCATAAAACTGTTATATAAATGGGCCAGAGACAGCCCAGGTATATTAGGTAAAAATGGTCCCCATGTTGGTTACTTCCTTACACTAGGATAGAACCATTAGCCCAAAGTGCACTGATGCCAAACTCCAATGTTCATGCATCAAATTGCTTTACATATATTCCAAAATGAACACATTTTTAGCCATTTAGAGCCTACCTACTCCATATACACTGTGAAACTATTCCCAACATCTGCTAGCCAGAAATAAGATAAACTATTACTAACATCTGCTAGACCGCTATAAGACCTCAAACTCCTCTGTCCTTCAGAGCTCTCTAATCCAGAGACACCTCACCTTGATGCTGAGTGATACTACCTAGACATGTAAGCCTCCTCTCTGATTTCCCCTACTCATTCAGGTCTCTTGCCCTATTTCCTTTCTGAGTGGTGGCCTTGCGCCACTATCTCTGGAAAATCTCCAGCTGTGAGGAACCTTCTCTCTTGTGCAACATTGTCTGAGCACTGCCCAAATGAAGTTTGCATGTTACTGCCTCTCATGAAACTTCCTCTTCCCCAATTCCCAAATTTACCACATCAACCCATCTAAATACAGTATTCAAATAGATCCTAAAAGTATTGAATATGGCCTCCTGTGTACCCACAAACAAGAGGAGAGGAAGTCCCCTGCTATTCAGCACCAGCTCAGAAAAATTGAGGAACTGACAAAATCTGCTGAAAGGCTGGAGCACTATGGAAGGGATCAGTATATACCCCCAATTCAGGTCAGGGATCATTCATGAATTCCTGTACAAGTAGAGAGTGGTCAGACCCTTGGCAAAATGATAGATGGGCCAAGATTTTCCTCTTGAACCCTTCAACATGTATCTCTCCTCTTAAGCCCTTTCAGTCTTTAAAAGTTTCCAAGACAAAACCTCTCAACAAAAAATCTGATTTCTATTGGGTTGTGCCAAACTGGTGAAGGACCTATGTAAGCATGTGGTTAAGAGCACAAACCCTGGAGCCAGATAATTGAGTTAGAATCCCAGTTCTGTCACTTACTATATGTGTAACCCTAGGCAAGTTGCTAATCTCACTATGTCACAGTTCCCTATCTCATTAGGTTGTTGTGAGAATTCAACTGGACACATTTTACGTGTCTCCTCAGAGTTGCTAAGCCTCATTATAGCTTCTCTGCTCTTGGCCTCGTATGGAGACCTATAGGTGCCACCATTGTTGCAACTGTTGATATTGCCAGATGTCTTGGCCTCTCCTAGCTGACCGTCAAGTTCTGATATTGTCTTGACTGTCCTCTCAGTGGTGGGAGGTTCCAACAGCTCCAGAGTCTGGGCTTGACCCAACTGACCTACTGAGGCTCTGGATCCTGTCTTCATGCCAACACTTGGATAAAGATCCAAGCCATAGAATGGGACATGTGGCCTATTCAGAGGCTGTCTGTGGGGGCCAGGTGACACAAACCAGAAGGGCAGGGAATTAGCTCCCCATGGGGAAGCTTTGACCAAAGAGAAATGGAAGATGTTGGGCAACAAATTCTTGCTCCCTTAGAAAGTTCTGAGATACAGCTTTCTGAAAAGCCATCCTACATGGCCAAGCATCTATCTCACTTCCCTTCTCCTTCACTCCCACTGCCCTGGGATTGCAAATAATACTTAACTCTGGCTTTGTTTTCCAGAGAACCCAAGTTAAATCAGGATTAAAAGAATTGAGGCGGCCGAGCGCAGTGGCTCACACCTGTAATCCCAGCACTTTGGGAGGCCAAGGCAGTCAGATCACAGGGTCAAGAGATCGAGACCGTCCTGACCAACATGGAGAAACCCCGTCTCTACTAAAAATACAAAAATTAGCTGGGTGTGGTGGTACGTGCCTGTAGTCCCAGGTACTCAGGAGGCTGAGGCAGGAGAATCACTTGAACCCGAGAGGCAGAGGTTGCAGTGAGCAGAGATCTTGCCACTGCACTCCAGCCTGGCGATCAAGCGAGACTCTGTCTCAAAAAAAAAAAAAAGAAAAGAAAAAAGAATTGACAATATAAAGAACTCTCAGAACTTCACTGTCCAATACAGTCAACACTCATTGCATGTGGCTAGTCTGCACAGAGATGTGCTGCGAGTATAAAATACACAATGGATTTCAAAGACTTGATAGCAAAAAGTGTAAACTATCTCATGACAGTTTTGTATTGATTACATGTTGAAATATTTTGGATATATTGGATTAAATATGCTATTAAAATTAATCTTACCTCTTTTATTTTACTTTTTAAATGTTTACCGTGAAATTTTAAGCGACATGCTGCTTCCATTATATTTTTATTAGACAGCTCTGACTTAGAACTTAGCACCTCAAAAGCCCATAAAAGATGTTGGCCATTTTCATTTTCCGTCCCAAGAATTTCTAGAGATTTGCTGTCAGTAAAGACTAATGATAAAAGGGAATATGAGAGAAGAAAAGATAGATAAGGGAAAAGGAAATAAATATTTATTAAGTACACTCTATGTTGCTAGGCACATTAAATACCATACAAAAACCTCAAGGACTATATATTATCATCCCCACTTGGCAGATGAGGAAATAAAGGCTCTAAATAATTTTCCCAAGGTCACAGATGTATTAAACAATAGAGCTGAGATCTGAACCCAGGTCTGACTCCACAGCCTATGCTCCTTTCAATCCCTCATACTGTTGAAGGATGGACTCTAATGGCATAGTTTTAATAATGTGACAGTGAGATTTTCTGTCATATGCTGGAATTTTTAGAATCCCTTAAATCAGCCACATAGAAGGTCACCTACACCATCCAAGTTAAAAGCTGGTGTTAGACACAAATCTCTGTCTCTCTCTCTGGCCCTGGGTTCATGGAATTGAATTGCTATACACCATAATCCATGGCACAAGGTCATCATACATCCATGGGCACCCCTCTTGTTTTGTGTTATTTTACACCATCATTCCCCATCTCAAGCCCATTCCCCACTGGCTCTCAGTTGAGCATATGTAATGGACATCCTTCCAAACTACCCATACTGTATTTACTTAGATATATGAATGTCCTTGAAAATAAGTAGTATTGTGTGCTAAACTGCCCTCTTTTCTGATTTATTCTGCATTTTTTCCTGAGAGCTAATCATATAACTACAAGTGAATATAGCCCATTGCTTCTGGTGGACATACCATATTCCATCACATGTAAACACCATATTTCACTTATTCATTCTCTAAGTGGTGAATACCTACATCAACTCTGACTCTTTTCTACCACTCACAATGCTGGGATGACCACTGTCATATGTCTGCCTGGTGAAGTTTTGATGGAATAAATACTAGGAGTGAAATTTCTGGGGCAAACCCCATATGCAATGTTAGCTTCACTGAGTTATGTCAACTTGCTCTCTACAATGAACACAGCGACACTCACCTGCCAAACATGAAGTTTCCATTCTTCCCATCATGCCAGCACTTCACAGTACCCAACTTCATATTTTTTTCTTAATTTGAAGGGTGTCAAGTGGCAGCATATTATTTGAATTTCTATTTTTCTACATATTGGTGAGAGGAACATTTCTTCATATTCTTATCAGCCTTTCATACTCGAGAACAGGATTTTCTCAGGATCTGGTGCCTGGAGTTACCACCAACACAAGCAACTTTACACAAAGGCAGAAATGTCTCCCCCTAGGGAGTGGAGACAGTATGGATACATGGTTTTCTTCTCCCAACTATGTTAATGCCCTGGACTGACGAAGTACATCAATTTTCTGCAGATATAACTGCTCCAGGGCTTGGAGATTTGCTTGTGCAATAAAATTTCATGGAATCAAGGCTGGTATTGTGATAAATGTGTCTTTTATTACCTTTTGGGACTATTTCTAAAGTGAAACATATGAGAATTGAGGTTGAATGGATTCAAGTTTGGCAGACCTAATGGAGCCAAATCCAGTCTAGGGGAGGCAACTCAGGCTGCGATGCTCATAAAAAAAAAAGAGAGAGAGAATCCTTAGTCTACCCAAGCAAAGCAGGATTAAAACTGGATAAAGATGCTTTGGCATCTTATTTAGAATGTAATTTCAATTCTAATTTACTTTAATGTGATTTATAAGGGCAAGGGGTTTTAGATCAGAACTTTACTTTTGTCTGAGAAGTTTGATGATGGGAGAGGTTTATGTTCAAATTTGAGATATTTTAATATTTAGATAAAATGAATGTGCAGCCTAGAAGACAGATGTGCGTTGGTGTGAATTTAACAAAAACCTCTCTGTATTAATTTGCGATTGTTCTGGGGTAAAATTGATCTCAGAGAACAGAAGTTAGTTTTTGAGTGAGGGGGTCCACATTCATAAATTTCCTTGAGGAGGCAGTCATGGCTAAGCATCCGACTCCAATATGTTAATAGAACAAAATATCAGGGAATGTTGGAGGGAGCCTCCAGACCCCTCCCTAACATCCCCATGAGGCAATACTGCCAGCTGCTCTCTGCCTTTCTCACTAATCCCTGAGGGTGAGAGGGAGGCAGGAGGTGGGATCCAGCTGGTTAGGGTAATTCAAGGGATTGAGTATGCTCAGCTCAGGCCCTTCTGGGCTCTTTTTCTTTTTCTCTCTTCTTTTGCCAAGAGGTAAGCCTGCCTCTGAAGAAGATGGCTGTGACTGTACACCTCTGCCTGTACGTGGTTAATGAAGCGAGGGAAATATTAAGAAACCCAAAAGGTCTCAGATATGAGTCATGTGCTCTTATCTAGAGTTTACTGGGGAGAAAGATGATATTTGGATCCCTATGTGGCTAACTCCTCAGTCTCTCTCTTAATTCATTCTTAACTTGGAAGGGAAAGAAAGGAGTACAGGCATACCTTGTTTTATCACACTTCCTTTATTGTGCTTTGTAAATACATACATATATATATATGTATTTACAAATTGAAGGTTTGTGGTAACCCTACGCTGAACAAGCCTATTGGTGTCATTTTTGTAATAGCATGTGCTCACCTCACATCTGTGTCACATTTTGGGAATTCTTGTCATATTTCAACCTTTTCATTATCATTATATCTATTATCTGTGATCTTTGATGTTACTATTCTAATTGTTTTGATGTACCACAAACTGTGCCCACATAAGACAGTGAACTTAACTGATATATGTATGTTCTGACTGCTCCCCCCACTGGCTGTTCTCCGTAGCTCTCCCTTTCCTTGGGTCTCCCTGTTCAGAGACACAACATTGAAATGAGACCAATTAACAACCCCACAATGACCTCAAAGTGTTCAGGTGAAAGCAAGAGTCATAAGTCTCTCACTTTAAATAAAAAGCTAGAAATGATTAAGCTTAGTGAGGAAGGCATGTCAAAAGCTGAGGTAGGCCAAGAGCTGGCCTCTTGCACCAGTTAGCCAAGTTGTGAATGCAAGGGAAAAGTCTCTGAAGGAAGTTAAAAGTGCTACTCCAGCGAACACACAGATGATAAGAAAGCAAAACAGCCTAATTGCTGATATGGAGAAAGGTTGAGTGGTCTGGATTGAAGATCAAACTACCCACAACATTCCCTTAAGCCAAAGTCCAATCCAGAGCAAGATCTTAACTTTCTTCATTTTTGTGAAGGCTGAGAGAGGTGAGGAAACAGCAGAAGAAAAGTTAGAAGGTAGCAGAGGTTGGTTATTGAGTTTTAAGGCAAGAAGCCATCTCCATAACATAAAAGTACGAGGTAAAGTAGCAAGTACTGATAGAGAAGCTGCAGCAAGTTATCCAGAAGATCTACCTAAGATCATTCATGAAGGTGGCTACACTAAACAAGAGATTTTCAATGTAGACAAAACAGCCTTATATTGAAAAACAGATTCCATCTATGACTTTCATAGCTAAAGAGAAGTTGATGCCTGGCTTCAAAGCTTCAAAGGACAGGCTGACTCTCTCTTGTTAGGGGTTAATGCAGCTGGTGACTTTAAGTTGAAGCCAAAGCTCATTTACCATTGTGAAAATCCTGGGGCCCTTAAGAATTATGCTAAATCTACTCTACTTGTGTTTTAGTAATGGAACAACAAAACCTGAATGAAAGCTATTCTGTGTACAGAATTGTTTGCTAAATATTTAGGTCCATTATTGAGCCCTACTATTCAGAAAAAAATTATTGCTTTAAAAAATATTACTGCTCATTGACAGTGCATTTGGTCAACCAAGAGCTCTGATGAAGATGTACAAGTTTAATGTTGCCTGCTAACAAAACATCCATTTAGCAGCCCATGGATCAAGGAGTAATTTCAACTTTCAAGTCTTCTTATTTCAGTCTTGAAAGTCAAAATGACTCCTTATTATAATTAATCATAATATTAATAATTCACATACCATAATTTAATTGATAATAAT
The DNA here is from genome assembly GCF_009761245.1 of Sapajus apella. Taxonomy (NCBI): domain Eukaryota; kingdom Metazoa; phylum Chordata; class Mammalia; order Primates; family Cebidae; genus Sapajus; species Sapajus apella. The sequence continues at coordinate 11,260,383 of NW_022436957.1, forward strand.
CAATTTTTATTAATAATTATAATTATTATAAATTTCATAAGGCTATAGCTGTCATAGATAGTGATTCCTCTAATGGATCTGGGCAAAATGAACCGAAAACTTTCTGGAAAGGACTCACTGCTCTAGATATCATTAAGAATATTCATGATTCATGGAAGGGGATCAGAATATTAATATTAATAGGAGTTTTGTAAAAGTTGATTCCAACACTAATGGGTGATTTTAAGGGGCTCAAGACTTCAGTGGAAGAAGTCACTGCAAATATGGTGGAAATAGCAAGAGAACTAGAATTAGAAGTGAAGCCTGAAGATGTGACTGAATTGCTACAAGCTCATGATAAAACCAGTAGATGAGGAGATGATTCTTAAGGATGAGCAAAGAAAGTAGTTTCTTGAGAAGGGATCTCCTGGTGAAGATGTTGTGAACATTGTAGAAATGACAACAAAAGTTTTAGAATATCACATAAACTCAGTTGATAAAGCAGTGGTAAAGAGGATTGACTCCAATTATGAAAGAAGGTCTACTGTGGGTAAAATATAATCAAACAGCATTACATGCTACAGAGAAATCTTTCATGAAAGGAAGAGTCAATCAATGCAGCAAACAACACTGTTGTCTGATGTAAAGAAATTGCCATAGCCAACTGACCCTTCAGCAACCACCACTCTGATCAGTCAGCAGTCATCAACACTGAGAGAAGACTCTCCATTAGCAGAAACATTAGGATGTGCTGGAGGTTCACATGATCATTAGCATTTTTCAGCAAAAGTATTTTTTTAATTAAGCTATGTATTTTTTTAGATATAATGCTATTGTACATTTAACAGACTACAAAATAGTGTAAACATAACTTTTACATGCACTGGGAAGCCAAAAAATTGTGTGATTCGCTTTATTGCAATATTCCCTTTATTACAGTGATCTGGAACTGAACCCACGATATCTCTGAGGTATGCCTATGTTATCTTCTGGCCTTCTCAACCTCAACTCCCTACATTTGACTTCCAGTGAATTCTCGGCCCTCTTCAATAAACTTGTCTGCTTTTGTTTGTCTGACAGACTTTGTCAGTTGAAGCCTATGAAAAGAGCTGGGCGTGGTGGCTCACGCCTGTAATCCCAGCACTTTGGGAGGCTGAGGTGGGTGGATCACCTGAGGTTGGGAGTTCGACACCAGACTGACCATCATGGAGAAACCTTGTCTCTACTAAAAATGCAAAAAATATTAGCCAGGAGTGGTGGCACATGCCTGTAATCCCAGCTACTCTGGAGGCTGAGGCAGGAGCATCACCTGAACCCGGGAGGCAGAGGTTGCAGTAAGCCGAGGTCACACCACTGCACTCAGTCTGGTAAATAAGAGTGAAACTCTGTCAAAAAACAAACAAACAAATAAAAAACTTATGAAAATACTCAATGACAGTCACCAGAACTCTTGCTGAAAACTTCTCTTGGACTGACAAGTAACAGATGGCCTCAAATCCATATCTGATGCTGGAAAAATCCACTAGCCAAGTCTTGGTAGTTACTTAGAGACACTCAAAGTCTCCTAAGGCAGACAAAGACATAGGTGGGTATTGACTCCTGACAAGCACAGCTGCCCCAGTCAGGAGTGGAGGCTGCTGAGGAAAAGAATCTGGCTGGGGGACTCAACCAGCAGAAATCCTAATGCAACAGAGACAGGGAGCAGTTTACAAGAAATCTCTTTGGTGGAGACAGGGTGGAAAGGCCCCAAAATCAATGTTAAAGGAGCCAAGATGGTGTAGAAATGGTGTTGGGTTATTTTTCTTCCTCCTTTCACTGCCCAGCTCTCCCTTCGTCCTGTATATCACTTTTTTTGTAACTCAAGAATAACATATGGGGGTGGAAGGAGGGGTGGGGAAGCCAGCATTGTTCTTAGAGCCCAGAGATGAAAAGGATGTTAATCAGAGGCAGGTGCTTGAAGGCAGTGGGACAGAAGAGCCTTGTTCTGGACTTCAAAATGGCTTCCTTTAAAAAGTGGCATTTAAATTTCTCTAATTGCTATTTATAGTTGATCTAGGGTAGAAAAATTATGACCATCATGGTTTCCTTCCATAATGTTAAAAATGATCATCTATATGAAAACAAAGAGAGCAAGGGGGCTTTAAGGTTTTATGAAAAAGAGGTAAATTTTCATTGTTTTATTCCTCAACAAACCTGGAGGAGCCAGACCTTAATCAGTCCATATTGTATTTCAAACATAACAGCCATATTCTCAATACAAAATACTCCAATAGATGGCATTGTGAGAGCATTGTGTTTGTGGAATTCTGTTTTAGTTTTGTTGGCTTGGGGAGGGAGGTAAAAGGCAAAGAATGCAAAAGAGCAACTAGCCCAGGTGAAATGTCATCAGTATATTCGATACTTCTAAAGACAAAAGAGAATAAACTCGAAAAGTTTAAAAAAACTAAGAGAGACAGACACATATAAATTACCAGACAAATTTTACATAGGAGAAACAAGAACTTTTCTAATTTTCATACTTACAAAAATGACCGTGTGTTTTGAAGGCCTTCTTAAAGCATTAATTTATGCTGCTGAACACTGTTTCACACTCATGCTGTCTCCTTCTGCACTATCTAGACCAGGGGTGGCCAAGATGGATTCCCTGGGCCACATGAAGAAGAATTGCCTTGGGCCACACATAAAATACACTAACGCTAATGATAGCTGATGAGCTAAAAAAAAAAAAAAAAAAAATCGCAAACAAAAATCTCATAATGTTTTAAGACAGTTTACGAATTTGTGTTGGGCCACATTCAAAGCCGTCCTGGGCCGCGAGTTGAACAAGCTTGCTCTAGACATTCCACCTTTCTTCGCCAGGTCGGTTTTCTCTTTAGACTTAGGCCTGCTTTTCTTGTACCCCAGATTGGGCTAAGCCTCCTCCTCTGCTTTCCCATTAGCCTGCCATATTTTCTAGTGTGCTGACTCACCACAGTATACTCATGTTATCAGTTGATATGTCTGTCCCTTCAATTGCATCCCTCCAGCTCCCTGATCTTTTCACCTTTTCCCCTCATACCTCTATAGGGTCTTGCACACAGTTGGCCCTCAGTGCATGTTTGCTCAACTGAGCTATAGTATCAGTTACTTCACCTCATCTTACTAAGACAAAGGAATACTGAACAGTCCCTGGATCTGCAATGGATGGCAAAAATGATTCTCTGTGATTTTAAGACCAGAACATGCTATTCCTTTAATAGTTGCTATCAATTATTTAGAGCTCATATGAGTTGAAATGTCTAAATACTTGGCTATCTTGAAGTACCTATACCTATCCACAGAGTAGAATTCTCTTCCAAAACAGATTTATTGAGATATAATTTACATACTATAAACTTCTAATGCTTCCAGTAATCAGAATTTTATCTGAACCTGAATTTGCTGAACACATTTGAGTGTGATTTTGATCAAATTATTCAAAAGCTATGATGATCCCAAGGATTTCTGCTTTAGTCAAAATAAACTACTGTGTTTGCAGCTATCAACAGCATAGCTTTATATATGCTGATCCCAGTTTTAAAAATACTGACATCCACTTCATTTATATCCATAAGAGCTCAGCTTTTAATGCAACATGCAAGAGCCTCAAGACAGCTCTCTGAAGCTGCCCTGTTATATTTTTCTGTGGTTAGAAAAAATATGTAATGTGTTCCTGGGAAAAGACATACTATATTCTAAAAGGACAAGTCTTGATGTCCATAGAAGTGATTACAATAATATGCTAAAGTGACCACTAACCTTTACTGAAGGTGATACCTTGGGTTTTTAAAATAGATTTTATTATGCTCTTAGTCTAAATTTCCCTGCTAAGTTACAATCCTAATCACTAGGGCCAACAATGTATGAATGCCACAGGGTGTTACTTCTGGTTTAAAAGTGCACCTATCCACTCTTCATTCACTGGCAGGAGAGGGCTTGTCACCACCAATGGAATGTAATTCCTAGAGATTAGGTCAGCAGGGACATCTTGAATGAATAAGAACATCTGGCACCCTTTGTGCACACCAAGAATGGTATTTCTGGGGTGAGTGGGCTATCCTGGGCAAGAGCAAGCTTTTGTACAGCTGATTTGAGTAGATCCTGACCACTGTTTATTTGCACATTCCTAACTGCAAATGAAGTGCCAACTATGGCTGCCTACCACAGGACAAGTTCTTTGAAGTTGCTGGGTACATTTCTTTGGTGTCTTCCTATTTACTAAACAAGACTAACAGACCTAATTGTGCCTATTCTCAACAGCGAATCCAAGCCAAGTTTTGCACTTGTCTGTGGAATGTTGCTGATCATCTGCTCAGGCTACATGGCCTGTGGCAGGCCTGTCCCATAGAATGAACTGCTTCATGAAACCTGAGATGAGCTGGACTGCATATAGTATGCTGGGGAGGCCACTGCACCTTAACCTCCTGCCCTACTATTTAAAACCTTGGGAAAGAAAGATGCAAGAATATGCATACAACAAACGTCAGCCTTAAGCAAAATCCAGAAGTAAACAAACTTGGGTTTTTCTCCATCCTAATATTTTGCATCATTTCCTTCCTCTTGCCCTGCCACAACTCCACAAGTATCTGGTTGCCCATGCAGCCTGCATCAGGACGCCTAGTTACTGCACTCTTACTATTCAAGTCATTATACAAGCCATTACAAGACGTGATCCCTGCCCAATCTTCCTTTCCTTCCCTTGCTCCATGCACACAAGCGGAACTGATTCTCCCTATTCTGGAGTATCATGAGATTTTCACATACTGCTGTTTTCATGTTTCCTGTGTCACATGATACTTCTGCTGTTTGCTGGTTTCTCTCCCCACCTAGACTGTGAGCATTTTTGAGGACAGTGGTTGTATCTTATCAACATTGTATCTCCAGGGAACTGCATGATGTGCACACAGCAGGTGCCTAATAGGAATCACAGAGAAATGGGACATGTAAATTAAATGCCATCGGCCCAAATATCTCATTCATTATGAAGATGGAATGGCTGTGTGGATCTGGGCAGAAGTTGAAATGCTTGTTGGCCAGGGCAGCCGAGAAGGCTGCGCCAAAGAGAGGGGACCTGGATTGGACCTTGGTGCATAGAAACAAGGAGATGAAGATGGAGAAATCCTCAACTCCTTTTTTCAGTATTTTGCAGAATTTTCTCCCCAAATGTTCTGCTTCCTCCCTTGTCCTGTGTCAAAAAGAGACCAGGAAGCTTTCTGGTTTATGTGGATATTTCCTTTACTTTCTCCCCCTATCTCTCCATTAAAATATAGTTATTGAATGTCTTAAAAGGGGAATTTAGCCAGAATTCAATAGAGTGATTACGAATTTTTTAGGTGGAACTTTTTAAAGCACCTCTCATAGCATTTAATTAAATATGAACCATAAAAAAATCAATGGAAATAATTGGTGGAGAATGGAGTTGTTATAAGAAAGAAACATAAATTGCATCATAAAAATCTTGTACTCCTAAAATGATCAAATCATATTATTTCCAGAAACTGCCTCAAGGAAATAATGGCCATCCACAGTTTTAAAATGTCTATTTAATGTTGAATTTAACATTGAATGTTACAGCATTTTTCTTAGCTCTTTGATATTTGTATCCATTTTTCTTATACTGAAAATCTTGATTTCTAGAAACATTAACAAATGTACTCATTTGTATTATTTCATCATATACATTAACTTGTTATAAAATTATAAACCAACACTAACAACAAAAAGTAGAGAGTAAAGTTTAAAGTATTTTTGCTGTTCATCTTTAGAATATATCCCACTAAAATGTACAGCCAGGAAATCATGTTTAAAAGCCCTTCAAATAAATGTTTTCTCTGTGTGGCTATGTTGCCAATATATTTACACCAATTTTAGCTTCTTCACTTGTTTCTATTTGTTTTTTAAGGCTTGTTTCTTTTTTCTTTTCTAGTTTAACCTGATATTTTACATATGTAAGCTTTTCTATCTTTCAAAAGTAAAAATTAAAAGATAAGTTTCAGGTCCATCCGTATCCCTGCTACCCTCATCCCAAAGGGAACATTTGTTAAATATCCAGTTTTTAAATGATCACAGAGTGCTCTGACTTATAAATACAATAAACTAAAAGAGAGGTCTTTGGAAGGGAGAATTCCTTCCCAAGAAAGTGTTATTTGCCCTTTGCTTGCTCTCTGGGACAGCTGGAGCCTGTTTACTGAAGCTCCCTTTGTCAGAAACCCAGTGCCCCTCTCACGCTCTCTGCCATGAGGAGAATATCTGCTATTTTTTTTTTCGAGCCAGATCCATGAACTTGCTGAAATATTTCAAAGGAAAAAAAAAAAAGTGTGTGTATATGTTACCTGTTTCCAGGATTTAACAGGTTTTTTTTTTTTAAAGTTATTTTGAAATATTGTTCTCTGGAGCTTGAGAAGAAAAGAGCGGCCTCCTGTGGGAAAAGCCCAGCTCTCTCCACGTCAAACAGTGGACAGGAGAAAATGCAGGAAGGGAGGTGAGGGAGGAGCTCCTTAAATGTGCCCAATATAATCAAAGAAGTCAAATTTCCCCGAAACAGAAAATGTTCTGAGTTTACTAAGATGCAAAACTGTTTTAAGTTTACCTTCCAGTATTCTGATTGCCCAAAAACCACTGCCATTTGGATGTACTATAAAAGTATTTCCCTAAAAGCCACATAAAATATATTTTTAATCAAGTTAAGGTAGAAGGAATACTGACAAAATTGCATTTTGGTGATCAAGTGTTTCAAATAACATCCGGCCCCTAAAAGTTTCTTGGATGAAAACAAAACCTGGAGAATGTCATGGGCAGCTATTTCTCTCTAGTTCTGGTATAGGAAAAATTGTGCATGTTCACTAGTGGCTGGTTGTAGCGAGGAGACTCCATCAGCTCTTCAAATCACTGGGGATTATTACAGGCTTGATTCTAAATTACTTGTCAACCCACAACCAACACAGGCTGATTAGTGGGCGGGTTCCTTGTTGCCTAGGAGAGAATTGCCCGAGGGACATGGGGTCTTCCAATGCTCGTAGAGCTAAACCACGTCAAGGGAGGGGAGATACCCACAAGAAATGCCTAGAAAACTGGTAAGTATATCCACTATTCTGAAGCTCAAGCCGTGCCCTAAAAAGTCACATGGAAAAAGCTAAAGTAGACAAGAAGACACCTGCCTATAGACTCCAAAGGGGAACCACAAGCCTCTGAACCTCTGTTCACCATTATTGTCACTGCTTGAAAAAACCTGCAAGAACAATTTGGGTCCTGCAAAACAGTCCATATTTAAAGAAAAAAAATCAATCTGGTTTTTATTTCCTTACTTCCTAATCCCTTAAACAGTTTATTTTAAGATATAACTTAGCTAATTTTACTGTTCTCTTAACTTAATAAGATTGTTTTAAACTTATTTCAATCATTCTTAATCCCTATATTGTCTATCTTCTTACTACTTTACCTTCATTTCTCTTTTTCTAGTATCCATGTATACTTTAATAATTTCATTTATTCATTTGAAAATATTTATTGATCATCTTTTATGTCTCAGGCATTGTTTCTGGTGCTAAGTCCACAGTGGTAAGATCTGAGTGAATTAGATGAGACGTTTAGTAGACTTTCTTGAAAATTAAAATTTTTAAAATTTGGTTATCATCCAACACATGAATATACAGACTGCCCATCAGAAAAAAGATGATTTTGGTTACATTTGTAGGCCACACGAAAACTGCCCCAATATTTTGTATGGAAGTGAAAATAGCAACCACTTATAGAGGGCTTACTCTGCACCCAAGTCTTTACAAGTAATAGCCAACTTAATCCTCCCAGCAACCCTCTGAGCTGGGTCATTATAATCTCCATTTTACAGACAAGAAAACTGAGGCACAGCAATCTTAAGTGACTTCTTCAGAGTGAGTCATTGGTGAGCTGGCCTTGAACCAAGGCCATCTGGTTCCAGATTGCCTTTCTCTAACCCCAGTGGGGCTGAGGCCTCCTCAAGGTTTGCTTCTGACAACATTTAGAGCAGCAGGACACAAGTAGAGGCAGGTTTTTGGAAAAAGAATTGTGTTCCAAAGACAGCTGGCAATAAATATTGCTGATTGGTTGGCTGATAAGGATGGAATGGGGTTTGGAGAATTTCATACCCTCATGAAATAAACATGTGATTTTGACCTTTCAAAAGTGACAGGAACTATTCAAACTATCCCATTTTAATCTTTTCACCCTGTTCACCCTTCACTTTAGACCATACTGTCCTAGCAGAATCTTGTTCTGCCTTGGCTTTCCAAGGGCTGAATAAATGCTCAGACACATACAGCCTGGGAAACAGGCATACTGCTACCCTTGGTAGTATCAAAAAGACACTTCTGCTGCTCATAAAAGCAACAGTATCCTATACAATACACCCCCTCACCTTTTTTGTGGCTGTCGGGACTGAGTTCCAGAAAAGCTAAATAAGATTTGCCAAAATCCACAGTACTAGATCATTTGACATCTTCTATAGGAGCTTAATCAAATGATTCCTCAAGATGGGTAAACTTCTGTGTCTTGGATCCCATGCCCATTATGGAAGTTATAAAGAGTGGTCCTTAGACCACAGTACTGGCATCACCTGGGAGCCTGTTAGAAATGTAGACTCTTAGATCCCACCTCAGATGTACTGAATCACTCTTCATTTTAACAAGACCCTCAGGTAATTCACCTGAATGTTAAAGTTAAAGAAATGCTGGAATGGTCACTAATTCCATTTTCCAGATATTTTAGTTGCAGAGATGGAAGTTGTTGTTGATGCTGTACTGGCTATAAACACATTAATCTCTTGAAAGATATATTCTCAGCCTCACCTTGTAATTTAACTTAAAATTATCTTCCTGATGCAAAACAATCTTCAGTTTCTTTTTATGGTAGGTCTAGACTGTAAGACCCAGTTATTCCTTGTTGATCAGATATTATGGCTTCAGATGTGCAAAACTGTTTCTTATGAGACCCACAAAGAAATGGCCAGTTGCTCTCCATCTTTAATATGACTCTCACTGGTGTTCTTTCTTGAGTGCAGGTTAATAACCTTTCTCAAATCACAGCAAATCCTTTTAGCTTAGATGGCAGACATAAATCTCAGCCCAGCTCCTGTTCAAGTTATCAAAAAGTAATCAAAATAATAACTGCCACTTATGTGGTGCTTACAATGTGTCTGGCACTATTCTGAGAGTTTAATGTACAAAAAGTCACTTAATCTTCACAAAAACCCCTATTTTATAGATGAGACACTGAGGTACAGAGAAGTTAACAGGCTTGCCCAAGGCCACACAGCTAGTTCATGGTAGGGATTCTAACCCAGGCATTCTGTCTCCAGAGTCCATGCTGGTAACCACTGCACCACACTGCCTCTTGAAATCCAAAATAATGCTGCCCACGGTTCCAAGAGGCCTTTTTATCAAAATGCACTCATAAGAAAGACTGATCATTTACTTAGGAGAATATAATTCACTCCAGAGATTTACTTAACAAAAAGAAATAATAGAAGCTGGCAGATAATTACACTATTTTACAAAGTAAAAACATTACCTCTGGTCTCTAATCCTTGGTTGTGATTACAAGACCACATGGTCTGCTGTTTGAAAGTCCTTTACTGGCTTAAACCTTAAATTGCCTTATGATTTCTATAAATGAGAAGTAGTTGTAAACTCTAAGGATTCATGATATCACTGGCATTGCTAATCTATTAAATCACTGGTCTGATTTCTCTTTTGAGCTGCCAACAGCTCAACTCTTTTTCTAAATCAAATCTTATGGACAATTACAATATACAAAATCGGGCAAAGTCTTGTGTTTTGGTTGAAGCAGAGGGGAGCTTCTTGCCCTCTACTATCCATCTCAGTATCCCCTAAAGGTATGTCCCTAAAACTTCAGGGTCCTGGAAACAGGAAAGGAAAACACCATGTTAGACAGAGTGAGTGGCTTCATATATGTATTAATTCAGCTCCCTTTAGCTCTGCCTGATACTATACCCAACAACATCTTTTGCTGCTACACCTGGAAGTCCTCAAAGGCTCTTAACCCTCTTCTGCAGAGCTTAAGGGAAGGAAACTCTTTACAAACAGCTGAAAAGGGCACTCATTGACCAATGTTTGGCAAAACAGAAACGAGTCACATAAACATAACAAAGGGTTTTTTCCAATGGCAAAATAAGCAATAGGTCTGCCAGGGATGTGGACAGCAGTCAGATATGCTTAATTTTGTGAACTTTCATTTTTTGTTGTTCAATTACTTTGTTTGCACTAGAAACACACAACAAAACAATCCATATACCTAGGCAGGGTATAGGTTAAAACAAAAACAAAACTTTGGTTATAGTTCAGGAAATACAAAAACTGGTAAGTCCCAACCAATAACCATGAGCAATCTATTAACCATCCCATGAATCCCATTGAGTGGCTGGTTAGCAGCCACTGCCAAACCATTATCCCTGATGGTGCACATCAAAAAATTAAAATTTACACAAGTTAGTTTTAAATAGCTTTAAGTGCTGGTTGTCCCTGGGAGAATGGCAAAGTAACTCCCATTATCTTGATGCCCTCAGTGCGATGTGCCATGTGTAGTACCCGATGTCAAGGCTTCTTCCAGATCCCCTCAGATCCCTTTAACCATTTCTGTGCCTCCACCTCAAAGTTAATGGCCATAATCAATGGCCATTGGGTAAAGGAGCCTGAAAGCCCAGCTCCCTTGCCAGGGATGGGATCGGACATCTCTGAGGCATGTTGATCTTCTAAAGTCCCTTGCAGGATAAAGCTAAAGCCACCCTCTTCAAGACTTTGCCCGAGATGGCAGCCTTGCTTCACTTCCTCCCCTACCTCAACCTGATTCGTTCTACTGTTCTCCTTGGAACACTTACTTAAAAATCACTTGCATGGAATCCTCATCTCAGGGTCTGCTTCTGGGAAACTCCACCTAAGAGAGCACACTACCCAGCTTGCCCTTACCTCAAATTGATTAGTATGAGGAATCTTATTCTCCCCAGGAGCAGTTCTGGTGTGCAATTAACTCAGCATTTGCCACACCCCTTTCCTCCCACAAATATATCCATAATCTTTAGTCTAAATTGATTTATTTGATCAAAAGGATGAAACTCTAAACCCAAATAGTATAAAGTCCCAGTTGAAAAACATGTACAGGGCATGTCATGTATGGGTTAGACAAATTGTCAAGTTAAAATTTAAAAATACTTTCTGGAATGTAGTAGTGTGCTTTCCTTATATTACTAAGCTGGGCATAAGTAATTTATATAAATCTTTGTGGAGTTTGGTCTTGCTTGTTGGTTGTTTCTCAAAGGTAGCAATCCTGCAGTACTAAGCAGCTATAACTTAAAGCATAAAATTGCACTATAAGGGAAAGGAATTAGACTAAATCAGCACATATATTAAGACACACTTTGAAAATTGCTCTTTGACCAAACTTTATATGATCTTGCTTTCTTGTAATTTTCCTAACTCTACGGGTTTGTATGCAGCAAAAATTTCTAGGTTATCTTAGGTTGCACTTACTCTGACACTTACGAATCAAGTCCAATCCCATGGGACATGAATTTTGGTAAACCTAGTGAGAGCTGACAACCCAGAAGGGGCCAGTCTTATGTCACTGCACGCCTCAGGTTTAATAGACAAAATAGCCTGGCTTACCTTTATTCCCAGAGCTTCTCCAGAAATGACAGCAACTGTCACGCCATCCTTACTGGGTTTAGGGATTTGTTCACTTTTCAGTTCCTGGTACTGAGGCTCCACCATTTTCTCTGAGCTCCTCAAATTAACCCACAGTTGTAGGCCATGGGCTGGCTCCTCTGAGCAAGGCATCTCGGCGTGCAGAATGCCCCGGCCTGCGGTCATCCACTGCAAATACCAAACCAACAAGAAGGAAAGTAACCAAGCTCTTAATCAGTCTACAGGTGGAACGATTACAACACCATCACTAAGTGAGGCATCTTACAGGTGCTGCTGTCAGAGCCCCCGGGTATTGAGAGGAATAATAAACATCAGTGACAATTGCTGGGGCCCTTTCCAATTTTGCAAATGCTTCCTGTGCTTCCTCATTTGAAGTCAACACATCGGAACTGGAATTCCTACAAGTGGAAGAATCTTCCCTTTGACATCATTGAGTCTTAGATTAAGCTCTAAGATGGGGAGTTGCAGGAAGATAGTATACTGGGCTGTGTTCCCAGGAGATACAGCTTGAGAAGTGAAAAAAGCAGGACTGGGCTGGGGGAGAAGCCGACCAGTAATGCAGTTACTACAGAGGCTTTAGCCAATCCAACGGAGAGTTCTAGAGTTGAAAAGAACCCTCAGAATTGTTTCAACTTGAGACAGTATGGCCAAGTTTTCATATCCCCATATCAGCAAATCATTGACTGTAGGCCATCCCCAAGTAGAAAGCACAATTTTGGGAAAGGCAATTTCCTGCTGCAGAGGTCAGTTCCTAGGGAGGGAAGCAGCTGTGAGCCATCAGCAGCCAGTGTTCCCAGACACTGGAGGATAAATCTGTGGACCTAAAGATATATTTGGAGGTCCCCAGTATCCACTATACTGTGGGTAGTTAACTTGTGTCTCTACTTGCTCAGTTCCAGTAATGGAACCCTCACTACTTAGAGAAATAATTATTGCCTCCACTGTTGTGCAGATTCTTCAAGGGTTTGTTCATTTCTTTATTAAGAGAAGATTAGGGGCTAGCCCCAAAGACTAAATCTCAGAATCTGGGGATGAAGGTATGAACATCATAGATGCATTTCCTACCTGTCTTAGTTTGAGTTCTCCCACAGAAGTTCCTGAGACAAAGACATGTGCAGGTTGTTTATTTGGAAAGTGATGCCAAAAGCACAAGTGAGAGGGTAGGGAAGAGTGAGACAGGCAAGAGAGAATGCCAAAAAGAGTTGTTAATGAGAAGGTTACATCTGTGGACATCCGGAATTCAATCCCACTGGGAACCATATAGGTACATTCAAATTATTGTATGGAGAAGACGGGAAGCTAGGGTATTTAGACTCCAATTCCCATCCTTCACTGACCAAGAGTTCCCATGGGACTGTTAAATCACTGACACATATGGTCTGCCCAATACATGGGCTGGAGAAAGCCCTCAGACAGATTAGCAGCACTTGAGATGGTCCTGTGCACATACAGGGACTGTCACCACCTGAACTCACAATTGGGCCTAGGGGATATGAGGAAGGCCATCAACAGCATCTTCCACACAGCCCTCGTCAGGGGAAAAATCCTTAGACAAACAAAGACATGCATAATTATTGCCATTATAATTGTGCTTGGCACTTTGAAGAATGACAGTGTTCTGTGGCACACGAAGATCCAAACAAGGAGTAAGAATTAGCCAGGGGAAGGGGAAGAGGAAGAAGATTCCACAGAAAGGTATCAGCATGTGAAAAAGACTCTGAGACAAGAATGAACATTATTAGTTGAAGGATCTAAAAAAAGGCCAATGCATACTTTAAAGATTTTTTTCTTCCACGAAGTCTAGATGTCCCTCTACTCCCATTTGAAAAGGCTTGTTAAACCTTCTAATGTAGGAGTTGGCAAACTACAGTCTGATGGCCCAATCTAATCTGCCACCTGTTTTTGTAAAGGTTTATTGGCACATGGCCATGCCCATTCATTGAATACTATCTATGTCTGTTTTCATGCTGCAATGACAGAGTCTGGTAGCGGCAACAGAGACCATATGGCCCCCCAAAGCCCATTTGCCCTTTATAGAAAAAATGTGTCGACCCCGCTCTAATGCAGTATAAGGTACACCTAAACACCCTCTTATGCTGCATTTCTTCTGTCTAATGACAGCTATTGGTGTCCCTCAAAGACATCCTCCCATTTTTAAGCATTTTCCTTTTCCCTTAACAGTTCATTTCTTCATGTTTTCAATACCTTGGTTACCTCTTTAGATATGAGCTAGTTTGGCAATACCTTACTTAAAATGGCCCACATATTAGATTTGGAAGGGGAGAACAGGTCTCTCTTTCCATCCTCACCATTTACTAGCTCTGAGGCCATGGGCATCTGCTTTTAAAAACATCTTTAAGGCCGGGCGCGGTGGCTCACACCTGTAATCCCAGCACTTTGGGAGGCCGAGGCGGGTGGATCACGAGGTCAAGAGATCGAGACCATCCTGGTCAACATGGTGAAACCCCGTCTCTACTAAAAATACAAAAAATTAGCTGGGCATGGTGGCGCATGCCTGTAATCCCAGCTACTCAGGAGGCTGAGGCAGGAGAATTGCCTGAACCCAGGAGGTGGAGGTTGCGGTGAGCCGAGATCGCGCCATTGCACTCCAGCCTGGGT
>NW_022436957.1:11274791-11299035 GCF_009761245.1 Sapajus apella
CAAAAAAAAAAAAAAAAAAAAAAAATCTTTAAATCCCAATTTCCTCATTTGAAAAAATGAGATAGGAATAATATTACACTTCTTTGGGCTGGGTACAGTGGCTCATGCCTGTAACCCCAGCACTTTGGGAGGCCAAGGCAGGCAGATTGCTTGAGCCTAGGAGTTTGAGACCAGCCTAGATAACATAATGAGACCCTGTCTCTACAAAAAAATAAAATTAGCCAGGTGCGGTGTTGTACACTTGTGGTCCCACCTACTAGGGAGGCTAAGGTGGGAGGATTGCTTGAGCTGCGGAGGTCGAGGCTGCAGTAAACCATGAACACACCATTACACTACTGCCTGAGAAACAGAGTGAGGCCCTGTCTCAAAATAATAACAATAATAATAATAGTAATAGTAATACTTATCACAAAGAGATCATGCATATGAAAACTCTGAATAAACTGAAAGACACTACGCAATCATCATCCTAGTCAATGTGAAGTTATAGTGGTAGAAGTGTTGACCAATGCCTCACACATATGGCTGCTAGGCAGCTCCATGTTACAGACGGCAGAAGTCACCACTTCCATGATCAGGACATTTCCAGTTATCATATCTACCTTTGCAAGCAGTCTTCGTTTCATGTTCTGCTCCAGTGAGAGGTTACTATTGACTTTTCACCACGACTTTGTTATTTTGCTTTTTTGTCTTTAAATTTCACTTTCATTGAAATATTATGATTCAAATATGTGAATTTATCATTCCTCAAAACATATATATAATCCCAGAAAGTACCTGCTATAGAGTTCTAACTTACAAAACTGGCAAATATGACCCAAGTATTTTGGGTGATTTAAATTGTAACATATCTCAGGCAAGACTAGATGATGGAGGGCTCGAGGTCATTGTCTTCAGTGATAATGCCTAACCCTGCAAATGAGCGGGAAGATAAATAATAAATTGTCTCAAATGCAGCAAAGAGGTTTAGAAAGATGAGGACTAAAACAATTACTGAATTTGGCAATTGAGACATCACAAGTGATCATTACCTGAATAGCTTCAGCAAAGGTTTGGAAGGGGGCTACTGAGAGGTCAACTCTGATTTCAGTGAGTACAAAACGAATGGAAGATAAGGAAGTTGGGATATCACTCCTGATTACTCTTTTGAGAAATGTAAGAAAAAGACTAGGTGGGGACTAAAAAGTGATTGGGGGCAAAGGAAAGTGTGAAATAAGAACATCAGAGACCTGTGTGGTTCCCAGGCTAAGTGAAAGCATCTGTAGAAAGGGAGTAGTCAAGAATATAACAGAGAGAATGTGGAAAGGTTGAATGTACTGGAAGTGGGCAGGATCAAGCATGTACACCCAGAGACCATTGAACCACCAGCAATTCCTTGTCCTTGGCCATACCTGCAAATCTCCTGGGTTCAGTTTACCAGTGTGTCCACAGAAGTCTTCATGGGCCATGCTGCCCCCTTCCAGAAGGTAGGATACCTTTGAAAAACAAACAGAAAAAAAAGTAGATCCTTTGCCCATTTTTTAAACTGGATTATTATTTAATTATTCCTACTGACTTGTATGAGTTCCTTGTATGTTTTGGAACTTAATCCCTTATTAGATAATATAGTTTGCAAACACTATCTCCCATTCCATGAGTTCCTTTTCATTAAAAAGAAAAATAGCCATTACATGGAATAGTCTCAACAGTTTTTGGTAAAAGAAAAAAAAAATAGCCAAAGGACTTGAATAGACACTTTTCCAAGGAAGACATACAAATGACCAACAGGTATATGAAAAGGTACTCAACATCACCAGAAAAATGCAAACGAAAGCTACAATGAGATATCATCTCATTTCTGTTAGGACAGCTATTAACAAAAAGTCAAAAGATAACAAGTGTTGGTGAGGATGTGGAGAAAAGGGAATCCTTATACATTGTTGATGGGATGATAAATTAGTATAGCCATTATGGAAAAGAATATGGAGGTTCCTGGAAAGATGAAAACTAGAACTCCTACATGACACAGCAATTTCATCCTGGGTATATATCCAAACAAAATAAAATCACTATCTCAAAGAGTTATTTTATACTCCCATGTTCATTGCAGCATATTCATAATAGCCAAGATATGGAAATAACTAAAGTATCTGTTGAACAATAAATAGATAATGTGGCACATATACACAGTGGAGTACTATTAACCCTTAAAAAGGAAAGAAATCTTGCCATTTTCAGCAACACGGATGAACCTGGAGGATACTATGTTAAGTGAAATAAGCCAGACACAGACGGACAAATACTGCATGACCTCACATAAACAGAGTAGAAGGGGAGCTACCAGGGGTCAGGAGGTAGGGAACATGGGAAGATGTTGATTAAGGGATACAAACTTTCAGTGACAAGATGAATATGTTCTGAAGACCTAAAGCACAGCAGAGTGACTAGAATTAATAGTAATGTCTTGTACACTTAAAATTTGCTGAGAGATCTTCTGTGCTCTCACCACGAAACTAAGTAACTGTGAGACAATGGATACCTTGGCTTGATTGTGGTAATCATTCCACAACATACAGACACACCAAATCATCACATTATACACCTTGAATATAAACAATTTTATTTGTCAACTGTACCTCAATAAAGCTGGAAAAAGTAGGTATTGGGTAGCTGTGAAGAGGTGTTTGCTTTTACCACTGAAAATTTGTTGAGGAAAGTGTCAGGAGCAACTAAGAGGAGTAAACCGAAAGAAAGAATCTCTGTGACAGGGCCACATTAACCCTTATGTCTTTGAGGGAATTTCACCTAGGTGACCCTTCCTCCTAGCAGATAAAGGCCTGAGCCTGCCAAAGCTCACAGCTGAGTGAAAGGAGACCCTACTCACCCTTCAGCCCAGCAGATGATGGCCCTGCCATGGTGGGCCCTGGAGATCAGAGTGAAAGAAAGCCAGTTCCTTTTGAACCAGCAGAGTCCTTGTTACCAAGACTTGTTCACACAAGTGTGTGGGATGACATATGTGAGGTCCTGTCTCTACTAAAAACACAAAAAAATTAGCCAGGCGTGGTTGTAGGTGCCTGTAATCCCATTTACTCAGAAGGCTGAGGCAGGAGAATCGCTTGAACCCGGGAGGTGAAGGTTGCAGTGAGCCAAGATTGCGCCATTGCACTCCAGACTGGGCTATAAGAGCAAGACTTCATCTCAAAACAAACAAACAAACAAACAAATAAACAAAAAATTAATAAAGTTTAAAATTTAGCACCTCAGGTGCACCTGCCACATTTTGGGTGCTCAAAAGCCCCATCTAACTAATGGCTACCATATAGGATAGTGCAGATTATAGAACATTTCCATCTTTACAGAAAATTCTACTTGACAGCACAGATTTAGATAGAATGAATTTGAAAATCAGTAGTCAACTATGGTAGGCATTTTGTGTGGATAGAAAAATCTTCCCAGGACTTTCTGCAATCACAGTACATTTTGGTAGAACAAGACTCATATCAACTCTAAAAAGCAGAAGAAAATTAAACCCTTCTCATTTTATTATTCTACTAAAGGGAAAAATCAAGGAACCCTAAAATTCTCATTTTAAGGCTATTGTGATTACTCTAGCAAATAAAGATTAAAAGATACCAAATAATTTGCAAGAATTTTAAATTACCTCAGGCACATGGTAACATTGTTATTTGAAATATATAATTTAGCACTTAAAGCTTAAAATGTTGTGTGTCAGGACATGGGCTCTTTTTGTATAATCTATTTGGATTCGACATCCATTTTGTATGCATTTGGGAAAATGTATCTGTAACTCCTGCAAGAAATACCAATCAGCCTAAACAGTTCTGAAAGGCATGTGCAAAACCACATTTATCTGCAAAGCACGTGTGGCTCCCCAACTTAAGCTTAAGGGAAATAAGTTCTAACATTTACATTATCATTATTGGATGAATATTTGTACATTAGCTATCTAAACGTTTTCTTTAAAACAATGTGTTTATCCTTTTTAGTCTTGGATATTTTACTTTAAAATTTTATTAACCATTATTAAATGAGTGAACCAAAAAATGTAGTCTTTGACTACAATCCCAACATCTCTCGTAATTATGCAGCCGGACCTAATTTAAATCAGAATAAGTAATGCTTTTTACCAACGAATCCCTAAATCCACACACACACACAGAGTGGAAATATAAGATTTAAAGAAGAAAGAAAAACAAAAGAAAATGCACAGGAGGCAAGAGCAGAGAAAATATTTATGAAGTTCTCAGCATATACATCAGATATTGCTGTTTTACACAAACAAAATTGTTATTTTCTCTATACAAGCACTCATCGAATATGTCAAAGCCAGATTGTTTTTGTAGGCTGTTTTTGCTTTATCCTAAGGCATAAAAAGTAGACCTAACTAGTCTTTTTTTATACGAAAATTCCAAAAGTTGTTTTAAAAATCATAAATGGCAATGGTTATTTATTAATTTGCCCTATACTTTTGTGTATTTAGGACATAATAATAAGATATCAATTCACAGATATAAAACGTATAATACAATAATTTTAAAATAATATATTGAGTAGGTAAGTGCGCCAACAACATTCATTGAACAAATACTCACTGATGTCCTATAATGTCCTAAGTACAGTGCTGGGAGTTAAAAAAGTGGAGAAGACAAATACAGTACTTGTCTTCATGAAGCTTATATTCTCACAAGGAAGACGTATAGTAAGTAGGATTGGTAGATTTGAAAGTAGAAATTGAGTTTGCAGAGCCGAGCCCCCTCCTCTCTCCCTCCTCTTGATAGTTAGCCTATGCATAGAAAGCAAGTATCCTCTTTCTCTCTTTGCCTTTATGAGAGGACTAGCACCTGTGGTGGTAGCCTACAGGGGTCTAGCACAGCTGGTGAGATCTGAGTAAGTCTGCCTTATTTTCAGGTGCAATATTCAGAAGCCCACCTGCCTGCAGATATAAGCCACCTTCTCCAATATCAGCTTTATCAGAAATAAAGGTATTTTTGTGTCTGCCATCTTTCTTACTCCTTTATCTTCTCAACTGGTTGAGAATTCAGTCTGGGAGAACAAGAGATTATTTATTATGCTTCCTAAAACCTAAACCAAAAGCAATAAAACCCTTGCTACTGTCATGCTGTTGACATTTTATATTGTAGGTTTATAATAAACTCTTCATAAGCTAACTTTATTGGATGCCAGTTCTTGAAACAAAATATTTATAGAGCACTTAATACAGTGCAAATCAGGGCTGGCTGACATGAGGACTCTCCATGTTTCATCCTGCAGAACAATATCGTTGAGGTGTACTGTGAACAGAATAACCTAGGCAGGACCTTTACCCCAGCAGGTCACAGGCAGATGGCTACAAAAATTAGAGGTTCTAGGTTTGAAGTCTAATACCCCCATCTGGGAACTTGCTATGGTAATGGCCACAATGCAACATTGGCACAGGGACAGGAGAGACCCATTTGTATGGGAAATAAATATATGATAGCAGCAATTTCAAACCAGTGGGGAAAGGATGTATTTTCCAGTGAATGATATTGGAACAAATGACCATATGAGAAAAGACAGTAATCCCACACTATATACAAAAACATATTCCAAATGGATGAAGGATTTAAATGCAAATAGTACACTTCTGAGATTTAAATCTAAGGAGACAAAAATACAAGGTTTTCTGCACAACTCTATTCTCTGCAACATTTACTGTAATAGTAAAAGACAGGGACATTCTGGACGATGGGTTAATAAGTAGCACCAACTAAATTACGGAGTAGCCATATAAGAGAATATTATGCAACTGTTAAAAAGTGATCTAGATCTTTACCTATTGACACAGAATAAAATGAAAGATTATTTAATTGAAAAAGCAGATTACAGAACAGCAATTCTGTTTAAAGGGGACAAATGAAACAATGTATTTAAATGGACTCATTTAAATAAAATTATATCCAGTTGTGTTAGTATTCATGGAGGTGCCCGGATGAACATACATCACAATGTGAACAGTAGTCATCTTCCAGATAGTAGAATTTCAGCTATGCTTCTTTCCACTTTTCCAATAGTTTGAATTTTCTGCCATAATTGTCTTTTATATAATGGAAACAACCTGGATGAACATACATCATAATGTGAACAGTGGTCATCTCCGGATAGTAGAATTTCAGACATGCTTCTTTCCACTTTTCCATTAGTTTGAATTTTATGCAATAATTGACTTTTATTCAATGGAAACAACTTTATTTTTTTATTTTGGAAAAAAACGAAGATGCTGCCGCTAATCAGCGGCTGAAAGTAGGTGGGATAGTTTATTTTTACATAGACGCTGATGAATATCTTGTTCCCTGGTTAAGTGAACCGGAGCTGGATAGGAAGGCAGTGAGACCCAAGGGAAAACAGAATCAGAAGAGTAACTCCATATTACATGTAGGACAATGCAGCTCCAACTTTCACATGTGTTACTGTGTGGAAAAAACCTGCAATTTTTACAGACAGCGCTTATGTCAGAATAGGAACAAAGCATTTAGGATCCAATACAAAGCTTAAAAATGTAAGGTGACAAACAAAAGCTTCCAGATTTTCTTTACTGGCAATCTCCATTGTTTGGGTTGAAGCTCCCCTTTGGGTTCTCAAAGGAGTCCCTTTCAAATCATATTCTTTTCCATTCCCAAATATTTTTCAATTATCCAAGTCTAAGGGCTTTCAGGTTGCTAATTGTCTAAAAATATGTCAAGCAACTTTAAAAAGTAAATTGTGGTGAGTATGACTCATTTGAAGATGAAATCTAAGTGGGAACCAAGATTTTTTTTTTTCCAAATTTGATTCTAGGAAGCAATTTCAACACTTTTTTAAAAAGATTCAGTAAACAGTTATCCCCCCTTTCCTTTGCTTTTGCAGTGTGGATGTTCCTTTCCTTGGTTATACAATTAAACCTCATTGCTCCTATCCTAAATATCATAAAACCTGAATTAGAGAAATCTGGTCAATGAAGTTTTATTGAATACAAAATGCCTACTTTTTACTACTTAAAGCAAAAAAAAAAAAAAAAAAAAGAAAGAAAGAAAACCATACTTTCAGCCTTTGGGGGGGAAAGTCAGAAACCAAGGAAACCACTGACCTTTTATTTATTATAATCTTTTATTTATTTATTTATTTGCTAAGTAGTATAAATGCTAGACTGGGACCTCACATATAAATTAATGTCTATAGAGGAGTTTTTTAAAAACTGAAGCAGTACTTCTGAGAGTTGACACAATCCAGATGATTTTTTAGGGCATTACATAATCACAAACTCCTGGAGAATTGCCGTGGGTGGCTGACAAATTGTGAGTGTTATGTTTAAACTCAAGAGTTGCATGTGTCTAATTAAGTAAGAAATTTGTAATCTGAAACAGGTGTTTTCTTAAAGCACTTGACATGCTTCTTTGCCCTGCTTCCTCTTTTCCTCCTTCTAGTTCTTTACGTGGGTCTTTACTAAATAGTTTTGCTTCCTTGTCAGTTCTTATTTCCTTGTGTGTTTGTGTCTGGGGGCAGAAGGAGAAAACACACGATAGTGATGAAAGAAAAGTGTCACTTGCTATGTGAAGTTTAGGAAAGGTGTACCTCGAGGAGCTATAAATTAATTCTGAAGAATTACAACGCATGAGATAATATAGTTTGTTGTTTCTTTCTGACTGGTATTGAGAAGGCAGAGTCTGAGTAGTACCTCATTCAGTGTTTAAGAATAAGATGCAAGACCTCTTCTTCAAAGCAAAACGTTTATATTATAGGGA
This sequence comes from Sapajus apella, assembly GCF_009761245.1. Lineage (NCBI taxonomy): Eukaryota > Metazoa > Chordata > Mammalia > Primates > Cebidae > Sapajus > Sapajus apella. The sequence continues at coordinate 11,282,552 of NW_022436957.1, forward strand.
AAACTATGTTTTCCTTTAATTTCCATTTGCTTTAAAATGGTGGCTTTTTTATTTTTTATTTTTGTCTACTAGTGGCTTGGTAGGAAAAAGAGAAAAACAAAACAAAACATGAGTTGAGGTCATGGCTGATGAGAGATGCCAGCAAGGAACATATTGCATAATAGAAGCTGCTAACTGGTCTTCAAGGATGTTTGAATCCATACAATTAAGGACTCAAGTTATTTTACAAAAATGTTTTCATGACTCGAGTAGAAACCTGGAAAATCATCCCACTAAATTGACTCACCCAATCCCAACCCCACATAAGCACTTTTACAAGTTCCAAAAGGTGGTTTTAACAAAAAGAAAAAGATAACCAACATGGTTCAGGTATTCGTCCAATGGACAAATCCAAGTATTGTCAACCTCTACCAGGTCCTGCCTTGACATTTCCCTGCCACCATCCTGCAGAAATACCAGTGCTTCTGAGACTCACTCCACCCTGTCCCCTGAAGGTGTGGCCCTGTCTCCAAAAACTACTCAAGCTTTGGGGCTGTGGTGCAAACCTTGGGTTTGCCATTTACCAGGTTTGGCATGCAGGGTGAAGTCCCTTCACTTCTTGGAGGCTCAGTCTCCTCATGTACAGAATGGACCTGGGAGGCGAGCTCTCCAAGTATGGTAAGGACTAAGTGAGTAATGTATGCAAAGCACCTGGCCATTAACAGGTGTCGAGGAAGCTCTAGAATTTGGCACAGCCACCACAACTCCATGGGCAGAGATCCCATTCATGGATCCTCACTCATGCTTCTTGGAATAGCTCCCCACCCCCAATATTCTCATGGTTCACCTCCTCACTTCACTCAGGCCTCTATTAAAATGTTACTGCTTAAGAAAGGCCACCTCCAACCAGCCCATCTGGTCTAGTTTATCAGTCAATTCTTTATCCTCCTACCATGATTTGTTTCTTCTTCCTAGCTTTTCCACTATGGGACACTATATTATGTAATTATTTGTTATTCATTTATTGTTTGTCTTCATTAAGAGAATGTAAGCCCCATGAAGGCAGGGACTTTTTTAACTTGGCTACAATGGTGCCTAGCACATAGCTGGTACTGAAGATTTGTTGAATGAATGAATGAATCAATCGATGGATGGATGGATGAATAGCATCTTATATTTGCATAGCATTTCAACATTTACAAAGCTTCTGATCCTGGAAATATGTGATCACCTATATATAATTGATGAAAACATCATGGCTTAGTGAGATTAAGGTTACAGTTAATAATAGCAGAACAAGGATCTAAACCAACATTTTCTGTCCTGGAGAATAAAACTATTTTCACCCCCGACCCCCATGTTGCCTCACAAATGCTGACGGCATACTGTCTATCATGTTCGTGCTGGGAGAACAGGGCTTGTCTCAGAGGAGAAATCCCATGACAATTGCAATAGGAGCCAGAACTGCAGGGATTTCATACAGGTAACAGGAGGACTTTGCCAACTTCAATGGCTTCAGGCAAACTGGCTATCTCAGGCAAAGAAAGGGTCCTACTGCTAATATACACAAAGCTGAAAATAGGCCTCATAATTTCTGAGTGAAGGGAGGAGGTTTATGGAAGATCCCAAAGCCACAGGATCCTGAGATGAGTTGATCATTAAATCCTTCTTTGGTGTGGATATCAAAGAGTTCCACCTAACATCTAACTACAAAGAAAAGAACAACTGACTTATTTGTCTCTTTTTTTATGTTGTTCCCATTCTCAAGTCTCCCAAACCTATTTTTTTCTTTCACTCTGATTGAAATTTCTGACATGGACATCAAGGTTCATAATAATCGTATTCCCAAACCTAGCTATTCAAGAGAGCTGAATTGCAAACTCCCTCAGAAACTTCTAGCTGCTTCTAGGACCCCAGGACCAGGAATGCCCCTTCTCCTTCAAACCCAGATCAGGAATAAACGTTTTAAGGAATCTCTTCCGACAAGCTACTCCTGGGTCCCCATGTAATCAGCAGCCCAACTTCTTAACTGGCACCACCTACATCTGGTAAACGGTGCTCAGGATGTTCATTTCCATTGTTTTAATTTCCATGTTATACTGAAGGGGCCTGAAGGGAATGGCTTGCTAACTTCTATAACTATCCAAATTTCCACATACCCAAGTGTTCTCTCTGTACCCAAGGGAGAAAAATGGGTAGTCAGAACTATTGTTGCTTAAGAGAGCCCTCTGCTGACACAAATTATGTATGCTCATTTTTTTCCTAAAATCAAACCTCACCAAACCAGATCTGTCTTGCCAATAGATCCACTGATTACTAAATATGTCTTGTAGTACATGCATGGCTTCTCTGCTTAAAGACTGTGTGTCACTGTGGCAGGCTGCTGTGTAGTCATTAAGGGATCACTGTGTTGTGGTGTACAGGGAAGTTCTTCTGCTCAGTACAGTCTCCAGTTAAAAGTTGTTAAGGCAGACACCTAAGAATGAAGTGCCTGAAAACACTTGTTTGTACATATGGTCTTAGGCAGGTTTGGGACTCACAGGGGTCTTACAGAGGGATAGATCTGAGAGACTCATGCCAATTTTCCTTTTAATATTTTGTTAAAATTTCATTAAGCAGCTGACACCTTTTTATGGGTACATTATTATAATGATTCCCTGATTCGATTCACTGTAAATTTAATTTCTCAAACTTTTAGTGAATGTGATCATTGTACTTGATATTACTGGGCCCCAGGCCCCAGGATTTTGGACATCAAGAAGCAATAAAACATTTTATAATAAAGAGATCTGAGAGAGGGGTGCCAATGTTTTATCTTCCTTAGTCTTTTTAAAATAAACATTAAATTTTGGAGTAATTTTTAAGCTTACATAACAATTGTAAAGATAGTATGGAGACTCCACCCAACTTCTGCTGCATTAACATATTACATAACCTTGGAGCATTTACCAAGACTAAGAAACCAATGTATATACATTGCCATTCACTAAAGTATATCACTTATGTGGCTTTCACCAGTTTTTCTATGAATATTCAATTTTGGTCTTGGATCCATGTCATCATGTCTCCTTGGTTTCTTCCATTTGTGACAGTTTCTCACTCTTTCCTTGTTTTTCATAATCTTGATAATTTTGAAGAGTACTGGTGAAGTATTTTATAGAATACTCCTCAATGGTGGGTGGTGGTGCCAGCTTTTAAACTCAGATTGTGAAAGGGAAAAGTCATCTATTATGGTCATCATTTCATAAAAGAAATGGCATTCTAGTAACCAAACCAAGGAAGAATAGCAATTCTGAATAAAGAACAGTCTTTTAAATAAAATAAATTTATCTCTAGGAAAGGCCCACTACTTTGCTAATCATTCCCCTCTCCCCTTTCTTTTTCTTTCTTTCTTTCATTCTGGCCCATTCAAGATAACATGTCATCACAAACTCACAAACAGGAAGTCAGGAATCACCCGGAAGGAACACAGTGGTCATTGCTTCCTTACCTTCAGGGAGCTACCACTCTAGCAGAAGATAAACCGCTAAAATATGCAGACAAGAGAAATGAAAGATAAAGAGAAGTACAAGCAAATCCAGTGGAAACACAGAAGAAAGATTAATTGTGACAAAGAATTGAGAGGAATGAGGGAGTAATTCGTGGAGGAGGAATCCTCCAAAGTGGGTCTTAAAAAGATGAAATTTGGAGGAAAAATTTAAGGTGAGGAGAAAAGGTATATGGAAAGGGGAAAATTAGGTTGTAGCAAGTTATAAGCAATTAAAAACATGAATTTGTTAATTATTATGTTACTACTAGATCATGAACAGTATTGCAGCTATAGTTAATGATTGCCCTTTATAGTAAGTTAAATGATTGCCCTTAAATAGCCAGGTACAATCAACCTAATCCATTTCCTCATTTTACTAAAAGTTTAAAGGACAAGTGAGATCACTATTTTGCACTTACAGGTAGGAAAATTCAGATCCCTGGACCATGAAAGCATAGGTCCTACAGTAAGTGAGTGGCAGAAGGAGTATGGGGTGTTTATTCATAGTTTATGATTGACGTCATCTGTACAGTCTCATTTCTAATGGTATTAAAAATCTTTTAATCATCTGAATGTGCCAACGTATTGAGAAAATATGACATATATAGAAAGGGAACTTAGTTCCAGAAGGAGTTGTAGCAAAGAAGAGTGGACAAGTGTGGGCCTGGGATCAGATGGGCCCACCAAATCTTGCTCTGTATGGCCTGTGTGAACTTCGCAAGTCACTGCCTCCCTGAGCCTTAGTTTCCTCATCTGTAAAATGGGGGGATAACAATTCTTACTTTTCAAGGTTGTTGTGAGGCTTAGAGATAATGTATCAACAGATGAAGTTTCTCATAAATCAGTAGTTAATATTATTGCATGGCAAATTTCCTTCAAGTTTAATCCTGTGTGGTCAGGCCTGTGATTCTAAGAGTCTATTGATTGGATGACTCTGAAATAGCTTTCTTAGTAGTGTTGATGATTTGCATGAAGCTTTTTTATCATATAATGATCTATGTTAATTTATTTTAGACTTATTTTTCATTTCACTTGAAAAGACTTATTTTATATTTGGTGACATAAAATAATGTTTTAATGATTGGCTTATAGTCTTTGTTACATCTCCCCCTACTCAATTTTTTTTTTTTTTGAGACGGTTTTGCTCTTGTTACCCTTGGCTGGAGTGCAATGGCACAACCTCAGCTCACTGCAACCTCCATCTCCTGAGTTCAAGAGATTCTCTTGCCTGAGCCTCCCAAGTAGCTGGGATTACAGGCACCCGCCACCACGTCCAGCTAATTTTTTGTATTTTTAGTAGAGACGAGGTTTCACCATGTTAACCAGACTGGTCTTGAACTCCTGACCTCAGGTGGTCCTACCCACTTTGGCTTCCCAAAGTGCTGGGATTACAGGCATGAGCCACCATGCCTCCCCACAACCCCACTCAATTTTTCTACTTAATACTCTTGGAATGTAGCCTTTAAGACATGAATGGTTTTTGTTTGTAATTGCAATGTGGTGTGAGTGGGGTGTACAGGGAAATTTATTGGGAATTTATTTGGGCTACTTTCAAAGAATATTTCAGTTATATTTCTACCCTCCCTCTTATGACCTATGCTTGTTAACACAGACCAGGCTTTAATTCTTTGCTGAGGGAACTGTCCTGTGCACTGCAGGATGTTTGGCAGCATCCCTGGCCTTTACCCACTAGATGGCAGTAGCACTCCCCAGTTGTGACACTCAGAAATGACTACAGAAATTGCCAAATGAGTAGCTTCTTGGGCTTTCGGTTAACAGCAAGTGTAGAATTTGCCATATGACCCAGATGGACAAATCACCTCCTGTTGAGAACCACTGACACAGACAGCACTCTACAAAAAGCAGAACTTTTAGGCTAAAAATGGTTTTACTTTAACGTGATTGTAAGTTGACAGTTTCAGGATGTGAAATATTGTCCATTGGTTCATAGCTAGAGATCAACCTTGGGCTTTGAAGTCCTTCCCCAGTAATGGCCCATCCTAAAACTTTAGACCCTACAACACCCCCACGCCCGCCTCCCACCCTTCCAGATCCCATTTGCAAGCCGAATTAGACTACTCACTGTTTCTACTATATCCCCACACCGTCTTTCACCTTTACCTCCACTAACCGGAGTCCAATCTTACTTATTGGTTAAGGCCTTACTAAATGGCCACATTTTCCCTGAAGCCCTCCCAGACCCTTCTGTTAGAAGGGATAGCTTCTGCCTCAAAACATGAAACTTCTTCAACTATCCCCATCTTGTTCCTCCTTATTTTCTAACTTTCATGTAAATTGAAAGTCCTCTGCCTCCACTTCCAAACTCATGAGTGCACTCACTATTTTAACTTCCTTTCAGCTAGGGAATGTGTTGTGGAGGAGAAAGTTATGCTTTTGATTTAAGGCACTCTTAAATCTCATGGGCCTCTCTAATGGTGCACAAATTTTTTTAGAGAAAGTTCTCATCCCTGTTACACATTGGCATATATTATTAGCTTATCTGGTTGACAGGAATAGAACATAGGTAAGATCCATTTTATGTGGAGAGAGCAAACCCAAGTAGGAGGCCTCAGTAAGAGTTCCTGGAAAACAAGTGATTATCATGTCCTTCACTAACCATGAGAGCACAGTTTGTCTTTAAATATCTGAATGGCTGGTGTGCAAAGAAGGAATTTTGAACACATGAATTTCTTAAATAATTAACAAATACAACTAAATATTCTAAAGGTACAAAGAGAAAAAAAAATGGTTCAGTGAAAACCAACGATCTTGTCTACAACTTTCCCTTGTCACCCACTAACCTTCCCTAAAGGTCATATTACGAGTTTCTTGAGGGTCCTTTCAGAGATAATCCAGGCAAGTCCATGAATAAAGGTGTAAATGGAAACAACCCCAGTGTCCACCAATGGATGATTGGATAACAAAATGTGGTCTAACCATACAATAGAATATTAGGCAGGTATATAAAGAAATATTTATGCTACAAACTGAATGAACCTTGAAAACATTATGCCAAGTGAAAGAGACCAAACACAAAAGGCCACATACCATATCATTCCTTTTATATGAAATAGTCAGAATAGACAAATAAATAGGGACAGAAAGTGTGTTTCCTAGGAGCTGGAGGAAAGAAGAATGAGAAATGACTGATAATGAGTTCAGGTTTACTTTCTGGGCTGATGAAAGTGTTCTGGAATCAGCAGTGATGACTGTACAATCCTATAAATATACTATAAACCACTACTTTTTTTTTGAGAAGGAGCCTCACTTTGTCATCCAGGCTGAAGTACAGTGGCACAATCTCAGCTCACTGCAACTTCTGCCTCCCGGGTTCAAGCGATTCTCCTGCCTCAGTCTCCCGAGTAGCTGGGACTATGGGCACGTGCCACCACACCCAGCTAATTTTTTGTATTTTTAGTAGAAATGTGGTTTCACTGTGTTAGCCAGGATGGTCTTGCTCTCCTGACCTCATGATCCACCCGCCTCGGCCTCCCAAAGTGCTGGGATTACAGGCATGAGCCACCGCACCTAACCAACCACTACTTTTTAAAAAGCTTTGTAAATACATATTTGTACCTGTTATCATGTGTTCATTTTCTCTCTAAACATCATCTTCTTTTGGTCCTATAACATGTATTTTATTTGCATCAGGGTGGTCTGTAGAAATAATCATTCATTATAATAATCCATCTTCCCCACAATAAACTTGGTAATAAGCCATTTGTTTTTTATATAAATCCTACACTACGCCACAACAATTCTGCACCTTGCCTCTGTCACTTTCCAAATATCATCAAGATTTTTCTATATTAGGACCTATCAAGTCATGTCATTCTCTTTAATGACTACACAGTAAGCCATGCTATTGGACACATATGTTTAAACTATTGGTTCTCAGCCAGGGATAATTTTGCCCTCTCTCACACCCCCAGAGGACAGTTGACAATGTCTGGAGACACTTTTTATTGTCACAACTGAGTGTAGGAAGATGCAATTGGTACCTAGGTGGTAGAGGCCAAGGATGCTGCTAAACATCCTGCAATGCATGGAACAGCCCCCATAGCAAAGAATTATGCACCCAAAAAGTCACTAGTTGTGGAGGTTGAAAAAAACCCCAATCTAAACAGTTCATGATTGATTAATATTTAAATTGGCTACAATATTTGTCTTTATAGATAATGCTGCATAACATTCCATCTTTCGAATATATCACAATTTTCTTATAATTTCTAGATACATAATTATTCCTCTACTATTTTGAATCCTTTTTTTAAACTGTACCAGAATAAATATTTGATAATAAGCCTTTCTTCTTACTTTGGTGTTTTCCCAGAAATAATTAGATTCATAGAAGTAGGATTACTGGGTTAAAGGAGAATAACTTTTTTCTAGGGAATTATATCGGGTTCTTACTGTCATTATGAGTACGATGCTTTCCCCTGTTAAAAGAAAACTTCAGAAAAATTAAATTTAGCAGAGTTTAACGGACCAAGAAAAAAAAATTATTAGCAGATCTGGCAGCACCCAGAACCACAGCAGTTTCAGAGAGACTCCAGGGATGCCCCGTGGTCAGAACAAATTTATAGACAACAGAAGGAAAGTGACGTACAGAAATCGGAAGTGAGATACAAAAACAGCTGGATTGGTTCAAACAAGCATTTGTCTTGTTTGAACACCCAGCAGTGTATGAGTGGTTGAAGTATGGTGGCTAGGATTAGCCAAGACTCAGCTGTTGTTATAGGCATATACTCCTAAGTTAGGTTTTCAATCTTGTCTATTAAGTTAGGTTATGGCTTCTCTACAAGGACTCAAATATAGAAGTACAGAGTCCTTCTCAGGCCATATTTAGTTCTCTTTAACACCCCCATTATATCTGATTATTGCATTTAAGCAGGAGAATTATTGATTTTTACATAGTTATTTTACATCCAAATATCTACTAATAGGTTTTGGTTGACATTCTTGGTACAGTGGTGCCAAGGGGTGTCTTGAGAATGGAAGTGGCTTCAGCTTCCTTCTTATATCTGTTACTTTCACTCTCAAATCATGCCAGATGAATATAATGCTAAGATTTATGTGCTTCACTGTAATCACAACTTCAGGACAAATCCTGAGCCCTCCTCCCTCCTCCAATCATATAATCAATCAAAGCCACATTCAGCCACTGTGAGTTTTATTATTATTACCTACAAACAATTTTTCTCCTCCTTTCCCACAGCTGTAACTCTTACTTATTAATAGCTTCAAAGTTTCCAGAACCATATTAAACTGTGATGGCTCTGGTAGACGGTCTTGTCTTCTTTCTCATATTTCTAGGACTATAGCTAAGATCTCAGTGTTAAATATAACAAAAGATGCTCCCTGAACAACAGAGAGTCTTTATGATATTGAAAAAGTATCCTTTCCTGGTTTTCCAAAATGGATGTTTAATTTAATCACGCCTTTTTTCCCCAGCCTTGATGGTATGGTTTGCTTTTAAAAGTGGTACACAGCAAGCTAGAAAAAAAAAACAGGCTGTGTGCGAGGTGGGAGGTTTGAATCCGGTCATAAGTTTTAGGTGTGAATCACCAGGACCTTTCCCTTCCTCTCTTGGGTATTGTTCGGGCATTGCATGCAAACGCTGTTGGCTACCAACCAGTAAATATGAGCGTGGCTTTTCTGATGGGCGAGCCCTTGGAAACAGGGTGGTTTTGTTCTCGTGAACAAAATCAAAGAACTTGCTGAGGCTTGTAGTGAAAAAAATTTTAAAAACACTTCTCAGCCTAATTGAGAACACAGTAGACAAGACCACCCTAAAAGGTCCTTGCAAAGCAAGCAGGATGCTCTCCTCCTAATAGTTCTTAAATTTAATTAAAGAGGAGTGACTAATCATCTCAGTTTGCTCAGGACTGAGAGGTTCCTGGGGACAGGAGCCTTTCAGTGCTAAAACCAGGAAAGTCTAGAGGCTATCATTTAAGGATGATTTCAAAAGGCACAAGACATGTTTCTTCCCAGGGTAAGTGAGAGGTTCATCAACGGTGTCCCATCTACAAGTACCTCCTTTTTCGAGCTAAACTTTAACAGGACTTTCCCATGTCTCAGATCATTCTTTGTTTCTGATAATAAAGTTGCCCTAAATAAACCACAATATCAGGCCTGACCAGAAACAGGGTAACTGCAAAATTATTTCACCTTTTACTACTCAGGCCTTTTGAAAAACAATCCTTCCCAGAGCACAAACTCGTGGCAGGAAAAACTGAATGCATTTCTCCTTTTGTCTTGTGATCACTAGCTGTACCTCTTCCCTATAATATGCCTTCTCAATTTTCAGGCAAATTTTTAATAGAATATATATAGCTATTCAAACCAAAGAATTAAGTTTAAAAATTGATTAGCCATTAGCCCAGTAAAATCAGGTTCTCTCTCTTAGCTATCTCATAGAATCGTATTGCTGATTTGGAAGATCATCTAGACCGGCATTTCTCACATTTTAATGTGTATGTCAATCATTTGATGATGTAGAAATGTAGATTCTGATTCAGAGCTCTGAAGCAGAGACTGAGACTGCAAATAACACTGCTGGTTCATGGGTCACACCTGAGATAATGAGAATTTTATAGAATAATCTTCTCCACATTTCTTTGATCATGTATCACGAGCAGTTTAAATAAATGTGAGTGCGCACTCAAAATATGTATATTAGTTCCATTTTATACTCATGTGTTAGTAAGGTATAATTTCATTTTTATTAAAAAATAAATGAATGTGAGCTCCAGCATATCACTATTTTGAGGACCTAGATCCTGATAACGCATCAATTATGTGACCATTCAGTGCATGCCTTATTGCCCCAGTGCATGCTTATATTAGTTATTCTATCTTTGCATAACTAACTGTTACAAAGTTCTTCCTTCTATTTTGTATCTGTGCTTTGTATTCAAAGGTTTATCTCTGCAGGCATATAAAACAAGCCCAATCCCTCTTAACACTATTGCAATTCCTGTCACTGAAAATGGTCTGACTTCCTTAATATGTGAAGAGCTTCTATAAAACAATAAAAATAATACCAGCAACCCAGCAGGAAAAAAAAAAGCCAAGAATATTAAATATATATGGTGAATGAATGTTTTAAAATGAAAAGAAAATCAACCTCACTCAAATAAGAGAAATATAAATTAAAACTATCATACAGCATTATTTTTCACTTGTTAAGATGGCAAAGGTAAGAAAAATCAAATAAATACATTTCTGTTGGTGATGTTGCGGGCAAACAGGAACCTTCAGTATACATCACTGTGGTTATATCAGTTGGTACAACCATCATGGCAGATGCTTAATGAGGGCATTAAAATTAGTTTTTTAAACAATATTTAAAAATGCTTATGATATAATACTAAGTTAACAAAAAGATGCAAAACATAAATAGCATAGCACCAGAAAAAAAGTACTGAATGAAAATATATCAAAATAAAAACAATAGCTATTTCTGGATGGTGCACTAATATCACAGGTAAATTTGTTCTTTACCCTAGTCAGCATTTTCAAAATTTACAAGCCTGTATAATCTAGAAAATGCTCCAGGAAGGTGATGAGAGACAAGTGGGCCTGGCTTTAAATTTCAGGCTTTTAAAGCTCACATTAAGAGATAATGGCTTGCCACTTGAGTCCCTGGCTTACCTACACTCCTGGGGAAAACTGATAGAGTTTATTCTCATCATTTTTATAGAAAAATGTCATATATAGTTGCCATGATTACTGAATTAGAGAATACTAGACCGTTGCTCCTAGAATGAATACAGGATTGTGTTCCTCCAAACCTCTGGTCACAATATTTTGCTCAGTTGGTCAATACATGACTTTGTTTTATGTGTATTTCTCTTTAAAGATACCTTATTTAACATATATTGTTGATTAACTAACATTGTACTCTAGGCCAACAGTGCTACAACTCATACCCGAATCAAGTTTATCTAATACACATATTTTCTCTGTAAGCCACATCTCAGCTTTCTTACACTTAGGAACACTAGACAGCATTAGTGTATTGTGCGTGTGAGCCATTTAAACAGTGAAATTACTCACATAAAGCACAAAAATGTGGAAAAAGTGACACTAAATATACTGTGAAAAGGACATTTTCTTGTGAAACAAGAGAAAAAGGGCATCGCTTCATTCAACCTCAGCTGGGAATGTGTGCACTGGGCAGCTCAAATTTTTTGCCACTCTACACATGTCCACGAATTACCACAAAAGCACCACAAGTATTGATTTGGGGGTTAAAAATAAATTTTAGCAAGTAAATGAACTCAGAAATAATTACAGTTACAGTTTTAAGGAAAATTCTTAATCAAAAGAGCCAAACACCAATATTCTACAGCTACACTCCTTCAGGGAGCTGCTTAAAATTGAGTACCTTATATTTATAAAGCATTCCCCCCCCCCCACACACACACAGAAAGCATTTTCCATAATGGAAATGAAAGTAATATATTTAATCATTCATTTTATTTAATATATTCATTGTCTTCAACAAATACCATTTCTTTTATTATCCAATTAAATTCAAGCAGTAGTTACTGAGTAGCTCCACATAGAGAACACAGAGAATGATCTCAGCTGAAGCAATTTATGGTCCTCTTGGGTATGTAAGGGGAGCTTGAGGAAATCCTCAATTCTAATGCAAGACAGATAGAATACAATCAAGGTCATTAAAAAGGCATCATGTGCATGAGACTGGTAAAATATAATGTGATGAGGACAAAATGAAGGAGAAAGTGCATCCTTTTGGGATTGTTTGTAAAACTTGATGGAGATGGTGATATCTGAAATGACCTTGAAAGATTACTAAGGTGGTAAGTGGAGCTATGGGAATGGAGTGGACAAGAAGCAGCTCAAGCAAGAGCACAGAGTGGAGACGTCTTCCAGGAACAGGGTCAGAATCCAGCACGAGTGTAGGGTAGGTGAAAGGAATGGCTTCCGTTATTGCTGCAAAGCAAGCCATAGTGCCTTCAATGTGTTAGCAGAGAAGGGAACTGGAAGGTGAATGGCTAAATGAGGAAGGGAAAAGAGTCCAACTACCCTGATCCTACTTCCAGAAACTTCTTGGTTCATTCTCCTTTTACATTGTGGTGGTGCCTCTTTCCCATACATCTTTAACCTCCTTAATTAGACTGCATAGGAGGCAAGCAGGGATCATGCCTCACCGTTTTTAGCTCCCTCCCTCTGCCTTCTGCCCACACTTCCCAATACACAACACACCCTAACATACAAAAGATCACCCTACACCAACGCCTGCATGTCACCAGCCTTCAATAAATATTTACTCATTCACTAATTGGCTTTACAAACAAACATACTAAGACTTTAACAAGCCCTGGTCTTTTCCCTACGAATACAGGTTGTTCTCATGAGTAGATGGCTAAACTTTGTAACTAGGAAGTAAGTATCCCTGAACTTCCACAGAATATATGTGTGTGGACAATAAGAATCTTTGAAAGTTCCCTGTTGACTGTAGCCAGCGAAAGAAAAAAAGCAGAATCTTTGAAAGTGCCACAATATTATCTGTATCTACCTAAAACTGAACATTAAGTGTTCAGTAGAATCTCTAACTCTTGCAATTAAACTAGTAAATGTATATGTACGTCCTTAGAATCCTAATTTTTAGGCTGTTAAATTCAGGCCCCTTGATTCTATAATTCCTTAGAATTTAGTATAAATACTCATATAGTTCTTGGATTGTCTCTTGGAGTTTATAATATTACAGGAGGTTACACACATCTAAATATTCTTGTGTAGAAACAGGTTATTCTTTTCCTTTTTTTTTTTTTTTTGAGAGAGGGTCTCACTCTGTTGCCCAGACTGCAGGGTAGTGGCATGATTAGAAACAGGTTTTCTACATAAAAGTATGTTAATCACAAATAGTTTATTCTATTCCCAATAAATTATTTTAATTACAAAAATATTTTAATAAGCCAATTTATTAACTGCTCAAATAGGAATGTTTTTGATGGCATAATTTCAAAGAATACTAAAAATGGTAAATATTTACATTTGAGTATATCTAATGTAAAATAGCCTGTAACTTACAAATGAATTTTAACCTATTACTTATTGCTTTTAAAATCGAATTTTCTATTAGAAGAAAGAGGTATATTTCGAAATACACACTTCTGCAGTCAAATTATTGTACTTACTGTTTCAAAACCTCGATGTGGATGATCAGGAAATCCTCCTGGTCTACCTCCTTTAAATTCATCAAACAGTAAAAATGGATCCAGATTTTTTAACTGAAATAAAAATAAAATTTGCAGATTAGGTATGTCTTTTAAGCCATAAGCATAGCCAATGAGCAACTTTTTACAACTAAAATTGCTTTCAGGGAGAACTTATACACACTGATATGGTTTGGTTCCATGTCCCAAAATCTCATCTTTAGCTCCCATAATTCCCATGTGTTGTGGGAGCAACCTGGTGGGAGATGATTGAATCGTGGGAGCGGGTCTTTCCCATGCTGTTCTTGTGATAGTAAATGGGTCTCACAAGATCAGAGGGTTTTATTTTGTTGTTGCTGTTTTGTTTTGTTTTGTTTTGTTTTTGAGACGGAGTCTTGCTCTGTCACCAGGCTGAGTGCAGTGGCGCAATCTCAGCTCACTGCAACCTCTGTCTCCTGGGTTCAAGCAATTCTTCTGACTCAGCCTCCCGAGTAGCTGGGACCACAGGAGCATACCACCACGCCTGGCTAATTTTTGTATTTTTAGTAGAGACGGTGTTTCACCATGTTGGCCAGTATGGTCTCAATCTCTTGACCTCGTGATCTGCCCACCTTGGCCTCCCAAGATCTGTTGGTTATAAAAATGGGAGTTTCTCGGCACAAATTCTCTTTTTTTGCCTGCAGCCATCCATGTAAGAAGTTACTTACTCCTCCTTGCCTTCCACCATGAATGTGAGGCCTCCCAAGCCACATGCAGCTTTAAATCCAGTTAAACCTCTTTCTTTTGTAAATTGCCCAGTTTCAAGTATGTCTTTATCAGCAGCATGAAAACAGACTAATATACACATACACACAAGGATTCATGGATTATGTTATAGAGTTGACATTTTATGAGAAGCACAAAGAGTGGACAAACATTTTATAATCATCTAAAATATAAATAATCAAATACAAAGAAGATGTATTCTGTATCCTAAACAGATTCACAATCTTACAGTGGAACAGACTAGAAAATCAATTATTGCAACAAGATGATAAATGCTTTGGAGGAAGACAATTTTACACATATGAGAGTGGGATGGGATCAGAGAAGTTCAGGAAAATCAGAAAAATGGCACTTAATCTCTCTCTTGAAGTATATAATTGAGTTAACCAAGTAGATGGGAGAAAAGAAAAAGAAGGATATTCCAGGTAGAAGAGCAGAAAAACAGCTTGGCATGCTTGAAGAACTGTAGGGAAACTACTGTGTTGGAGCAAAAGATGCATATGGAATTATGAAACACACGGGCAGATGATGGATGACAAATCTTAAAGGAGTTTGGGTTTTATCCTGAAGGTGATGGGAGTTTTCATCAGAGTTTGATATGATCAGATTTAGAATGATCACTCTGTGGAAGATGGTTTGGTAAAGGAAGACAGCAGACAAAGAATATCTAGATTATCTCAAATAGTCTGAACAAAAGCAAGTGCCAGAACCAAGGCAATGGTGGTAGTGATGGAGAGTGGTTAAATGACTGGGTAGATATTTATGAGACA
This sequence comes from Sapajus apella, assembly GCF_009761245.1. Taxonomy (NCBI): domain Eukaryota; kingdom Metazoa; phylum Chordata; class Mammalia; order Primates; family Cebidae; genus Sapajus; species Sapajus apella. Next base: position 11,297,785 of record NW_022436957.1, read on the forward strand.
AAAAGGAAGAGCATTAACTGACTTCAATATTTTTAGCTATGATGTCGGGGAAGATGGTTGGGCCATTCAGCACTCAAAAAGAACGTAATAGAAGAAGCTGCCTTGAAGTAGCTATGATGATTTCATCTTAGGTCACACTGAATTTGAGATATCCATATAAATGTTACCTATATAAATGGAACTATTAATATTGAGTGCACATTATATTATGCAAAGGCTAGCAGGCAACTAAAGATCAATCTCAAGCTCAAATGAGAGGTAGAAACAGATCTGGCTATCATCAACACATGTTTATGATTGTCTTGCTTATTCTTGACCATGTTATTTTATATAAATTTTAGAAAATTTATCAAATCCTGTGAAGAAAAATTTTGAACATTTGATTGGAATTAGCTTTAATCTATGGATCAATTTGTGAAGAACTGACATTTGTATAATATTGAGTTTTCCTCAGTGTTTCCTCAATATAACCATGGTTATCCCCATTTATTTAGGTCTTTAAACATATTTCAATAAGGATTTATAATTTTCTCCATAAAGATTTTACATATATCTAAAAATTATTTTTCTAGCTTACTTATATTTTTAATGGAATTCTGCAAATAGCATTTATTTATTATATTTTGAACAGTTTTCTGTTGGAAATTAGAAACATGCTAGGCGATTTCTGAACACGGCTAAGCTCTTAATTAATTTGAATGATTCATCTGTAGCTTCTTTTGGGTTTTCTTTGTAGATGTTCAAATCACCAGTGTATTTATCAATAAACTTTTGCTTTATAGTTCACAAAAGAATGTTTTTGTCTTGCATTGGATTAAAGCCGTGGCAGACTGCAATTTCTCTGGGTTTTTATAGGCCTGGCTGGCTTTGACGTCTTCTCACTCTGGGACTCAAGCTGAAACAGTGGCCACTATGGAGGGCATTATGTTCCCATAGCCAAGGGCAGGAGCAAAAAGCAAGTCAAGTCAACCATTCACAATCACATTAACACATCCAATTGGTCAAAGCATGTGACACGGCCAGGCCCAAAGTCAAAGAGGAGGGCACTTAATTCCTCCCTATATGTCTCATGGGTAATGTACCTAAAAATGGATGGGAGTGTAAAATCCTATTATAGAGAAGGAGTGAATATTTGGTAGTAATATTTCAACCAATATCCATTAGCAAATAACAAGGGATTTTTTTTTCATTTTCAATCCTTATATTTTCTTTCTTTTTCTTTTTTTTTTTTTTTTTTTTTTTTTTTTTTTT
>NW_022436957.1:11299135-11385892 GCF_009761245.1 Sapajus apella
TTGAGACGGAGTTTCACTCATGTTACCCAGGCTGGAGTGCAATGGCGTGATCTCGGCTCACCGCAACCTCCGCCTCCTGGGTTCAGGCAATTCTCCTGCCTCAGCCTCCTGAGTAGCTGGGATTACAGGCACGCGCCACCATGCCCAGCTGATTTTTTGTATTTTTAGTAGAGACGGGGTTTCACCATGTTGACCAGGATGGTCTCGATCTCTTGACCTCGTGATCCACCCGCCTCGGCCTCCCAAAGTCTTTTTCTTGCATTTTAACAAGCTAGCATCTCTACAACAGTCTTGAGTAGAAATTATGGTGGTAGACATACTTGTCCCTGATTTTACATAGATTGCTTTATAAAGTTTCATTGGTAATATGCTTGTTTAATGCAGGTGTTTTGTAGATTCCCTTCATAAGGTTAAAGAGTTTCCTTTCTACTTCTAGTTTACAAAGCTGTTGTTTTTTTAAAAGTGAATGGATGTTGAATTCTGTTGAATGTTTTTTTCCACAGTATTGAGATACTTATATGATTTTTTTCTCCTTTAATCTCTTAACGTTAATAAAATACACAAATAGATTTTCTAACATTAAACCAAATTTGCTCTCTTCAGGTAATCCAAACTTGGTCATGATATATTATCTTTTAATACATTGCTGTATTTGGTTAGTTAATTTTCTATGATTCTTGCAAACATTTTGATTAATGTGATGTAATTATTCTTTCACTTGCTGTCCTTGTGTGGTCCTGATAGCAAGGTAACATCAGCTTCATGAAGTAATTTCAGGAGCACTTCCTTGGATTTTATCTCCTGGAGAGTCTGTGCATTATTAGAATTACTTACACCTTAAATATTTTGTAAAATTTGTCTGTGAAATCTTCTGGTCCTGTTGTCTCTGTTTTAAACTTTTAAAATATTTATTCAATTACCCTTATGGCTATGAAACTATTCAGATTTTCCATTTTTTCTTTCTTATTGTTTTTGTGCTCTAAGAGTTTCACCAACCTCTTGGCAGCTCAGCTAATTGATTTTTAAGTAATTTATTTCGGAGTGATTACTCTGTCTTATCACTAGAAATAAAAGTATGAAACTGTCTCAGTCTCCAATTTGATCTTTCTTGTTTTAACTTTCTATGAAAAAATATGCATACACATATACATAACATATATATTATACACACATACATATGTATACAGTCAACAAGCTACTGCAAATTTTTTAACCTAACCAGTTTTAATTTCTTCATTTGAAAATGTGGACTGCAACCCATATAAAGCTGGGGTACTTTGTAGTTTATCTCAACCTGGTGTTTCATCCAGTCCACTATTTAAAAGTAATTGAAAATAAATTCAAATTGTTTATTGAACCCTCTCAAAAACACCAAAAGAGGCTTCAATTTAAAGATATGTTTAAAATCCCTCTTACTCCTCTCCATGTATATATCTGTCTCCCATGATTCCATTTTCTCTCACTCTAACTGTTCAAATCACCTCAAACCATCTGAAGGCACCTTTTTTCTTTTTTCCTCCTCCCTTCTCACCTTCTGTATATACTCTTATCTCTTTCACCAGTAACTCTCTGCCCTTTCCAGTGAAAATCAACCAAGCAAATTTGTTTCCTTTCAATCTTGTCATTTATTAATCCATATCAGCTTATTAAAAGTCCAGGAACAGAACTGGGATTGGTAGGAGGAGAGGCTGAGAATTCTCATACCTTATTATACATTGCTTTCTCCTCACATGATAATATATACCTTTGACGGTTAAAAGGATTGAAAACAATGAATGTAGCACACCTGGTCCAGTGCCTGAATCACTGTAGGTTCTACATAGATGGGTGGTATCCATTATACTGCACCAGTCCTATAAATATCAGACATCACTCCCCCAGGTACAAAACAAAGTGTTCGGAGCTCTAAGATAACTTTTAAATTCTGTGTTGTTGTGGTTCTATTAAAATATGGGTAAAGGTAAGATAAAGGAATACTGCTTCTCGGTATCAAAGAGTTTTACATGAGCAAATATGCCCTGCTGTCAAATAAACTGTGAAAAGAAAGGTTCTCTCTTTTTAGTTCTACCCTTATCACCATCCACCACCCACAGAACAGTAGTTATTCATTGGTATCAAGAGCTTGAAGCACTGCTGTAATGAATACCTAAAACTGGAAGTAGCTTTGGAACTGCTTACCTTAAACAGTAGAGGCTGGAAGTCTTGAATTCATGCTAGCAAAAGCCTACATTGCTGTGAATGAACCATTAAGAGTAATTCTGGTGAGGGTCCAGAAAGGAAAGAGGGTAGCTGTAGAAAGAGTCTCAATCTTCTTTCTTTTCTTTTTTGTTTTTGTTTTGAGACAGGGTCTCACTCTATTGCCCAGACTGGACTGCAGTGGCATGATCTTGACTCACTGCAACCCCCGCCTCCCGGGCTCAAGCAATCCACCCTCCTCAGCACCCCAAGTAGCTGGGACTACAGGTGCCAGCCACCATGCCCGGCTAATTTTTGTATATTTTGTAGAGACGAGTTTTCACCATGTTGCCCAGGCCAGTCTTGAACTGCTGAGCTCAAGTGATTCAGCCACCTTGGCCTCCCAAAGTGCTAGGATTATAGGTGTGAGCCACCGTGCCTGGCCTCAATCTTCTTAAAGAATACCTAAGTAATCCTGAACAAAACATTGGTAGAAATATCGACAGTAAAGGCCATTCTGATGAGATCTCAGACATAAATGAGGAACATGCCATTGAAAACTGAAGGAAAGATTACCCTTGTTATAAAGTGGCAAATAACTTGGCTGAACTGTGTTCATATCCTAGTGTTTTGTGGAAGTTAGAACTTGTAAGCAATGAAATTGGATGTTTAGCTGATGCTATTTGTATATAAAATGTTGAGGGACCTGGTTTCTCTTGATGGCACATAATAAAACGCAAGAGAGAAAGAGAACTGTTAATCAAAAGAGAAACAGCAGAACTTAAAGATTTGGAAAATCTTCAGCCTATCCATATTATAAAGAATGAGAAACATGTTCAGGAGAAAACACCGAGGGTGTGGCCAAATGACCATTTCATAAGGAGCTTAGTCAGACATCAAAACAGAAACCAAGACCTATTGTTCAAGACAACGGAAGAATAGGCCCAATTTCAGTGCCAATTTTCTGTCTTAGTCTGGTTGAGTTGCTATAACATAATACCATAAACTGGCTGGCTTATAAACAACAGAAATTTATTTCCCACAGTTCTGGAGGCCAAGAAGTCCAAGATTAAGGCGCCAATAAATTGGGTGTCTGGTGAGGGGTCGACTATCTGGTTCAGACACAGTGCTTTCTAGCTGTGTCCCCACATGGTAGAAGGAACCAGCTAACTCTCCGGGGTCTCATTTATAAGGGCATTAATCCCATTCCTGAGGGTTCTGTCCTCATGACCTAACACCTCCCAAAGGTCTCCTCTCCTAATACCATTACATTGGGTGTTAGGTTTCAAGATAAGAATTTGGAGTAGGGAAAACACATAGATTCAGACCAAATCAGTACTATTTGTCATATTTATTGCCCATTTAATCCTCTAGTCACCAATTCATGAAATATGAACACACATAGGAAGAAAGCCAGCAGAAGAAAGAGACTGAAAAAGCTAGGGGGCTGATTAAGAGTCAGGGGGATGAATTGATTATCTTGCCAGAAAATTGGAGACAGGTGTAAGACACACTTCCTCTCCAAAAAGTAAGAATATCTTGCATTAGACTGTTGTACTAAATTGCTATTTTCAGTACTGGGTATTAGTCCCTGTCAAACTTCCTAATATTCTCTAAACATTTAGAATGGATTCAATAGCATGTAAAATGAATACGTGTTATCTGTAGACAATATCTAATTTATAGAACTCTGATTTTCTAAAATGTTTTCGCTAATTCCCTAATTCATTCATATCTTTCTCTCTCTACATATCAAATTGACAATCTTTTAATGCTTTTAAACCACATGAGAATTTCTTTTCGTTCAAATAGTTCTAAATCCTTTAGCTGCTGAATTCAAGTGGCAGCTTACAAACTACTTCTTTTAATCTCTTAAGGCCAATCAGGCTGGGCACAGTGACTCATGCCTATAATCCTAACACTTTGGGAGGCCGAGGTAGACGGATCACTTAAAGCTGTGAATTTGAGACCAGCCTGGCCAACATGGCAAAACCCCATCTCTACTAAAAATACAAAAATTAGCCAGGCAAGGTGGCTGAGGCATTAGAATTGCTTGAACCAAGGAGGCAGAGGTTGCAGCGAGCCAAGGGAGACAGAGTGAGACTGTCTCAAAAGAAAAAAAAAAGACCAATCAAAACTTGTGGCCACCACCCCTCAGGCCTGTGGTACTCCCATAATAAAGCCTGGCATTTTATTTGCATCAGGAAGCACTGGAAGAATGATAGTTCCTTGGGGATGTGGCCAATGCTATGCCTTTTTATGATGCTCCACTGAACTTACAATAATTTTGTGTACATAGAAGGTACTCCACAATGTACTAAGTGGTACTTGTGTTAGGTCCGTGGCCTCTCCTGTAGCTAGTTGTTGTCATATGATTAAATCTAACTACAATGTAGAAGTTGCAGGATGGAACTTTCAGGAAAATTCCTTATAAGAGGAGGATGGACAGCAGATATGTATCCTTTTGCCCTTCCCTTCTTCCTCTTTTCTGTGCCAGAGGGTAAATTGTTGCTATTCATTCTCAGGTGCTTTCATTCTCTGCTTATAGGAGGGCTAGGGAGTCTACCTTTCTGGCAAATTGGTAGTCTGTAGAGTGCAAAAAAATATGGCAACAATCTAAATGGTCTAAATGGTCAAAAATAGATTTATGAGTATGAGAATAATGTTATGCTTATACATGGGATATGGCATAACTATTAAAATGATGTTTATGAAGAATTTATAATAACCTGGGAAGTCCTTATGCTACCATTGTTAAATGAAAAAACATTGGGACACAAAATTATTCTATATAATCCCATGATGAAAAATGTACAGTTATATGGAAACAAAAGAATAGACCCATTGTCTCAATAGTAATTAAACCAGGTTGATTGGATTAGGAATGATTCCTATCCATTTATTTTTCTTTAGGGTAAAGTCATACCTGGGATACAGGAGACCTAAATCAGTAAAATATGGGGATCTTTAAAGCTTAAGTTATCAGCCATGGACTCTTACCTGGTACCACTGATAGAACTCAGAGGGGTTGTAAACTTGGACTGTTAAAAAAATTACATCTTTATTGTCACTAAACTCTACTATTTTTTTTCTGTTTTTTTTTTTTTATTGTGGTAAAACATACACAACATAAAATTTAGCATTTTAATCATTTCACATGAACAGTTTTGTTGCATTAAATATATTTACATTGTGCAACTATCACTGCCATCTCCAGATTGAAATTTAACTTCTTCTTCAATTATGAATGTAGTCAATGCACCACAGTAAATTACCAGCACCTGTGACTTTTTCACGACTTGAAATCAAAGTTATTTTCATATCACATTGAGTTGTGAGTAGATATATTAAAATATACTAGAACTGCCTCCAAATTGTGTTATTTAATGTAAAATTACCAGATTATGAAAGTGTTTTTAAAACTGTTCTTAACCATGTTTCAGTATAAAAGTTTTCTTTGGTAATCCTATATATTTTATTTTAGTAATTCTACATATTTTATGTTATATATTTTAAAACTTAGCTTTAGAAGAAATTGATAGGTTTCATCAAACTTCCAAAGGGATTTACAGGACAAAAACAATAAAGAAATTCTCAGCAGATGTGTTCCTGACAGATGGGCTAATTAAAGTGTTAGCTACCCTCAATATACAATAATGGCTTACTAACAGGTGTGTTTGGGGCCCCAACACTCTTTCCAATTGTTCTGTTGGTGATGTAGCCTAGTAGAACATGATACCACCTCCATCTGCATCTTCCCAACACTCCCTGTACATTTAGTCATTAGAATAATCTTTTTTAAGGGTATCCTTCAGAAAACACTGTTTGATTGACCTCAAAAGACATTCAGGTGTAAACAGGAAGCTAATTGGAAAGAGAAATGGCCTGATGGGGCTGATGGAGAGTTGTGTTGACAGTTTTTCCTCTGCCTCAATAGCCAATCAACATTATGCTAGGTGAAATAAGCCAGGCACAGAAAGACAATTACTGCATGATCTCACTCATATACGAAATCTGAAAAAAATCAAACTCACAGAAGCATAGAGAATGGTGGTTACCCCGGCTAGGGGTTGGGAGGATATGGAAGGAGAGATGTTGGTCAAAGGATACAAAATTTTAAAACATAAATAATTTTTTAAAAATTGAACCCATCAACAATGTAGGTCAGCACTCACTGAGGAAGGCCAGGAGTTTTTAAAAACCCTATAAATATCTTTCAAAGATTAAAAAGTTGAGAAAGTAACCCAGTTAAACCTTAGGTTGAGCGACGACATAGTATGAAAAGTAGTAGAGTTTAAGAAGAGGGACAAAGCAGCCCCACTTTTCAAAATGGAATTCATCTCTGCAACATATTTCTTCTATTAGAAAATGTTTTGGGGATCTGATGTGGTGCTAGGGGCTGTATTCCCTGGGCTGTGACCACTATCTGATACCTTTCTGTGCATATAAGACTTATTTCCCCCATAAATCCCAAATTTCCCATATTCAAATGAAAACATTCTCTAAAGTTGAAAGACATCTACCTAATCTATAATCACCTTCTCTGAGAGCTAGACCCATCTATACCTGTCCCTCACCAGAGGTCTACAGAGTTGGGTCCCAGCAGTCTCTCTATGAATCCAAATCCTTGGCAATGGCAGATTGGCCAGGAGTGAAGCCCTGACCTATGCTGAACCAATCAGATTCTCTCTCCTGGGAATTTGGAATTAAGAAACAGTTACTCCCTGGTGCTTTGAAATGTGGGCAAATAGACGCTGTGGGGTGGGCATGTTTGGCGATATGCATACTGAAGCAGATAGCAGGTCAGCCCAGGGTGGCACGCCAGTGTGCAGGGAGACGCAGCGACACTTTCTGAAGCTCATCTGAACCTTCTGCCCATCACCTCTGTATTCACGTTACAGAAACCCCCTTTGGGCTGGGGCTGGTTTGCATGGGGTCCCCGACTGCAAACTTTGAAGTTTGCACTTACACACCCTCTTACCGAATCCCCATCAACATTCCACCAGTCCCTTCTGCAAAGAAAGAGTGGCCACCCAATTGGCATACCTCCGGTCGGCCAATGCTTCTGCGGACCCTCGCTCCGACCCCTTCCGACTGCTCCCGGCTGAGCACTGAGAGAGTAACTTTCTTGGAAGAACCCATATCAGAGTCCAAGAAGAGAGTATGCTGATGCTGAGCTGTAGAGGATGGAGGGCTAAAAAGGAAGGACAACAAAAAAAGAAGTCATAAAGGAGAGGATATCCCAGGGCTACAAAATAAATGCTATTAAGATTAGATGCACAAAATAGTAGCAGCCACAATTTGTTGATGTCTTACTATGTGCAGGGCCTGGGTTAGGTGATTTAAAACAACCATGATGAGTGAACACGTATGCATACCTACTAAGTGCCCAGTACCCCATCAATTATTTACAATTATCTCATGTAATCCTATAGTCATCTTGTGCAAAGGTTAGCAATACAGTCATGTGCCTGCTGCATAATGACATTTAACTCAACATTACATAGTCAACAATATATGGACTGTATGTATGACAGTAGTCCCACAAGATTATAATGCCAAATTTTTACTGTATCTTTTCTATGTTTAGATATGTTTAGATACACAAATAATCACCATTGTGTTGCAAGTGCCTAAGTGTTCAGTACAGGAACATGTTGTATGGGTTTGTAGCCTAGGAGCAATAGGCTATACCATATAATCTACTACACACCTCGGTTATACCATCTAGGTTTGTATAAGTGAACTCTAAGATGTTTGCACGATGACAAAATCACCTAACAATGCATTTCTCTGAACTTACCTCCATTGTTAAGTATGACTTTAGCAGCTCTGTTGGGCACTTAACTAAAACCTCCAATGAACACTTTATCTTTTTTACTTCACTGAATTATGTCGATCTCCCCACCTCCTCCCCAGTGCCACTCATCTGTCAGCCTCACTGGTAGCACCCATGAGGTAGTTGCTACCAACAAGGCCGACAGATGGGAGGTTTGCGTGGTGCCTTAGGGAATAAGGAGGAAAACCAAGAGGTCCCTGACTCTTACCAGAACATGCTGAAGATCTTTGCATTAAAAGGGATCTTTGAGGGTCATTTAATTCAAGGACCCATCTATTTCTGAAAATTCAGGGCCAATATTTTGGGCAAGAAATCTTTCCACTTACTCGTGAGGTCTTCTAGAGCATAGGCAAGTCATGGGCCAGCTGCTTTTGGCAATGTATGCCGTATTTCAGGACTTAGCTATAGCCAGAGTTTATTATTTGAAAGTGTTTTCCTCTTTAGGAGGTCTAAGTTCTAAGTAATGGACTATCCTAGACGGAATATGATCAATGTCTTTTCCTCTTCAAGTGTTTTCAAACAGTACCCCCAATCCCTTAAATCTTTTCTTCAGGTGAAATACACTCAATTCCTTCAAAGATTCCTACTGAAACCAAGAGAGGTGGTTTGGCAAAAAGCAGACTGTGGAACCAGACAGCCTAGGTTTGCATCTCAGGTTCACCACATAACAGCTGTGTGACCTGAAGTTCTCTGTGGCTCAGTTTTCTTATCTGTAAAATGGAAGATAAGACGGCCTACCTCAAAGGGGTGCAGTTAGTTAGTGCTATGAGAATGTTAGCTGCTGTTATTCAGAAAGGCTCTACTCCACAATACCCTCCGCTTAGTCAAGGCCTACCCTAAAATGTATCCTCCCTGAATAGTAATCAATAAATATTGGGTGATGGAAATGTAGGGTGCAGAAATGAGCTTAATACTCAAAGCAGTACAGGTCGGTTATCATCTACATCAAAGCAACCAGAAAGTATGTTTATCCCCATCCAGATTATGCCTGGGTCCTTCCAGGCTCCTGCAATTAATTGTATGCATGTAAACAACTGATGAGGTGCTTTGCAGAAAGAAAAGCCGTCTACTACTTTCATCAAATTTCGTAGTACAATTTAAGTATCTCTTGTTATTTCCCCCAGGAGTCTAAAGAGACTTGCGGAAGGCAGGATTTTGCAAACTGATTGCCAGCATTCCCCCATCTAGTGGACCCCTGCGGAAGCCCCAGGTACTCACGCAGCAGTAGCGGCACCCGGAGCCTTAGCGGCGGCTGGGACGCTGAGAGTCTCCGGGAGCGACTGCAGGGAGGGCAGGTTAAGAGAGTGCAGGTCCAGTCGCCTCACAGTGACTCAGCGCTTCGCGGCCGGCGGCCTAGAGGAGGCTGGAGGCGGGAGTCTCTGGGTCTCGGGGGCCCTGGGCTGCGGCTCCGCCCTAGGGAGTGTCACTACACTCTCGCTCCGCCCTACGCCTCTCCCAGGCCAGCTCGGCTGCCCTTTGGCTACCCTGCCTCTCCTGCCGGGAAGAGATGCTTACCCCGGGCAGGTGCTCTGATCCGTGCTTCTATCGGCCTTGCGGGAAACCTGTTTTTAACTGGCGTGTCCTTGTCACTCAGTCCGCGGAGCTTGACGGCACGGATTCCAGTGCTGCCTCCACCGCTGGGAGGCACCACTTGGCATGACAAGGAACAGGTGGCTCAGTCTCTCTGTGCCTCTGATTCCTCCTCTGTAAAATGAGGATGGTGATGATAGTAGTGCAGCCTCATAGGGTTGCAATGAGAATTAAATTAGTCTGTCACGTTCTAAGCACTACACAACTGTTTATTCTGTAGATCAGTTACCTGCTATTTGTCTTTGGAAAGGAGTGCGGGGGTAGGGGTGGACAGCCATACATCTTTATTCCTACCTGACGAGAAGGCACAGTCCAGTAGGGAGACAAATGTTTAAGAGCTTGTATGTTGTTGGAACACAGTGGGCCGGCGTTGGAGAGTTTTCCCAGGAGAATGAGGAGCTGGTACAAGCCAGTGAGGGAATCTAGTTCATTACTAAGATTACTAACTAGTGGTACGGCCACAGCTGCAGCTTCTGTTCTCTAAACACCAGAAGGCTCAATGCCTGGTTTTGAGAAAGGAAAGACAGTAGTGTCTCTAAAATAAGGTTGGCAAACTTTGTAAAGGACCAGATAGTAAATACTTTGACTTTGCAGGCCATGTGCATTCTCCAGTTTGCCTTTGTAGCAAAAAAGCAGCCATCAATAAAACGTAAATAAATGAATGTGACTGTAGTTCAATAAAACTTTATGAATACTGAAATTTGAATTCATAAAATTCATACAATTATGAGTTCATATAATTTTTACTTGTCATGAAATATCCGTCTTTTGATCTTAAAATGTGAAACTACTTAAAATGTAAAAAAAAAGTCCCAGCACAGTGGCTTATGCCTGTAATCCCAGCACTTTGGGAGGCCGAGGTGGGCGGATCATGAGGTCAAGACATCCAGACCATCCTGGCCAAGATGGTGAAACCCCATCTCTACTAAAAATACAAAAATTAGCTGGGCGTGGTGGCATGTGCCCCTAGTCCCAGCTACTCAGGAGGCTGAGGTAGGAGAATTGCTTGAACCCTGGAGGCAGAAGTTGTAGTGAGCCGAGATCATGCCACTGCACTCCAGCCTGGCAACAGAGCAGAACTCCGTCTCAAAAAAAAAAAAAAAGTAAAAACCATTCTTGGCCCTCTGGCTGTACAAAAATAGGTAGTACGTTACCTACGCATTTTGGCTGCAGGCCTAGTATGCAGACCCTGCTCTCAAAGAACAGTTTAGTAGAGGAACAAACACTTTTCTCTGGGCTTTTAAATTACCAGTGGGGCTTAAACCCACCCTTGTTATCTTACTTAGGCGATCCAAGGCTAGTTGAGATAATACACATGAACATATAAAAGTGCTATGGAATAATAAGTATTGTTTTTTTATCATCACTGTAACTCTTCTGCAACTGTCTCCTCCACCTCTGCAGCTGTGAAAGGTGTACTAGGAGTGAAGGGTCCCCCTCCTTGTCTTTCAGAAGCTGGTTACAGGTAAAAGCTAAGTCCAAGGGTGTGCATGGTTATAGCAATGCAGGGAATTCCATTTACAGGCCCCTTAGGGAAAAAAAAAAAAAAAAAGAACAAGTCTGAAAAGGTAGAAGACTTAAATTGAGGACAAACAAAGGTGAGAGAGGAAAGAACTCTTACAAATGAACAAATGGCATATAATGTTTTACTGTAACAGGGCCCAGTTTTGAGATGAGAAATATGACCCTGTATATCAAGCTTTGAGCACTTTTCACACTGTCATTGACATCCAAATCAAGATGTGGAGGAGGTGGCTAAATATATGAGTGTGTAGGCAGACTGTTGATAGCCTTTGGAATCTTGGGAAGCATAAAGAAAATTCATGCTGATATGGCAATGAACAAAGCCTTCCCTAAATGATTCCAAATAACACCATTATAATCTTTTTTAATACTTTAAGTTCTGGGGTACATGTGCAGATCATGCAGGTCTGTTACATACGTATACACATGCCATGGTAGTTTGATGCATCCATCGTCCCATTATCTACATTAGGTATTTCTCCTAATGCTATCCCTCCCCAATCCCCCCATCCCCTGCCATTCCTCCCCTAGCTCCACAACCCCATTATAATCTTGAAAGACAACCACATTATTGACGTACTTTGACTCTTTTCTTTTTTATTCAAGAATTTCATTTTCCTCTTCTGTAAAACTTATTGAATTTCTTTTCACGGAGACATATTATAGAAGTACATGGATATCTTAAACACTTCATCATTTTTGTTTCTTTCTTCTTCAAGCCATCAACTCAAAAGTTCCTTCTTGCAGATTGTGTTAATTTGCCTTTCAGGGCAGAGTAGCTGCTATTCATTAGATGACAAATATCTCTGAAATATTCCATATGAAGACTCAGACTCATTGAACCCAGGAAACCAATTGGCCCCAAGTCAAGGACTGATTATTTTGTAAATGCTAGTTTACGAAGAACGTAAATGTACTGGGTGGTTGAAGACATCCAAATATACGTAGAAAAGATGAGAACATGTGACTCCCATATCCACCCTCATGAGAGCATTCTGCACAGACCTGGTCTGTTCCATCAACCAGTGCTCTGACCCAGAAGCAACATGTGATCTGTCGTTGCAGGAAACTCATAATTGTGATTTTCTCTGTATTTCCCTTGGGTTTTTGTCAGTGTCTCAGGAAAAAAACAAGAGCTTATGATCCTTTCTTTTGAGCCACAGAACTTTCTTAGAATCCATCACAAGCAAAATACTCTCAGGCCTGAAAGGCCGATTCATTTCTGGACCAGGAAACTGGAGAAATTTCGGTGAATGAGTTCCCTGATACTTACCTCAATTACCCTGATAACATTTCTCAGTTTTCAGCTTTTGTAAAGTTCTGTCTTCTGGCTGAATGAAGGCTGCTTTCGAGATCACAGTATTGGAGTAAAAACTAAAAACTAATTTGAATAATTAACAACTTCTAGTTCATGTTACATATATTGAAATGTTTATGGATTAAGTGTACTGATGTCTGCAACTTACTTTGAATGCAGCAAAAAATAACAATAGCAGCAATAATAATAGAAATGACAACAACGTGGATTAATAGACAAATAGAGAGATGGATAAACTGATGAATATGACAAAGCAAATACAGCAAAATGTTAATTGTAGAATCCAGATGGTGGGGTATTGGTGCTTTGACTTTTTTAAACTTTAGTATATTTTGAAATGTTTCGTGATACAATCTTGGAAAAAAAAATAATTTGAGTCACAGTGGGAATCAGGACTAGAAAGATTCCAAAATGTTGTATCCCTTTGTCTACTTTCTGTGCTTCCAACTCTAGCACCTTGTACGCAGTAAATGTAGTGACTCTCTGTTGAATTGAGCTGTTAAACTAAATGCCAAGCTGCAAGATCACTTCCAAAGTTGGCAGGATGCTTCCAGAATATGAGTTGGTGATTTATTTCTGTGAAGGCCAGATAGTAAGTATTTGAGACTTTGTGGGCATACAATGTCTGTCACAACTACTCACCTCTGCCGTTGTAGACTGAAAGCAGACATAGACAACATTTGACAGTTTGCCAAATAGAGGGTACCATAAATGCCAAGGCCCTGGGACGGAAATGGTGGCGGTGTTTCAATAAATTTTATTCACAAAAACTCATAGGGCTCACAGTTCACCAACTCCATGTAGACCACAAATCCTTACCTCCCACTAGAAAAATAGGAATAAGATCGACAAAATGCCGACAGTCTACGTAAAGGTTTCACGGGTGACAGGACAGGTGACAACAAAAGGCAACAACAAACACTTTAGTGTCTATCTCCACCTCCTACTCACCCATTTCCTTTCATAAAAAACAGGGCAGTTTGTTCCAGCACTGAACCTGAGGTTTGATATGCAAGCACCCTTAGGAGAGGTGATATGTTAATCTTCAATTCTAGTAAGTGTGAATAATTCACATCAGATCCCAACTTACAAGCAGATTATTTTAGCACCAGAAGGAATACGTGCAGGAGGTAATAGAGTGATGCCCCCAAAGAAGAGATATACATGAGCAAAGTTCAAGCTGCAGAGATAAGCTGTTGGAGCCCTTATGGTCTTACTCTTTAGTGAGAAGATACAAATAATAAAGGCAATAAATAAGTAAATTATGTATTATGCTATAAGGTGATGAGTCCTGTAGAAGCAAGAAAAAATAGAGCAGAGAAAGGGAGACTGGAGTGCTGGGTGGAGGGTGAGGCTGTAATATTAAACAGGGTGGTCTGCATAGGGCAATTAGAAAGATGCCATTTGAAGCAGAACCTGGAAATGAGGACATGATCCAGTCAGATATCTGGGAAAGTTTGCCAAGCAGAGGATACTGCCAATGCAATGGCCCTGGACTAGATGTTGCTCAGAATATTAGAGGAGTAGAAAAGAGGCCAGTTTTAGGAGTGGTAAGATGAAGTAGAATAATCATGGGATGATGTTATACAGTCCTAAGGGACCAGAAGAGGAAGGATAAGCGAAGATTTCAGACTGGAGAAGTGCTAAGATGTGACCTATATTTAAAAGACTCACTCTGGCCACTCAGTGGAGAATAGACTGCAGGGACAAGAGTGGAAGAACAATCAGGATAGTAGTACAATATTCCCCCGGGGGTGGTGGCAACTCAGGCCAGTAGGTGGCAGTAGAGGTATCGAAAAGTGGCCCAATGGGGTACATTTGAGGATAGTACTAACCTTATTTCATGAAGGATTGAAAGTTTGGTGCAAGGGAAGGGTAAAAATTAAGGATGACTCCATATTCTTTAGCCTGAGCAACTGGAAGGGGAGAGTTCCTATTAGCTGATAAGAGGAAGATTGTAGGAGAAACTAGTTTGGGGGATGAATCAGGAGGTCAGCTTTGGACAAGTTTGAGATATATATCAGATACCCCAAGTACAGACAGACAAGTTGAGAGTCAAATATGAGTCTGGAATTCAGGAGAGACGTCCTGGCTGTCCTAAGCATATAGATGGTGTTTAAAGCCATGAGTCAAGTGAATTTTTTAAAGTGAGAGAAAAATACAGCTCTGCCACAAGACAGAAGGACTCTGATTATCCGGTTTTCTTTCCTCTCTCTCTCTCTCTCTCTCTCTCTCTCTCTCTCTCTCTCTCTCTCTCTCTGACAATGGCTTCTACCAGGTTCTTTTTTGAAAAAAAACGTAAGCACACGTGAACAAGTTTGTTCACATCATGAACTCAAATTATCCCATGCCATGACCCTTTAGTTGTTGCTTGCTAAGGGCTTGCATGAACAAGCTTTGGAGAAAATTCCTAAAATTCTAACTGAGTAAAGGTGACAGTGCCACATATAATTTGAGTAAATTAAGTCATATTTTCAAAATAGCAGGTTGCCAAAAATTAGGATGTAACTAAAGTTATGGAAAATACAGAGCCAAAGAAACAATCAAGAGACGTAGCAGAGGAACTGAATGAATAGAATAAGTAAATAAATCTGTGACATTTTGACTTAGAGGAAACCACTCCTCCCAGCTGCCCTTGAGTGTTTTACACCCCAAGAAGGGATGGAAATCCCCAGAGATTGTGCCCAGGTGTTTCCACATTTATACCAACTGTATTAGTCCATTTTCATGCTTCTATGAAGAAATACTTGAGACTGGGTAATTTATGAAGAGAAAGAGGTTTAATGGACTCACAGTTTCATATGACTGGGAAGGCCTCACAATAATAGTGGACAGTGAAAGAGGAGCAAAAGCACATCTTACATGGTGGCAAGCAAGAGTGTGTGTGCAGGGGAACTGCCCTTTATAAAACTATCAGACCTGGTGAGACTTATTCACTATCATAAGAACAGCACAGGAAAAACCCACACCCGTGATTCAATTACCTCCCACTAGGTCCCTCCCACATGTGCAGATTATGGGAACACCGATTCAAGATGAGATTTGGCTGAAGACACAGCCAAACCCCATCACCAACTCCTCCTGCCCTTACCCTAAGTTTACTTTTTATTCTAGAATCTAACTTTTGCCATATTACCATATATAAGTTGTGGAGTAAATACAAATCATTATGTGCAAAAGGAAATTAATTAGCAGAGTGTAGAATTAATTTATTTGGCCAGGTTGTTATGTTACTGTTGCCCTGCTTCACCCTTAATTTTTTGAATGACTCCCTACTATATTCCTAAAGAATGGAGGGCTATTTGGAACCCATCAGTAGTTTTAATTTGCTACCAGAATGTAAGTGCCACTCTTTTGAATTCCTCTGAAAGACTCCTTGCCCTTCCCCAAATTCCAGTTTCCAAATTGAAATATTAAAAAAT
Organism: Sapajus apella; assembly: GCF_009761245.1. Lineage (NCBI taxonomy): Eukaryota > Metazoa > Chordata > Mammalia > Primates > Cebidae > Sapajus > Sapajus apella. The sequence continues at coordinate 11,315,004 of NW_022436957.1, forward strand.
ATTTCTCCCAAGTTATTTTTCCCACACTCTACCGTAATTAGACCATTACTTGTGGTTCTCCCCCCTCTATACATAAGCCCCTTGAAGATGTGGGCTGCCTTTCTTCTGTAGGTTCTTGTGTCTCCAGCCCTTAACAGAATGCTCAGCACATGGCAGGTTCTCAAATAAGACCTGACTGAACGAATGAATAGAAATAATGCTAATTCCATGCACACTCAAAAGAAAACCTCTTTGAAAGTTAGTAGCTTCACTCTCCTCTGCCAATCCAAGACTTCTTCACATCATAGATACTAACAAATAAGTTGCAGTAATCAACAATTTATAAGTAAGCACAGTGTGTCAATGCATGCCAAAAGGATGATTCCTTTTCTTGGCTATCTATAGCAGGACATAAAATATGTCCTCAGATTTATTACAAATGGCCAGCCAGTATGCACCAGAGAATAAGGCGAAGCCAAAAGTAGTGAGGCTGTCATAATGATGTCAAGAGACACACTTTTTTATTGTGATCTGGGTGTACCATACCTTAGCAAAAACAATCTCTTTTCCATTTCTGGATTTCTTAATAATTTAAACTATATAAATAAACTCTTTTCCCATCATATGAACTGTTCTTACATATTCTCTGGTCTTCCTTTGTCCAAGTGTTTAAGTTTCATTGCTTATTCTCTGTGTGCTTTGGCATTACCTAATGGTTTCCTGGCTCGTGTGAGAGAAGTCAGCGTCAGCAGTCGGGGCTTGCTGAGATATTTTCTTGTCCTTTCCAGCATAGTGCTCTACAAACAAAGGCAGGGGTTATCACATGTACCCGAGAGCTGCCTGGGAAAAGTGGGAGCTATAGTTATCAAATTTGGAACCTTTATGAAATATGCTTTTGTCTCCGTTTTTGTTGCGTTCAATCAGATCAACAAGTGTTGGCTAAGTGTTGAGCGTGGTTTCCTGTGGGATTGTGTAAGGCTCTGCAGGACAATAAACGTGTTGGGGGCACTGAGTAATGTAGCCATTTCTGACCCAGCAGCCAGGAAAATGTGAAACAATTTGCTTCTGCTGGAAACAGGACAGCTGGGGCTTTGTTCCTGCAAGAGCAGATCAACCAACGCGGCAGGACCCAGGCAAGCACGGAACAAGCCGAGATGGTGCGTTTAAGCGGCAGGTGGCTACTCAGTGTCATATTCTATGGGGAAAATAAGTCTAGTTCCTGGTGTTGTGGGGCCTGAAGCTTACAAACTTTGGGGAGCTCACCTTAAGAAAAAATAGTGCAATATTTTGACTATGAAATTGCTAGGGCTTCCCCTGGGACTTTAGATGGGACTAGATAATTTAGAGGGCAATGGGTGAAACTGCTATAATTTCACCATAAATTCACTCCTTGCTCAAAATCTCAATTAGAGAAGCTATCAGTTTGTCTATCTAGCTTTGTGCTGTACTCTCTGCTAATTTTCTCCATCCTCTTCTTTAGGTATTGCCTTTCCACAGCCTTTCATATTGGCCTCATAACTGCTTCGAAAGAGATATAGAAATGTTCCTTATACCTTCTTTAACTTTGTTTTTATGATGTTACTTTAGCTACAAATATTTGCTCTTAGGTTCCTGAAGTCTCCCTAAATCAAGTGCGGAGTGTATTTTAGATGGAGATAGATGGAAGGGAGGGGAACCATACAGTTGCACTCACATCCATGTAATTTTGAAAGATTTTGTGGGCCACAATGATTTTATTGGATTTGAAAAGTAGTACAAACTTTGTGATCGATGTAAGCGCTTCTCAAGCTTTCTTGTGCACATGGATCGCCTGGGAATCTTGCTAAAATGAAGATTTGGCTGCATGAGGTCTCGGGTGGGAACTGAGAGTCTGTATTTCTAATGAGCACCTGGGTGATGCAGGTGCACGGACCACATTTTGAGTCGCATCCAAGTATTTATTTGCAGGAAATATGGTGGCACAAATACACAGTCACTAAGGGGCTGGTTCAACTTCATTTTATAGTAACTCATCTCAGGATGGAAAGTCTGTGACAAACCTGTCAGGGACTGGTGCTTGTTGACATGACAATACATGAGGAGGTCTTCCTGCCTCCCATTATCTCCTATCCTCAGGAGCTGGGAACAGAGGGATGGGAAGTAAAATTTTATCATTAAGGATCATTATCATTTCATTGTCCTTAGTTCTTTAATTTTGCTATGGTCTTCTTTTAAAACTTTGCCCATGGAGTGATGAGAAGGGACATAAATTTTGAGAACATCTACTAGGGTGATGGGCATTAGGCTGCCATTTTCTCTTGACTACTCATAACCCTTTGAAGTGGTTATTGTTTTACTCCCTTTGCAGATGGGGAAGCTGAGGTTTAGCTGGATTAAGTAACATGACAGGTTGCACAGAGACAGAGCAGGGATTCAAACACAGCTTGATGCTTTCACTCACACCAACCTGCATCACATAAGCAGTGTTACATGTTTAATTCAGCAGGAGATGCTAGCTCATGGATTTATTACTTTTTGCTTTTCTCCTAAGAAAGATGCCCAGAGACAGTGCCCTAGGCGGAAGAGAGGGAGCAGAAAGAAAGAGGTTACTGAAAAAAAGAAACGACTTAGAAAAGCTCTATGGGCGCTGAAGATTAATCTCACACCTAAAGCAAAACTTAGCTCCAACAGGACTAGCATTACGATTCTTGCCTTCTTTGTGAGAAAGTGATCTTCCCAAAGTGTCTGGTTTTTATACTTTCATTTTGGAGCAATTAAGGTATGATGCTCCAAAATGCTGAGAATTAGAGTGTCAATGTTAAAAGACTTCTATCCATATCATGCCAAAATCAACTTTAATTTTCCCTCTTCTACATAATATCATGTGAAATGAGAATCTGTCAGGTTGTGTGAAGCCAGGATTTGTCTTTGGCCAGCATCATAAGACTTTTTTGAACTACTTTACTTGATTCTCAGTCAAACTTTTTGTTCTTGTTTAAACTTACCATCACAGTGTGTTCAGTTATTCCGCAGGAAGATAAGCAGGCCTTGCATTTGGCAAATATTTGAAGATTAAGTTTGTCACAGGGCCCTCCATTTTCCCTTCCAGATCCCGCCCCACTTGGAGCGTCTTTCCTTTCTTTCCCACCCTTCCTGCTCTACTGCCCTCCCACCACATGTGTTATTTTAACATCTTGACACCTACTGAAATCCTCAGCTATATGGCATGTAAAGTAAGAGACGATAACTAAACCAAGTCAAGGGGTAAGGAATTGCTATCCTTATCTCTCAATTCTGAAGGATAAATCTTTAAAGGCAGCACCCTGAGCCAGGGAATACACTACCTGGTTGAGGGAACTATCCCATGGCCATTTAACTAGATATCCCTATCTCCCTTTGTATCTTGTCTACTGCTCCTCTTCTGTACCACTGAGAATTTATTCCAACTTTTGAGGTTGTGTGTTCTTACCTATTTTGAAAATGTGGGTTCAAAGTTTGCTATTTAACACTGCCTTTCAGCAGGAGATTCCTATTGAAAGATTATAGGTAACAATATCTTTCTGATATTTTCGGTAAAATGTCTCTTGCACGTGTCTGTTAAGACTCAAATTTATGTGTAATCTCACTAAACTATGTCCTTTAACAAAGCTGGAGTATGTTTGACTGAACACATAGATATCTCCCACTCTGTTTACTGCCATCATGGAGTGGATAGTGTACCGGCAGGACATATGAAGCTGGCTCACAGGACCATGCCTCTTAGGTCACTGCTTAACAGTACTGGCTAAGACACCTAGGCTACTGGGCTCAGTGTTACATCTGTTAAATGGCTTCTAGAGTTCCTATCAGATTTGACATCCTATGACTGCCTTCCTGTATTTAAGTGAGAGCATTCTCTGGTTTAGGAGGGTCACACAGCAGGCATGTCCTTCTCTAGCATTAATATCATGGTCACGAATGTGGGCTGTGGAGTTAGCCTGACGGGATCCAAATCCAGCTCCACCCACTAGCAGTGTGGCCTGGGCAATTTATTTATCTATTGCAGCTCCATAATCCGTTAGCAGGAAATGATGTTACAACTTACTCTATAGGGTGACTGTGTCACAACCTACCCCATGGGCTGGGAATATCACAAAATATCCCATAGGATAGGGGTGTTCTGGCCTACTACATAAGGTAGAGGTGTCATGACCTACTCCATAGAGCAGTTGTGACCAGTAAACTCTAAACAGCCTGGCACATAGTGAGCCCTCCTTAAACATTGGCTAGGATCATTATTAGTAAAATCACTCTCATCCTTCAAAGTCTAATTTCAGTGTGCTCCCTTCTAAAACATCTTATTTGGTTACCTTAAGAAAAAAACATCTTTTCCTTCCTTGGCCCTTTCATAGCACAGTGAATGGACTCTACTCTAGCACTTGCATTTTCCCCCCATGTCTTCTTTTTTAAAGCATAGCTGGTACCCACAGTGTGCTAAGTACTTTCACATAAGTTTTCTCATTTAAGTCCCTTAAAGTAAGAGAGTTGTTACCCATCTTATTTTACAGATCAGAAAACCGAAAGTTAGTTCAGGGAAGGGACTTGGCCAGGGTAATACAGCTTATAAATGACAGGTTTGTAACCTCCCCCTGTCTTCCGAGTCTGCCACCTCACAGCAATCTTGCATATTAATTAGTTACGCAGCCTATGTCTCAAGCTTGTACATCGTCACTCAGGACCACAGACGGCTGATCTTTATTTCTGGAACCAGTCACTCAATATTGGACACACTGTAGGCTCAAAATCAAGTGTGCCAAATAGAACTGCCAGCCTGAACTTCTTACTCTCATGACATTGTTTCCTTATAAATCCTAAATAACTATAGTGATTACAAGTCATGTTAATTCAACATACACCTTTTATGTATGTAAGAGGTTACCTAATGGCTGCTAGCTTCCTTATAAAAAATACTATATTGATTTCTGCCAGGTTTTTTTTTTTGCCTCCTCCGTGCCTTAATCTCTTTCTAGTTTCATCTGTTTATGAAAATAAGCAGCCTGGGCTATTTGGTAAGCAAATTGATATGTCTATTTTATGTGGGTGATAATATGAGAGTCCACCCAAATCTCACCAGCTCCTCTATGGAAATAGATTTCTTGTTAATACTGACTGGGTTTAGGATCTCATTTTACTTTAAAAGGGTTTTTGTTTCACTTTCCCAACTGAATTTTCCTTAAATAAGGGTAACAAGAGCAGGGTTTGCTAGTTGTTGGACACACATTTGACTTAACAGTGAACCCTGTTTATTTATTGTCAAAATACAAGGGAGGAGATACTGTATTTCTAAAAACTAATCATCAGCAACTATCCAACTACCCTTCTACATCAAGAGATACCATAGAAATGTTTTCAAATTAGAATCTAGCCCATATAGAGGAGAAAGAAGAAGTATAAGGAAGGGACAGAAGTAAATAGAAGGAGAAACGCAAGTCCAAGCCTGAGCAGAAACCACATGGTTTGTCTTAGAAGAAACTGATATGGAAATGAAAACAGCTTGAGTCATCAAGGCGGGGTTCTTCAAGATCGTTAGGAAGCTTCAGTAGTCCAGATTAGGGAGTGGAGCTTTGAAGGACTGTTCCTCTTGGATAGGTACCTCAAAAATGTGTGGCTTCAGGCGTTTATTACATGAGAACAACAGATTACAGACCCATGTGCACAGTATGTGAACCTGTCTTTGAAAAAATAAGCATGTGTACATAAATGTTTCAAAAGAAAATCATCTAGAGATGTGCTGTGTTTTTCTTTTCCCTGTCTATAGCTCTGGGTTTTATAGAATAAACATATATTGCATATGCATCTTAAAATGAAAGCAAAAAAATGTATAAAGGGCAGGATTTTGAAATGAACAATTATGCTGAAATTTCACAAGTTATATTTCATCAGATGCAATAATGCTTGTTAACCCTTGGAGGTTTACTGGAGAAGGTGCTTGAGGGTTCAATACCTTTCTTTTTACTCGATGTTCTTCTTCATTTCAATATACAGAGGCAACTTTGTGAATTTGTCAGTGGTCTCTGTGACTCATCTTATTATTTTTTGACATAAAATTCTAAAAATTCTCATCTTTAGTGTAATACACGTAAAATTTTTCTTTTCTTTTTCTTTCTTCCTTCCTTCCTTTCTTTTTCTTTCTTTCCTTTCTTTCTTTCTTTCTTTCTTTTTTCTTTCTTTCTTCTTTCTCTCTTTCTTTCTTTCTTTCTTCCTTTCTTTCTTTCTTGTCTTTTCTTTTCTTTTCTTTTCTTTTCTTTTTTGAGACAGCGTCTCATTCTGTCACCCAGGCTGTAATGCAGTGGCATGATCCTCCCTCTTCAGCCTCCTGTGTAGCTGGGACTACAGGTGCACATCACCATATCTGCTAATTTGTTAAAAAAATTTTTCTAGAGACAGGATCTTGCTGTGTTGCCCAGGCAAGTCTCAAACTCCTGACCTCAAGTGATCCTCCCTCCTCAGCTTCCCAATGTGCTGGGATTGCAGGCATGAGCCACTGTGCCCTGCCTAAGTGTGAAAGTTCTATAAACAGAAAAGTATGTATATCGGCACATAGTACTGGGAAAGACTAAATAGTTACTTGAACATTAGGTTTTTCACATTTTTTAAACAATGCTAATGTCACAAATTGATTCAGCATCTGAAAAAAATTAAAAAGTAAATTTTCTATTCAACTAATCAGATCTATTTAATTAGCACTCTGCTTTTAGGAATGACATTTCAGCTATGGGTATAAAAAAACTGACAAGAGTTTTCACAGTTTTCTCCTTCTGTGTCATTAGTAAAAATAGAAATATATAAGTACCCTAAAACTATGTCCAGTGTGTTATTGCCTGCCTAAAACAGGCTTTCCCTCACAAAAACTAGACCTTCATTATTTCCATAAGTCTCCAAGCAAATTCTATAGAAAATAAGCTTATCTGAGCACATGGATATGTAGAGTTCACAATGGAAGCATATATAAAAGGAAGGCATGCTATCTGCCTCTGTAGGTCCTGCAGGCTCTACTGTACCCTGATCTCTTCCCTGTCTTTACTGGGCAAAGAAACCAGTGACCATGGCAAATAGCACCCATTGGACTCTAAAGAAACCCATTCTTCTTTTGCAAAAGAATTATCCTTTTTAAATAGCTAAAACAATATCCCAAGCAAAAAGTAACCAAGACTTTATTATATTGAATGGATAAGGTTTCCACTACTTCTGTCTAAAAATCAAATAATGCCCTTGGAGGACATTTTAGAAATTAATAAATAATCTTTTGTTTTATGTAGTAAATAATAAAAGCTGGTTTTGTTAATTCCACTTTGAGAGTTGTGTGGTCTATGTCAGGAGGAAGGCTGGCTGGAGCCGACTGTGGTTTATTCAATGCCAGGCTGTATTTCTTAGTCTCCCTTTCATTTCACTCTTCTGCCGTAGTGAGTCCATCGTACTAGCGGGCCAGTGAGAAGTGCCCTCTAGTGATTGGATGGGTTCACTTAGCGCCCGCCTCCATGCAAACAGAGTAATGCCTGTGTGAGTGCTTCCTGATCAAGACTGATAAGTGGGATGCAAATATCTTCTTTTTAATGCAAGTCCCTGGGAGATAGCCAGAGGGAATATGAGTGATAGTGCCTCAAAGCGGTAACTTTTTGCTTAGAGCTTGAGAGTTAAAGTCAAGGACCAACACGTATACTTTGGCTGTAGCGAGTCTAAGGTGAGTGAAACCTTCAGATTATCAATAAAGAAAGATCTTAACTATTGGGCATGTGAATGCAAATAATGATACAATTTCACAAAGCAAAGAAGAACTTAAGAAAGTTTGTCTCTCTGGCCTACTTCTCAACATTGCTACTTTTCATGGTCAGAGCTGATACCAGATTGGGGGTTGAAGCAACCATCTTAGTTGAACTAGAAAATTAATTCATTTATTTTTCACAAATATTTTAAGTTTTAATATTTTACATGATTTTGGAATAAAAAGCAAGGGTCTTTTTACTTTGTAAATTTACTCATTTTTTCAGTTCTTTTAAATCTCTTTTGATAGCATCTGTTATTGCACCCTCACACATTTTCCTCATTTTATTCTATCCTAGGCATTCACTTTGATTTTAAATTCTCATAGATATTGAAAATTATACCTGTGTCCTTTATGTTAAAGATCTGGTCATGATCGGGGCTGCAGGTGTTATTGACAATAACGTCAGTGCTTCATAGTGGTTTCGATAATTTGATCAAATTACTGGCCATTACTTCATAAATTGTGAGCTGTCTGGAGTTAATTTTTTAAAAAGTTTTATCATATCCAATTCAATCCAACCAACACAGACAGAATGTTTAAAGAGTACAGAGCATTTTGATAAGGTGGTCTGGAGAATGATGCAAAGATGATGAATTTATTATCCACAGTGGGAAGAATCAAATGCAGAAAGTGCTTTTCAAAAATCAACATATTTATAAAACCCAAAGCAAAGGCAGTAGAAAAACTGTAGCTACTATGTAATTTATTTTATAATCCTAAATCAGTCTCATTTTTTAAAAAAATTAGCATTTATATTATTCTTTAATAGGAAATAGTTGAGGAAATGATATGAAGGTTAAAGAGAATTTACCTAGATGCTGCGAATACTCATTTCAATTATTTATTTTGTTTAGGATGATAATATGGATACAAAATCTATTCTAGAAGAACTTCTTCTCAAAAGGTCACAGCAAAAGAAGAAAATGTCACCAAATAATTACAAAGAACGACTTTTTGTTTTGACCAAGACAAACCTTTCCTACTATGAATATGACAAAATGGTGAGACATCATTTATTTTATTGTTTTCATACAATTTATTATTTTTTCTAAGTCTCCACAAAGTACTTGATCATAATGAGAGAATATCAGGTTTCTTAGCTTACACAGTAAAGGTCCACTTCTATCCACTTGTCACATGACCTTTTCTTAATGAAGGTATAATGAATTCAAGATAAAGGACTTTAAAACATTAGTTAACTTTACTAAGGCAAATTATAACTTTAGAACCGTGGTTCTCAACTGAGGGCATTTTTGCTCCCCAGTGGACATTGGGAAAAGACTGGAGATATTTTGGGTTGTCCCAACTGGAGGACAGGAACAGTAAGTGCTAAAGGCATCTAGTGAGTAGAGGCGAAGAATGCTAACCATCCTGCAGTGCACAGGACAGTCCTCAGAACAAATAAATTACACAGCCTTAAATGTCAACAGTGCTGAGGATAAGAAATGCTGCCTTAAAACAATGCTAGAAATGAGACTATTCCTGTACAGTTGAGAATTCTACTATAGTAAAAATACTGAAATACTGTCATAAGATTCAGCCAAAATGAAGATGCTTTGCAGAAGTTAAATCTTGATTTTCCTGAGTATATTAACCACATGATAGGCGATTTGAAACACATTTCAAGATAATCATAAGATTATTAACCACTGGAATATATGTGTTTGTGTCCACACTCAAGGAATAGATTCTGTTGTCATTGGATTTTGACTATCATAGAGTAATGGGAAGTGGTTCTCCATTGCCCACCCCCTACCCCAATCTCCCTCACAAGCATAACTTGAGCTTTATCTTTCCTTGTGCACCATGGTGTATTGCATGAAGTATCTTACATTTTGTTTTTTAATTCAGAAAAGGGGCAGCAGAAAAGGATCAATTGAAATTAAGAAAATCAGATGCGTGGAGAAAGTAAATCTAGAAGAGCAGACGCCTGTGGAGAGACAGTATCCATTTCAGGTAAAGGGAAGAACGACAGTGCATTGGGTGGATAGTTCTTCCTTTAATTTTTCTATTGTGAACTCAGTATGTCTAGGAAAAATAATGATATTTCAAAACAATCTATTAAAACAACAATAAGGCTTGGAATATTCCCAAATGGTAGTTGGGCATTTTGCTAAAATTCTGTCCACCAAGCTGTCTTCCCTGGAGGGAAGGGAAGCAAGACAGGAGTGTAAGTCGCAGAGACCTGACTTGCCTCAGGTCTGATAATCTCTTTTAACAAACATTGTTGAGTGTCTCTGATGTGGTACACAGTAATAGGCATACTATAGGGAATAAAACATTGCCCCTATCCCAAGGCATTTATAGGGAAGTGAGAAAATAGACTAATACACAGACCATTACAAAGCAGTGTTAAGATGGAGGTCGGCAGAGTGCATCCATGGAGTCCCAGGATGTGGAAGCTTCGTTTCTCACTCCAAGAGGCTAGAGAGATATTCTATTGGAGGTGACACTCAGGTTGGGAAGGACAAGTAAGATTTAACCTAGCCAATATGAGAAGGGCAGTAGGACAAAAGCAGCCGCAGGTATCAAGGCACTGATGGGTGAAATGGTATGACATGTTTAGAGAGCACTAAGTAGTCCCTATGAATAAAGAAGCCCATGAGACAGTGAAAGAGATGAGCCTGGAGAGGTGACCATACTAAGGAGTTTTCATTTTAAACAATGATATGCTATGGGGTGTATGCTGACAGTACCTTTTGGAAGTGGCCTAATTTAAGTCATGCCCTACTTTTCTTTTTCTTTTCTTTTCTTTTTTTCTTTCTTTTTTTTGGAGACAGAGTCTTGCTCTGTCACCAAGCTGGAGTGCAGTGGCGTGATCTTGGCTCACTGCAACCTCCACTTCCCGGGTTCGATTGATTCTCCTGCCTCAGTCTACCGAGTAGTTGAGATTACAGGTGTGCGCCACCATGCCCACCTATTTTTTGTATTTTTAGTAGAGATGAGGTTTCACCATGTTAGCCAGATGATCTCGATTTCTTGACCTTGTTATCTGCCCTCCTCGGCCTCCCAAAATGCTGGGATTACAGTGTGAGCCATTGTGCCCAGCCCCCTATTTTTCTTATATCATAAAAACTTACATTTCTGATCTAAAGGTAGATGGATTGTCTTTCAGATGGCCTGACTACCCAGTGCTAGTAGTAGGAAGCTGTGGCTAAAAATGAAATACAATAATCCAGTTGATTAACAAACCATACTTCCCATTTGGAAAAAGTATTACCACGCCAGACACAATGGCTCGTGCCTGTAATCCCAGCACTTTAGGAGGCCAAGGAGGGAGGATCACTTGACACTGTGAGTTCAAGACAGCTTGGATAACATAGTGAGACCTCATCTCTATATAAATATTTTTTAATTGAAAAAAATTACCCAATTGGGAGAAACCAGGGGACAGCATGCTCATGGAAGATGCTGCAAACTAACCTCACAGAGGCATAAGGTGGTCAAAAAAACACAGGCTTTGGAGCCCCACAGAGCTCCTAGTCCCACAATTTATACTTGTGCAGCCATAAACACATATTTAACTTCTATTTCTCATAGAGTTGAAATAAGATTAAAATATTGAAGTAGCTAGGAAAGAGCCCAGCAACCAGTAAGATTGCTGTGAATATTTACCAACAAGAGTTGAATAAACCAGAGAAGGATCTGGAGAAGATATTGTAATCTTCAAACATTTAAACATTTGCCTTAAGAAATAGAAAATGATATATTCTGGGGATTCCTGGGATGCCACATGATGAAACAGATGGACGTAACAGGGAGACATATTTTTACTAAATGTAAGTATGAACTGTATAATAATCAGAATATATGGATATTGGCAGAGATGACATATGAAAGTAAAGAACATTCCATCCCTGAAGGTATTTTTAAAGATAGAGCAGTTAAACCTTTTCCATTGGACTGTAAGGAAATCATGCACTGGGTAGGCGAATGGACCAGATCAATCCTAAGACGCGTGTAATGTCTAACATATTATAATTATCCATGGTCTGAGGCATCCTTGATGAGAACTCATTGTTCACCACTACTATTAGGGGCATATTGCTATAATTTTCCAAAGTATAAGACTGTCTGGGATAAAACAAATTGATGGCTGGAGGATTTTTTTAAGCAGATTTTTTTTTCATCTAATTCCAGAGTTGATGTATACTATATAAGCAAACTCACGGTTTCTTTTGGATGACTAAAAGTTTTCAGGTGCACCAAAGTGAACTATGGTGCAATTACATATAAACACACCAAATATTTTCATTTCCAGATTGTCTATAAAGATGGGCTTCTCTATGTCTATGCATCAAACGAAGAGAGCCGAAGTCAGTGGTTGAAAGCATTACAAAAAGGTAATTCAGAAATGTTGAAAGAGGAAGGTCAAAAAAATGTCATAAAAGAGAGTCATCAAGTTTTGTGGGTTTTTTTTGAGGCTTGGTGGAGGAAAGATATGGCAGTAAAAAGACTCAATGCCAAGAAACAATCTACTGATTTTCCTACCAACCTCAGTGAACGTGTCAGACTCATCCTCATTTTTGCATTCTCATTGTTACACACAGGAAGCCTGTGGATCACATTCCCTGTCCCACACAGAGCCAGTATTGTGCTTTCCCAGCAGCTTAGGGAAAGCCAGGGCACCGGCTCTCCACTCAGTATGGTTGCCTTTACCAGGGGAAAGTCTAGGTTATCATGGGGCTATGTCAAGTCCTGTACCAGACTTTTGATGTTTATAGGAAGCTACAGCTAATACTGAGCATTTCCATTTGCCAGCTACTTTATCAAATATTTGTAAAATATTTTCTTAGGTAACCCTCTTGACAACTCTATGGAAAGGAATAATATTATTCTCTGTTTTTCAGACAAGTGAAGTTTTAAAATGTCATAAGTACAGTAATGAGGGACACAGAACTCAATTCCCTAAACCTGACTTTTTAAGCAATACATTGTAAATGCTAGGCAAAACTGAAGATTTAATGAAGCTTTTATCCAGTGATTTTTAAGCTGCCCTGGTAATAACTTTTGGTAGAAGGGAGAGAATCATTGTTAATAATTTGGCACGGTAGTATTTCCCTCTGTGATATTTTAAAGATGGATAATGGTGTGAAGACAACTATTTAACTCAAATGAATGGCTCCATTTGTGAAATTTCAGGTATTATGCTCCTAGATGGAGGAAGATTTTATTTTATTTTATTTAAGTTTTAGATTATGATTCTTTCTTAGTACACCTCAAATTACACACACTTGCTCCACTTTGATGCAAATACACCCTTTTCACACATAGGGCTTCATTTTTCTCCTTGCATAAAAAGGTTTAGCAACCCACTCTGCAGGTAGCAAGTGGTCCATTGGGGGACAGAAGCTTCCCTCTACTCACCACCGGTTCATTGAAATGAGAAAGGCAGACCCCCCCCGCTAGAGTCAGATACACCTACCTCAAAGTCCTGCTTTGCTCTGTCGCCTAATAAAATCACCTAACATCTCTGGGTTTCAGTTTCCTGACCTGTCAAATAGAAAATTACCTTTCTTTTCTCCTAGAGCAGCCATGGGCCATAAATGAGACACTCATAAATATATATATATATATATTTTTTTTTTTTGGGGGGGGGGGCGGAGTCTCTCTCTTTTTACCCAGGCTGGCGCGAAATCGCGATCTCGGCTCACCACAACCTCCGCCTCCTGGGTTCAGACAATTCTGCTGCCTCAGCCTCCTGAGTAGCTGGGATTACAGGCACTTGCCACCATGCCCAGCTAATTTTTTTTTTGTAGTTTTAGTAGAGACGGGGTTTCACCGTGTTGACCAGGATGGTCTCGATCTCTTGACCTCGTGATCCACTCGCCTCGGCTTCCCAAAGTGCTGGGATTACAGGCTTGAGCCACCGCGCCCGGCCCATAAATATATTAAAGTACCTTATGCACAAACATGAGTCACTGTGGTTACAGTAGGGTTTCTAGGAGGAGCTCTAAGATTCTGCTTCCCATTTAGTCTCCTTTGATGGAATTTCCTGAGCAGTAGGTGCTATGTCCTGTGTGCAGCTCTTGGTCATGCCCTGCTAGATCTCATGTGCCTGAGTAGCTCATGTGAAGACATATGAAATGTAAAAGAAGAGCAGAGAGAGAAGCAAAAACACATCTCCTAGCCCCTCATAAAACTGCAGCGTTTCCATCACTACAGCTGCCATATGCACAATAAGTGTTTTGTATCAGCTAGTGATGCTTTGGGCTGCAGGTAAAAAGACATCAAACAGTTGCTGAAACAAATCAACTTTTGTTCTTCTCCCACAGTAACAAATGCAAAGGTAGGCAGTCAGTCAAGGGCTAGTGCAGCAACTCAATGAAGTCACTAGGAATGCAGGGTCCTCCTAGCTTTCTGCTCTGTTAGCCTCACAGGCTGCTGGAGAGATTCCAAGCCTTTCCGTAAGCTCCTTGCAAACCTGTGCTTATGTCACATTATCCAAAACTATGTCTGATGGCCATTAATATTTACAACGGAGGCTAGAAGACAGTACCTTTTTTTTCCAGCCTCTGTGCTGGAAGATAGTGAGAAAGAAGGTGAGTGGGATTTACCATCAAGCTGGCCAACCAACCTGCTGCAGGAAAACAAAGAGGTCCTCCTGCTCAAATGTTCTCCCCTACAAAGTTTCATTGTGCCACGATGACTCCTCCTGCCTTTTGTGTCTATTATTTGGCTCCAGAATTATAAACTGAGGTAGACACTTAAGACAGAATTTTCCAGATGTTAACCCACACTTGGAAGATTTGGGCTGATTCAGTGGTGACATAGGAGTGTCAACTATCATGGTTCTGAATTCAGCTAACCAGATCTGGAAAAAATGTGCCCTTCCTTCAAAAAATTAAAACAGAAGGGGTTTGGCAGAGAAGTTGGCATCTGTACATTGCAATGTAGTAGAAAAAGCCTGATGAGTCTCAGATCTGGTATTTATTAAGCTTGTAAACTTGAGCAAGTTGTACTACCTCTCTGTACTTCAGTTTACCTAACTCTGTGAGAGCTGTAATAACAATAGCTACCCCTTAGGTTCTTGAATAGATTAAATTAAAGGATATATGTAAAGGAAAATATGTAAATGTAAAGTCCTATAGATATATGAATCTATAAGTTCCTCTTACAGTCACTATAAGGTGGTGAGACTGTTGCAATGTGGACTTTTGCATCTCGTTGGGAAAAGAACTAGTTACCCAGGAAACTAAATCCATGCAATGAGGAAATAATAGGAATCCCAACACATGGAGACCAGGAGCTTAGAGAACAGGAAGGCAAGTACTGTGTCCAAGAATTTGCAATGGCTATTTGGGACCAAAATCAGAAACTTATGTTTTGTAATTTTAATTCTTTTTGCTTTTTGTGATTTCTGTCACAATTTCCCTTTAATTCTCATTAGTAAAGTTTTTTTTAATGCCAGCATTTTCAGCTAAACTGAACTAAGTTACATTAAGGGAATGATATCACTAAAGCCCACTGTTTATTGGACACCTACTTACTCTGGGCCAAACACTGCTGAGTGCTTTACATACATTAACAGCCTCCCAACGACCCAGCAAAGTATTATCTCCATATACCTCCTTGAGTTCGGACTGTAAAGAAGAAGCAGAACTCTCCTGGGATCAACATAAGGAAACCTCAAGATGAACATAAAGTCAAGAGGGAAGGAGTTAAAGGCACACATAAAACCAGCCCTTCTCACCTAGAGACTTCTTATAATATACTAAGATCTTGTAGATTTCTCTGTTGTATTTCAAAAGAGGCTAATTTGTTATAGATTACAATTTCATTTATTTGAATTATACATTGCCCTAGTCCTACGGCTTTTTAAAATATGGACATATTCCTAGGAAAGTAGCCCCATAAACCATTCATTCCTTAGTATAAACATGTCAAAGTCACAAAAGTCAAAGAAGGAATGAGAAACTGTTGTAAATTAAGGGAAACTAAGTGCCATGTATGATTTTGAATTGGATCCTTGGTCAGAAAAAAAAGTGAGTGATTATTAAGGCTATTATTGGAATAATTAGAAAAATTTTAAAGATGAAATATATATTAAATAATAAATGTAGTCATAAAAAAGAATGCATTCATGTCCTTTGCTGGGACATGGATGAAGCTGGAAACCATCATTCTCAGCAAACTAACACAGGAACAGAAAGCCAAACACTGCATGTTCTCACTCATAAGTGACAGTTTAACAATGAAAGCACATGGACGCAGGGAGGGGACCATCACACACCAGGGTCTGTCAGGGGTTGGGGGGCAAGGGGTGGGAGAGCATTAGGACAAATACCTAATGCATGCGGGGCTTAAAACCTAGATGATGGGTTGATGGGTGCAGCAAACCACCATAGCACATGTATCCCTATGTAACTAACCTATATGTTCTGCACATGTATCCCAGAACTTAAAGTAAAATAAAAATTTTAAAAATTAAAAATAAATAATCATAATAATAATATTGTATCCATGTTAAAGTTCCTGAGTTTGATAATTGTATTATAGTTATATAAGAGAATGTCCTTGTTAATATAAGTTATATACGGAAGCATTTAAGGATGACATTATTTAGGTCATACCATCTACTACTTACTTGCAAATTATTAAGCACAATATAATAATGATTTTAAAATTTAAAAAAAAACATATGTACAGAGAGAAAAAGATAAAGCAAATGTGACAGTTAATAATCGGTGAATCTACGTAAAAGGCATATGGATGCTCATTGTATTAATCTTATTCTTGCAACTTGTCTGTACATTTGAAAATTTTCACAATCAAAAGTAGATGGAAGTGTATGTTTATCTGGGCCTTTTTTAAACTTTTTGCTAAAATTTATCCCCACACTCCCCCTTCTGCCACAGGAAAACACTATGTGCTGTAACCCACTCACTTTCTTTCCAGATATATCTCTAAAATCCTAACATCAAGCTGATCTGTATCTGCATTTTACTAGCTATTTTTTCTTCAAAAATGATATGTTACTGTGTTGTTCTCAACATACTCATGGTTAGACTTTTCTTTTTTCTTTTTGGCTCATTAATGTTTGAGTGAAAGATGTGTATCCTTCGGGAACTATTTGCCCTTACCTTGATTGCTGGCCAAATGGGGTTTCTATTGTTCTGTGATAACAGCACTTACTGAATGTGTTTCTCCTCTTGGGCCAGTGCTTGCTAACGTCTTGTTTTCTTCCTGTCTGCTCCTCAGAGATAAGGGGTAACCCCCACCTGCTGATCAAGTACCATAGTGGGTTCTTCGTGGACGGGAAGTTCCTGTGTTGCCAGCAGAGTTGTAAAGCAGCCCCAGGATGTACCCTCTGGGAAGCATGTAATGTGTGATCCCTCTGTTGGACGGGACCTTGGGTGGATAGTGCTCCATTAGGTTAAAACTGCCAGAGGCCAGAACAGTTTGCCAAAAAACAAGATGTGCCAGATTGGTTGGCATCATGAAAATTCACCCTTGCAGATGCTATGTGACAAATGAAATCTCATTCTGGGGTCATTTGACTCATGGACATTAAGATAATAACAATATTAACATCTGTAATTCTTTTATTTCATGAGAAATATTTTTAAAATTTGAATCATTAATCAAGCAATGAGCTGTTATTTCCTCCCATAATTTTTCCTGGTTCAAGATAAATGCCAAAAAGGTAGAATGTGTTGGATATGTCGCCATGGTTCAAACAGCTAGGTTTCCAACTTGATAAGAAAACCAGCTCTCTCTTCTTATAAATTACAAAAGTCATAAACTGGAAAAACAATATTCTTTTTTTAAAGTACACAGAAAGATATAATTTAAGTAATACTTTTTATAACCATATATACTAAAATGATGGCCAAGTTTTAAAATATATATTTAAAGGAGTTTGCCATTCTGTATATGTGTGTTAATTTCTTAATGACATCAGAAAGGGCTTGCTTTGTGTGAAATCAGATTCTATCCAGAGTTGTATTCCCAGGGAACAACAGGGACTTGTATATATTTAAAGTTTAAAATTATTTAACATAAAGTTTTTGATAAATACAAAATGGGAAAACTTATTTTGGTAACAGTTTTACCAGCCTGGACAAAATATGCCTGGATTACAATGACTTTAAAGAATTGAATGAGATCAGCTACAGGATAGAACGTCATGAACTGGAAAAGATACAGGCACATGAAATATTTTTTAAATTCACCTCAAAACAGTATTGACACCCAACAATCACGTTAATGTTAATATTGGTCATTTTACCTCCCAAAACCAATTAACAAATACTCATTGTGTTTTACATCCTAATTAGACTATACAATGAATATTTATTAATCTTCATTCAATCACATTGCTCTTTATACTCATGAGTTATAGTGATTTAATGAACTATACAGATTGACTGCACATGGGTCTTCCCTCCACTGCAAGGAAAGGGAGTAATGTCTGAGGAGTAATGTCTCCTTATGGTGTTAATCATTTTCCCCAGTAGTTTAGTCTATGGTCTATTATCATTACCTAGCAGGTCAGATTCTAGCTTTGACCATGCCCTAAGTTTCTGGAAGGAGCAGGATAAAGGCCAGAGAGAGCACTGCCTTGGGATTGCCTTCCTAGGCTCTGTCTGTATGACATTCACCACGTGGGTGCCACAGGTGCTGTGCCTCTGAGAAAAACTATAGAGTGTAGAGGTTTTATAGCTCCTGAGCAGCTGTAATACTGTCTATCTGCCCAAGTATAATTTATTCCCTTAGCTTCTTCTGCTGAACTACTGGGAAGTCCATGGGCATAGCAGCTAAAAGAAAAAGTTGGGTATCTTTATTTCTTTTTGTCCAAGATGTCTTGATCCACCCTCTTTCCAAGATACATAGCCTACACAGAGTTAGGGATTATATAGGAAAGCTACAAAATCAATCCAGATGTTGTGTCTGGATTCACTTAATCTAGAGTATTGCTCACACAAACTGGTTCATTCTTTTAATTCATAACATTGAGTGTTTCTCTTTGCTTTGTTTAAAGTTCCTTCTGATATTACTTTGTTTTAATGTTCAGATGCTGAGCTGCATATTGCAGTCAGTGAAGAGAAACACAGAGTTCCTACCTTCCCAGACAGAGTGGTAAGTCAACATTTTAAAAAGGTTTTTATGGTCAGGATCTATTAAATAAACCAATAGTTTCCAGATTCGAGACTAGAAAATGTGGAATTCATTTAGACTTCTCAGCAAAAAGAGAAAAAACATGAGCTCTAGATAATAGCTATGGGTGGTATTGAATAGTGGGTTCAAATATAGAACCATTGTAATATCGTATATTTTTGTATTTAATTCTTGTGTCTTTTCCTAACCAGTAAGCCCATAAATAGTCACCAAAAAAAAAAATGGGTGCATGTGGGAGAGGTCCTTAAGATAGCATCACACATAATAGGCAGCTGTTATTAACTGTCATACTTTCCTTACCACCAACATGGCCAATACTGCTTTGTGGAAGTATCCTGGTGTTGAAATAAAACTCTATAGGACAAAAGCAGAAAACAACATAATTCTTTCTCTCCATTATCCCTTCAAAACTGTTTAGTGGGCTTTTTTCCCCGCCTCCAACTAGAGTCTTTGCCAGATTCCATAGTTTTGCAGTCATTCTCAAATGATAAAAATTTCCCCGTTACTTGTCATGAGAACAGCCTCTGAATTGTTCCATCCAATGTTATTTATCACATGACTGCAAACATCGTGCCAAGTTAAACATCCTTCACCTAGCTTGGGCCTGCATACCTGGCAGCCTGCTTTTGGGGAGGGATTTTGGAGGGACTGGGATTCATGGCCCTTTCAGAGTTAGGTTCAAGGAAGATGAGGTCTAATTAAAAAAAAAAAAAAAAAAAAAAAAAGATACCCACATGTAGCTGGTCCTATCATGATTTGGTGGTGGTGGTATCTGAATGAGTTTTCCAGCACTGATTCTTTATCTCATGGGAGACTTTTGGGAATTTCCTACTGAGGGGCAGATCCGCATGTAATTTTATGACAGGGGAGAGATCTTAATCCTCAGCTCCTGGCTTTTCAACCCTCAACCTTCTAAGATGGCTGTCAGCCAACTTTTTCCTAAGGGTGGAGTTGGCCTATAGGAAAACAAACAAAACCTTTATTGCTCTGGCTAATTAAGCTGTCTGCAGCTCTTTCTTGAAGTACAGGCTACTACTCTCTTTTTGCTCTGCTTTCTTGGGTTCATAGCCACAGCCTCCTGCTTTTAGGCTTCCCAGGCAGGTGTGAGCCTCCTCAAATGGCAGGATACATACAAAATGGCTTCCCAATGGTTCTCTGGAAGCTCATCTGAAAGCAAGGGGACATCTCCATTCACCTATTGGGTCTATGGTGTCTTGGGTACTTATTTTCAGCTACACACATTTGCATACACTTACTTCTCTCTAAGTAAAAGCCATATAATTTTTGTGAATCAACATGAAAGACAAAAATAATTCATTATTGTAGTAGACTGAATAATGTCCCCCAGATTTCATATCCATCTAAAACCTCAGAATGTGATCTTATTGGAACTAGGACCTTTGCAGATGTAATTAGTTAAAGATCAAGACGAAATCACACAAGATGAGAGTGAGCCATAAATCTAATGACTAGTAAAAAGATGAGAGGACACAGAGAGATACACAGAGGAGAAGGCCATGTGAAGAACTAGGAAGAGATTGGACTTATGTTACCACGAGCCAAGGAACACCTGTTTCTTAGTCCATTTGTGTTGCCACTAAGGAATATCTGAGGCTGGGTAATTGATAAAGAAGTTTATTTGGCTCACCATTCTGCAGGCTGTACAAGTAGCATATAGCACTGGCATCTGCATCTGATGAGGGCCTTAGGCTGCTTCCACTCATGGCATAAGGGAAGGGGAGCTAGTATATGCAGAAATTACATGGTAAGAGAGAAGAAACAAGAGAGAGGGAAGGGAGATGGCAGGCTCTCTTCAACAACCAGCTCTCATGGGAAATCATAGAATGAGAACTAATTCACTACCATGAGAATGGCACTAGGTCATTAATGAGGGATTCGCCCCTAAGAACCAAACACGTCCTATTAAGCTCTACCTCCAACACTGGAGATCACATGTCAACATAAAATTTGGAGGGGTCGAATATCCAAACCATAGCAACTTGGAACCACCAGAAGCTGAGAGAGGCAAGGGAAGATTTTCTCCTAGAGGCTTCAGA
Source organism: Sapajus apella (assembly GCF_009761245.1). Classification (NCBI taxonomy): domain Eukaryota; kingdom Metazoa; phylum Chordata; class Mammalia; order Primates; family Cebidae; genus Sapajus; species Sapajus apella. The sequence goes on from NW_022436957.1 coordinate 11,335,944, forward strand.
GTAAGTACAGCAATGCTGAAACCTTGATTTTGGACTTCTAGCCTCCAGAACTGTGGAAGAATAGATTTTTGTGGTTCTAATTCATCAAACTTATAGTAATTTGTCATAACAGCCTTAGAAAACAATTATAATGGTTTGGAGTTTTTACTTTGTTATTAGCAACATTGCTGTTCGGGTTTGAAAATATGTTTCCATCCTGAAGCTTGAAAAGTATGGTCCTCTAAAATACCTAGGAGCAATGTCCAGATCAGGCAAATCTACAGACAAAAAATGTGATCAGTGGTTGCCTTGGATCACAGTAGAGATGAGAATTGGCTGCAAATAGGTATAAGGAATCTTACTGGAGTGATGGAAAGACTGGGCTGTGGCGATGGTTATACAAGTTGATATATTTACAAAAGTCACTGAATTCTGCACTTTAAAAATGGTGATTTACCAATAAAGTTTGTTTTTGACAACTCTAAGAACAGAAGATAATTTAAGAGCCAGAAACCATTGCATCTAGTCTCCTGCAGGAAATTCTTTGGGTGATATATTGAAAATTATCAGTTAGGCGAATCAGTGGCTAAGGGTTCATAAGCCTGTTTTGATTATAAGCTGCCCAAATGAACAAGGGATCAGAGAGGTCATCATGTAAAGTATCTTTTTCTTTCTTTCTTTTTTTTTTTTTTTTTTGGTTGTTCTTTATTTGTTTTTTTTACCAGAGTATTAAGTAGAGGGTTTATTTTCTGAATGGAGGAAATGAAAATCAGCTCTCTAGCTGTTCTGTTCGAAGAGATTTCCTTAAATGATTTCCATTTAAGGAACTTCCCAGTGCATATTTCTTTGGAGATAGCCTATCTCACAGCTCACAAATAACACTGTCTTGCATAACTAAAATTTCCAGAACATCAAAGTCTTAACCCCAAATAAATGAAATTCCTGAAAAAAGTAAAATACAGTATGAAAAAATATTAAAAGCATCTCTCTCTGTCACACATGCACACACACACACATACATATTATGAATTTTTAACTGAAATATAACGTGAACACAGAAAAGCACACAAATCCTGTGTTCAGCTTGATGAATTTTCACAAACTGAACACTTCTCTATAATCCACCCTCAGACAAAGAAACACAACATCACAGAACCCCAGGGACACCCTGATGTTCCCTTTCAGTCACTACTGCCATACAAGAGTAGTTACTAACCTGATCTATAACATCATAGATTGTTTCCCTGATTTTGACTTTTATATGAATGGAATCATAAAGTGTATAGTCATTTATTGTGTGTCTTCTTTTTTACAATTTATGAGATTTTTTTTAGTATGTGGTTGTAGTTTATTGTCATCATTGTATAGAATTCAATTGGGTGAATATACAACTGTATTGGTTTCTTATTGCTGTTCTAACAAATTACCACACAAATTTAGTGGCTTAAAGCAATACACATTTATTCTCTTATAGTTCAGAAGATCATATGTCTAAAATGGGTCTTGCATAGCTATGTTTCCTCTGGAAGCTTTAGGGAAGAATCTGTTTCTTTGCATTTTCCAAATCCTAAAGGTTATTTACACTCATTGGTTCCTGGCTCCTTCCTCTGTCTTGCGGAACCAAAGAGTCATAGCTCCTCTGCTCTCTGACCTGTGCTTCCATTCTCATGGCTCTCTAATCTCTGACCACCTTATCTCCCTTTTATAAGGGCCCTTTGGATTACATCAGGCCCACTCCCACAAAATCCAGCATAGTCACCCCATCTCAAGACCCTTAACTTAATTCCAATCTGCAAAGTCCCTTTTACCATGTAAGGTATTCACAGGTTCTGGGAATTAGGACATGAACACATTCGGGAGACCATTATTCAGCCTTCAATAACCACATGCTTATTATTTTATCCTCTTGATGGGCAGGTAGGCAGTTTCTAGTTTTTATCTAATTAAAATAATTCTACTATGAACATTCTTTTACAGGTCTTTTGGTGTCACTGTTGGGTATATATACATATAATTTATGACTCATAGAGTATGATGCACACCCAGATTTAGTAGATTCTGCAAACAAATTTCCAGTGTTGTTGTACCGCTTCATATTCCAACCAGAAAAAGTATGAGTTCCAGTTACTCCATATCCTTGCTCATACCTTCCTTCTTTCTTTGCTTCTTTCCTTCCTCCCTTCCTCACTCCCTTCCTTCCTTCTTTTCTCTCTCTTTCAAGAACTGATACACTTTAGTTGTCAGTTACCGGTACCTGAATCTGTATCTCATCGTGATTATTAAAATCTCTTCCCCTCCAAAGCTGAAGATACCTCGGGCCGTTCCTATTCTCAAAATGGATGCACCATCTTCAAGTACGACTCTAGCCCAATATGACAACCACTCAAAGAAAAACTATGGCTCCCAGCCACCGTCTTCAAGTACCACTTTAGCCCAATATGACAACGACTCAAAGAAAATCTACGGCTCCCAGCCAAACGTCCACATGCAGTATATTCCAAGGGAAGACTGCCCTGACTGGTGGCAAGTAAGAAAACTGAAAAGGTAATCCCCAGCTTTCAGACGGGCTGCCCAGCATGTAGAGTAGACACTACCCCACTGTCCTGGACCTCAGCCTCAAAGCTGTTGATCCAAGCCTGAGGCCGTCCTCTCAGAAAATGTTCAGTGCTTGAGCCAGAAGCCTGGGGAAGTAGTGGCCCCACTGGTGCTGAGAAGCATAGATTTTCCATTTAGATTATCTAATCTAATGATCTCAGTAATACATGATCATTTTATTCCCTTTCCTTTCTCCTCCTTCTCCCCCCAAGTATCTCCACATTTAAAGAATACAGAACCTTTAAAATCTATTCTTTATATGAAAGAGCTTAGGATGGGCTTACTTTTATAATGTGCTTCAGCATCACTAGCCAAATGACAAATAGCATTTCAAGCAAGGCCATGGCTTGCCTTCTTAGAATGCATAACCTCACCTCTCCTGACCTGATTAGTCTTCTCACGGTTTTTAGCCTAAAGATTTCATCTAAGGCCAGAATTGAAAATGCCTTGAAGGCAATAAGTAAATTATGTGTGTACATATCTCTGGGTCTGGCACTGAGTTTGCTCTATACTTGATGCCCAATAAATGTTGAATTGAATTGCAAGATGACCAAATGGAAAGGGTCAAGTGACTCCCCTTCCTTATTTCCTGCCTCAGTCCTCCTCCCCATGACATTGTCTATTATCTGCCATCTTCTCACTCAGTTATCAGCACCTCTGCAAGGTAGTCATGTCTGCCTTTCCCCACAGTGGATACAGAGCATCTCTCTGACTCACCGTGTATCTCTTTTCTTAGTTTTTTCACATGTCCTTTTATTCCTTTATTTTTTCCATCCTCATCATTTTTGCCTAAAGCCAATTACTCAAAGTTCCAAAAATACAGGGCATATGGAATTTGAAATAATGTAAGTGTATTCTTCCTGATTTTTTTTTCATTATAACAAGTCATGGTCCCTTTCATTCCAAAGTGGAGCTAGAATCCTAGTGTATTAATCTATACCTGGTGCCTGAGGCAAGGGGTTACATTGGCATGCCTGTTGCCCACCATTCTTATGGAAGGAGAGGATCAGTAAAACCAGATACAAGGAGAGTGGAAGTCATGTTAATTGTGTTCCAGGTCCCCTCCCTGACAGAAACTCCAGTGATTCATTGAGAGAGGTGTGAGGTGAAACAGACTTACCTGTTTTCAAATAACTAGGAAGAACTGTTGATTCACAGGGGGTTGCTGCTCAGCTACTAACTCATAAATTGTCGGATTCTATCTTTACGTAAAATGTCAACATTTTGTTCATCATGGATTATTCGCATGAATTTTTATTTTAAAAAATATTTCATTAAAATACTATTTATCTTGATTATTGACTTTTTGACACTCCCTTAGATTTGCACCTCCTTAGATTTAGTCCCAACTGTGGATTTTCCCTAGAACTTCAGAAAGCTAGTTATTTTAACACAGGATTGATTGATTGCCTCTTAGCATGAGCAGCATTGCATGTGCAAGTGAATTATAATTGCTAAAAGATCTTCATGGAGCTTGAGTTTTTAAAGTGCAGCCATGATTCTCAGCTCATATATGCCATCATATTTTTATCAACTTTCTGTCATTATTACTATTCCCCTGAGCTTCTTTTTAATCTTTTTTTTTTCTGTTTAGTATGATAATCTATGTTCCCATTACAGCATTTGAATATTACGGAATATTCCATTTACATTCCCCTAAAATGTTTTCTATGCACATGTGGCCATGTGCATACAAAAGCAAGTAAGTTCTCACGATAGTCTTCTTTGACATTTGTTCTTTTCACTTGACATCTTCAGCATTTTTCTTATTTGAATACATGAGGATACACCTGACTTCTAAATTTTTTATTTTGTTTAATTTTGGTAAAATATACATAACATAAAATTTACCATCTTAATTATTTTTAAGCACACAGTTCAGTAGTATTAAGTACATTTACATTGTTGTGCAACTTATCTGATTATTTTTAATATCTGTAAAGTACCCATTATATAAATACTAGGTAAACCTAAGTAATGCACTATTGATGGACATTTTCCACGTGTTTTTTAAAATAACAAGGCTAAATAAAAGCTATTCTAGTGGGCAAGGCTCTTTGGGAAGGTAGAGAGAAAGCCATGTTAGTGCTTAAGGGCTTTCTCTAGGCATTCCTTGAAGTTGAGCCAGTGGAGCATTTCCTTGCTAAGGAAGCTTGTTTCTATGAACTGTGGTTTTGAAAAAAAAAGGTCTGGGCTATGAAGGCAAACAGGAAATAGGTCCTACATTCCAGATAAAACAGCCTTTAGGCTTTGAGAGGTAGGCACTTCTTCATGTTCTGCTTAATACCCCAAATGAAAGAGATAAAATGATGTATGGCAGAGGATGATGAAAATCCTGCTTATCCATCTGTGCCCAGAAGGAGCAACAAGATGAGCATTGTCAAGAATTTTAATTGTAGTCATAATAGCAAAGAGGAAAATAAGTTATTTAAAAATATATAAGTGACAGAATGCTTGCATACCAATAAGAAAATCAGGGCAAATCCAGTCGAGATGATTCATTAAATTAATTTTGATTTTCGATTGTTTGGAATCATTATGAGCCATTATTAACAATTTTCTTTTGTTTAGAAATGTTGCCAAACTACTGCTTTTATTAGAATGCCTGAAAGAACCAAAATGTGAAAGTAACTCATTAGCTTAACTTTCCCAAACAAGTAAAATGTGTAGGTCAAAATGTCAAATAAAGCTAAAACATATCTGAACAAAATTGCTTTTGTCATTTAAAATTTATAAGTAGACATACGTTTATAAACTTATGAAATGTCTCTTTTTTGCAGTAGCAGCAGCAGTGAAGATATTGCATCCAGTAACCAAAAAGAAAGAAATGTAAATCAGAGCACTTCAAAGATTTCATGGTAAATCAAAGTCGGTTATTCCTCTACACCCAGAATACGCTTTCATTTTCAGGAAAACTAACCAAACTTGCAAAAATTTTGCAGCTAGGCTTTATACTTAAGGTAAATATAAACCAAATAAGTCCATGTAGTTTGCCTCTCTGAACCCTGAATAGATGGCTTGTAGGTTCTAGTTTTTCTTGCACTGATTCATCCTAGCCAGCATCCATGGCATATACCAGTAGTAGTACAAACATTAATATTCCTGACTCAGGCATCTCTAGCAGGAGGAAAAGCAACCTAGAGTTGAATAGCTCTTCCCTAAGAATAGCTATATACACAACCCAATTTTTTTTTTTAACTTTATCCTACAGCCATCTCTGAAGGAGTCTTCATCTACTTCATGAGCCCGCTTTTTGGAAAAAGTCAAAGAAAGACAATTTCCCGTGGGGGCCTCCTGGGGACCTCCTGTATCAAAGAGCCATTCTCTCATTAAAACTTGCCATGAGCCCAACTTTCGAGTGACTCTGTCTTTACTGTTGCTGTGTTGATACCTTCCCAAGTGCAGAAGGAGAAACCTAACAGTCGAAACATTATTTAGGTGGATAAAATCAGGGTGGGATTTCATATTGCATGGTTAGGCACTTGGATTATTTCTTGGTGCTTTTTTGCACTCATGTTTTTCCCAACTCTTCTTAAGGGGATTCCCTGAGTCAAGTTCATCTGAAGAAGAGGAAAACCTGGATGATTATGAGTAAGTATTGAAAGTCTTTTGCGTTCTTCTAAAATCAGACATAGATACTTCTACTCTCTTCTCAAAGACATTAAAACAGATGGCTGAGACCTCAGAAGGCTGTATTTATGTGGGTAAACTCATGTGAAGTTTTGGGCCATTTATCTAGATGACAGGTGACAATGAGCTGGGTTGTTACCAATGAAAATATTTTTCCCAAAACTGGGTTATCTAAATTGGCTGCAAATGCTCATTGGACTTATCATATGTCCAGCATCACCTTCATTTTGCTTTGTCTTTGTAGATATAGCATAAAATGTTTTTGTTCACTATTTCTTTCCTGGAGACCTTTAATTAAGGTGATGTTTGAAAGTTCTTATTAACACTGAGTAATAATTTTGGAGAAGTTATTAATGATGCAGTAATTTTACAGAGTAGCACAAATGAGACCATGAAAATGACCATATCTATGTCAACAGATCTCTATTCTTAGGATGACCTTGTCATTTTTATTTATTTATTTATTTTTGAGATCTAGTTTTGCTCTTGTCACCCAGGCTGGAGTGCAATGGCACAATCTTGGCTCACTGCAACCTCTGCCTCCTAAGTTCAAGCGATTCTCCTGCCTCAGCCTCCCAAGTAGGTGGGATTATAGGCACCTGCCACCACGTCCAGCTAATTTTTGTATTTTTAGTAGAGACAGAATTTCACTGTGTTGGCCAGGCTGGTCTCAAACTTCTCAAACTTCAGGTGACCCACCCGCCTCAGCCTCCCAAAGTGCTGAGATTACAGCCACAGCTCCCAGCCAACCATGCCGTTTAGCATCAAAATTGGGATACTTTAGAGAGAGAAAAAGCGCACTATTAAAAATTATACCCATTAATAATAACTTAATTGTACATTTAAAAATAACTTAAATAGTGTAATTGAATTTTTTGTAACTCAAAGGAGCTTGAGGGCATGGATCCCCCATACTCCATGATGTGATTATTATGTATTGCATGCCTTTATCAAAACATCTCATGTACCCCATATATATATATATACACCTACTATGTACTCACAAAAATTAAAATTAAAATTACATCTGGACATCAGGCATAAACTGGACTTTTCTGGCAAATAAGAATGTGTAATCACCCCCAATATACTGAGAAGGTTGGCCTAAGTGGGTATTAAGTTTCTTTCCAAAATCTAAGGGTCTATCATTCTATAAAAAGGGATGAATAATTGTCTCCTAGATGTAAAGATTAGTGTTAAGAAGAGGTAGGAATAATAGAGCATATTGCATTTTTCAAACACTTGATACCAAATGTAAAGATACAGAATTCACTTGGACACTAAGATTGCATGTTTCCAGTTCTATTTATGTACAAGTGTTGTATTATTGACTTATTGGTTACATGTGGAGCGAGAGCTTTTACAAAGTACATGCTACTGTTTTCACTCCTCCTCTCATCTCTAAGACAGCCTGGCCCTTTGCTGTACCCTCCACCTCTTTGTGGCATGGTCTCTTCATAACCTTCTAGCTCTCTTCTGGCTTTACCTTCTTCCCTAACATCTATTCTCAGGAAAGCATTGATGGAATAATTCATACTAAGACATGAAAGACTGTGAATGAGCAACCCATGGTCATTTCCAAAGATAATTACACTTTAGTGAAGCACAAGGACTTGAACCAATGGGAGTCAACATTTAATTGTGGATTGTAGTCTTTAGCATTTAAATAAATTGGAAGTCTTTCTCTGATTGAGTAAGCCCAGATATGACCATTTAGACAGTTTCTATTCCCATCTTTTCTAAATGCAAGTGGTGTGTGAGAGACAGACATTGAGGAAATTCTCAGGGAAGACTTGTCCTCTTCAAAATCAAAGAGATACCAAAGGGAGCTCAGGATTATAGAGCTATAGGATCTGCAACTATAGCTCCCAGCTTCCTATTCTATCAGTGTCATGGGAGTATTTGTTTTATGGCCATAGCCTCATGAGCAATTCCAGTCAATTCCATGAAAGACAGACATACTAAGCACTGAGATTTAGATAGAAAATCATGTGTTAAGACTAGGCCTGACCAGGCATAATGGCTCATGACTATAATCCCAGCACTTTGAGAGGCCGAGGTAGGTAGATCACTTGAGCTCAGAGGTTCGAGATCAGCCTGGGCAACACAAGAAAACCTCATCTCTTCAAAAATACAAAAATTAGCCAGGCATGGTAGTCCCAACTACTTGGGAGGTTAAGGTGGGAGGATCACTTGAGCCCGGGAGGTCGAGGCTGCAGTGAGCCGAGATCATGCCACTGCATTCCAGCCTGTGTGACAGAGTGAGACCCTGTCAAAAAAACAAAACAAAACAAGAAACTAGGTGTAGGACTCTGCTGCTCTGTCATTGAAATATTAAAACATTCTTTAAAACAATAAGAAGTAGGCCCCAGCAAAATTATGACACAGGCAACGTTTGTATGTGTGTGGGGGGATATAATGTACAGGGTATGTAGGTTATATCACCTTGCCTCTCCAGACCTCTTTCCCGATTCCTGATTTTCTTCCTTATATTCCCCTGTAGGTATATATCCTGTATCATATCCCCTGAAGGGCCTTTTGATTAGCTAATATTACCTTAAAATGTTGACTAATAAGAAAAACCATCAGTTAATATTTCAAGTGTTAGTTATACAGTATCCATAATGGTAGAGTTACAAGAGTCTTTCAAACTTATCAAGATCAACCCTCTCCCTAGTTTTACAGGTGGGGAAGTCCAAGATCAAATGAGGCCAAGTGGCTTGTTCAAAGTCATACAATTACATACTGGAAGTTATGCCTAGAACTCAAACCTCCAAGCTGGCTGGCCTAAGACTTTTTTTTTTTTTTTGAGATGGAGTCTCACTCCGTAGCCCAGACTGGAGTGCAGCGGCATGATCTCGGCTCAATGCAATCTCAGCCTCCCAGGTTCCAGTTCAAGCAATTCTCCTATCTCAACCTCCCAAGTAGCTGGGATTACAGGCACAAGTCACCATGCCCCGCTAATTTTTGTATTTTCTAGTGGAGACAGAGTTTCACCATGTTGACGAGGCTGGTCTTGAACTCCTGACCTCATGATCTGCCCGCCTCGGCCTCCCAAAGTGCTGGGATTACAAGTGTGAGCCAACGCGCCCGGCCTAAGGCTCTTTATACTTTATTGAACTGTTCACCAACTGATATCTCTTCCCAAAAGTCATACAGAGATTATACAGAGAATCACTTCCTATCCATTCCTGCCCAGTTCTTTGATACCTTCTGCATTGATTTTTTCCTACAACTTATCCCTTCTACCCTCACTCTCCTCTTGTACTTCTTTCCTCTGCAGATGTTATCTTCTAGCCAGGGGGTCCTCCTACTCCCCCAAACCCATACCGCATCCAACCTCATGACATACTTTTACTCATTTCCTTAGTAGGACTTTCTGTCTAAAGCCCAAAGGCCACAGACATTGTTGCCCTCACATGAGAAACAGCTCTTGGCCTGTTGAGCTTTACATATAAAGTAAAAGCATTTGATTTGAAAATAGATGCTATAATCAAATTATTACAAGGAAATTATATGGTCGGGAGACAAGGGCTTTCATCCTTGGCAGCCCTGACTTTCCCATTGGAATATTCTTCATAGATCTAATCTCTAGCCCTTACTCAAAATGATAAAATGTAGGAAAACTTAGAAGTCACCTAGAAGAAAACCAAAGATTCCTAATGTCAGCCCATTTAAAAATTAGATGTGCAGGCCCCATCCCAACATCAGAATTTGATAGTGGGAACTTAAGCATCTGTATTTTTGAAAAGCTCCTCAAATGATTATCTTGAGTAGTTAGACTTGGAAACCCCTGACGTAAGCCAATGACTCATTTTACAGATTAGAAGGTTGAGTGTCAAGTTATATAATCTAAAGCTTATTAATTCTCAAACATAATATTTTTCCTTTTGCAGGTGGTTTGCTGGTAACATCTCCAGATCACAATCTGAACAGTTACTCAGACAAAAGGTAAATAGTCTTGTCTTGAAAACAGCCTCACAGAATCTCTTTGTATTTTGGGGCCCAGAAATTGATGCATTTCTCATAGAAACCTTGCCGTTAATTATATAGTCAAGCCATTGTAGTGCTGCTTGTCCGGCACTGTGGGTTGCCAGACCCTTTATGACTAGCCACTACTTCTGTGTCCATTATCTATCACTGCATAATAAACCACTCCTAAATTTAGTGGCTTGAAACAGCGGGATTTATGATTTCTCATGATTCTGTGAGTCAGCTGGGCCAGCAGCGCTTAGGCACGTTTTGCTTACAGGCACTCCTGTGGCTGCATTTGGCTGGTAGATTGACTGGGGACTTGGGTTTAGCTAAAGGCAGTCAACTGGAGTTCCACAGTTTTTCCCAAGCAGCCTCTCCATGTGCCTTCCTTGGACCTCCTCACAGCATGGCAATTTCAAGGCAGTGATTCAAAAGGACGAGCCCCATGCAAGCACTTATCTAGTCTTTGCTTTTGTTGTGTTCGCTAAGGTCCCATTGGTCATAGCACGTCACATAGCTCAGCCTAGAGTCAGTACAGGAGGGGACTGCTCAGGGCATGAATAAGAGAGATGAGTTATCGGAGCCCGCCAGTGTAGTCATTAACCTCAGCTCTGTCACTGCTCATTGGCACCTAGACCAGAGTACAGCAGCTGTGATACAGAATATGTTTATCTGATTTTATTACTAATTGGTATGGGATGCCAATAGCAAACTCTTTTGATCTCTAAAAATGACACTTTGATATAGTTTAACCTGATAAAAACACTAAACACTACACTTATTTCTTTGAGGGGTGCTAGTGAGAATGTAATTACTTCATTTGGTGTTTTGTCACATTCATAGTTTATAATCTGCTCTTTCTGAACATTGATCTGCTTAGAATTAGCACAAGTCATTGAGAAAGACAACTTGAGTATAGAACTTTAAAAATAATTTGTTCTGAATCTCTGGTTTTCTAAAACCTTCCAAGGGCATGATATGGTGATACATGATTCTAAATTTTGTTTCTTAAAGATGAAAACATTAGGCTTACATAAGCAAAACACCCAGAAAAGTATGTGCTACGCTTAAACATTAACTGGAAGAGTTCATATACACTGGGCAGATCTATAAAGAGATTGAATGAGAAACCTGTGCCCTTTGTGACATATAAAGTCGATCTAAAAGATTTATTTTCCAACCACCTACCATACAAAATCATTTTCAAGAATAATGAAAATATTTTCTGTTCCTTCTTAATTTTTCTTCCTTTTCAGGGAAAAGAAGGAGCATTTATGGTTAGAAATTCCAGCCAAGCAGGAATGTACACAGTGTCCTTATTTAGTAAGGCTGTGAAGTAAGTATGATAAGGATTTATTTCTTTTATCTTTCTGTGTATATTCTTCGAATATGCTGTTTATAATCACATTTTGAGATAAGACATAATCTTTAAACTCTGGAATTTTAGATCAAAGTATTTCTGTTGAGTGTGAACATTTATAGTTGCCTCCACCACCCTCACCACACTGCGCTAGCACCCTTGCCCCACTACTTTCAAGAGGCCATTCTCTGGCTAATGCTCTCTTGCCCAACCCAGGCAGTAACAGAGTGTCCAGAGCACAGCATGCCTCAGTAAATGTTTATTAAAAGACTCCTGGGTGATTCCCTTTCATTCAGGTCTAAGCTTAGAAAGAAAGAAAATAGCAATGGAGCCTCTATACTCTCAGCCCTAGCCACCTGCTGAGCAGAGAAGCCTACTCCAGTGTCTAGTTCTTAGTACTTCCACTGCCTGCAGAGTTAGCAGAAGGTTGACTCAGTACAGCTGTGTTCTCTACACAGCTTCCTTCCGGGGCTCTGTCCTCTTCATATGGTTAAAAGTTCTTGTTTGAAGCCAAACTTCTAAATCCAAATCCTGGCTCTACTATTTCAGGGTTTTGTGACATTGAGCAAATTTCTTAACCTCTGTGCTTCAACTTTACATTTGAAAAGGGAACATAATGATTTTTACGTTCCATGAGTGAAGTGAGTTAATTCATATATTATATCCAGAACAGTGCCTGACACATAGTAAGCACTTAATAAACTAACAGTAATTACTATTATTTTTGTTGTTGCTGCTGGGGAAGAGTAGTTCTACCTGCTCCACTCCCTGTACCCTAACACTTGGGCATAAAAGACACCCCACAGTCACCTCATGCAAATCATCATGAGAATCCTCCTCCAGAGTTCTACAAGCCACTTTCTCATTGATAGTTAGCTCTTTTTTTTCCTTCTAATCATCCTCCAAAGCAAATAGGAAATCTGTTTTTATTTACACCATATTGCAGATGAGAGGATTGAAGTTCAAAGAGCTTATAAAGACCTATTTGGAGCTAATAAATGACTAATTTGAAACTGGGCTTCCAATAGCCACGTCATGTTCCTTCATCTACACCTCTGTGTTTACACTGAACCTCCAATGTTTTGGAATGAGAATCTGGTCAAATATTGATTAAGATCTTTTAAAAATTTCTATGTGTGTAATCCTTTTTTAGCAGCTAAATCAAATGATCATCTGCCTTGGTGCCTTCCCCATGTGCCCTACCCCACAGTGCATACATGTAGATTTATAATAATTAGGTAATAGAAATGTTACTTTATTTTGAAATTTTTTACAGAGTGCCTACCTACACTTGAGATAACAGGATGTACTTTGAATTGTCCAACAGCACTTTCTAATGCCAGAATCAATGTCCCCAGTGTATCTCATATATTATTTTGCACCTGGTAACACCCGGATGCTGGCTAAAGCCAACCTAGTAAGAATCAGGAGAAGACTTTGTTTACTGAGCATCAAAAGCTTTGTGGCCCTCTGGCCCTGCAGTTTCAGACAAACCTGGTATCAGATGTCCTCCTAGTCAAGTTTCTTGACTCCAGATTCATTTTTTAAGGCAGTCAGATAGATAAATCAGCAAATAGGTAAAAAATGAAATGATTACAAAAGCCCTCTTTTATGAAACCTTATCAATGGCCTTCGGTGAATTTTATGCTGTCACCAAAGTCTGATTAAACATTTGCAGCAAAGAGAAGAACCCTTTCTCCTTTTGTACTTGCAATTTTTACTTGGTTGATGCTGCAACAACAATTTTTAATTTTTTTTCGCTTTTAAGTTTATGGATACATGTGCAGGTTTGTTATATAGGTAAATTTGTGCCATAGGGGTTTCTTATAGAGACTATTTCATCACCCAGGTACTAAGCCTGGTATCCAATAGTTATTTTTTCTGCTCCTCTTTCTCCTCCCACCCTCCACCCTCCACCTTCAAGTAGGCCTTAGTGTCTACTGTTTTCCACTATGTGTCCATGTGTTCTCATCATTTAGCTCCCACTTACAAGTAGGAACATGTGGCATTTGGTTTTCTGTTCCTATGTTAGTTTGCTATACAGCAACAGTTTATTAACTGTTTCTTATATGCCAAGCATAACCACATAGGGTAGCTAGCAAATGATAAAACTGAACTCAAAGCCTGATTCTTGATCACTATGTCACTGGCTACAATCTAAGACAGGTGTATTATTCCTGATTAGCTTAAATCAACATGCATCAATTCAACATTATTTTGTAAAAGCAGAGGGAAAGAAAAAAGTGTTTTATGTGGAGAAGGTACAAGTTCACATGAGGAATTAAAAGACATCCCCACCTACTTCATCCTGAATGCTTCACTCCCAAAAGAACCTCCCTCCCATGTTTTGGGTGAGAATACCCAACAGCCTAATTACCTTTACCTTCCTCATTTCCACCTCCATTATTAACCTATTAGAGAATTTCTGTTCAGAACAATGATCCTGAAGAACTACAAGCCTCTCGATTATCAAAGAAAGATTCCAATTTTATACACTTACTAAGGGAGGAGAAGCCTGGAAAGGTGGAATTTTACTGTACATGAATTCTATATGTGCACAAAAAGATAGATTGAGTTCAGAGAACTGTCTTCCATAATTACTGTTATGGTTACACCAGATGTCAACACTGAGAAAAACACCAGGTATCAAGACTGAGAAACCCTCAGTAACTTCCCTCTCCAAAATTTGCAAATGCATCTAAAATAATTATTTGACCCTTGCTTAATCAAGCTTCAATTGTTTATTTAAAATGTTCTAACATTCTTTCTCTTATTAGCGATAAAAAAGGAACTGTCAAACATTACCATGTGCATACAAATGCTGAGAACAAATTATACCTGGCAGAAAACTACTGTTTTGATTCCATTCCAAAGCTTATTCATTATCATCAACACAATTCCGCAGGTAATTTATTTTAATTTTTCTTTTATGGGCCCTTGCTGATAAATACCAATTTTCTTGGATACTACTGATCCTACTAATATTCTTAATTATATAAGGAACCATGAAAGTAGGAAAAATGCTCTCAAGTCCTTTGCCTATCATAATTTTTAACTTACATTTCCAGGAATATAAAATAATGCCAGAAAAAATGAAATTAAGTAAACTGGGTGACTTAGAAAGAGAAATTCTCTTTATAAAAATATTTGTAGGGTTTTTCTGTGTATAAAAGGAAGAGGATTCTAAATTTAAATTTTAGGGAAATATAGATATCATTGGATATATGGACCAATTGTCTATTATGACAGGGTTTTTTGCATGCTGATACTAGCACTTACTAATTATTACATATAAAAATAGAAATTATGTATTATGTATATATATTACATTTTTACAGAGATGAGATCATTCTACACATATTGTTCAGCTTGTTTTCTTTACTCAACATGTCTTAGAGGTCTTTTCATGCAAATACAAAGAGCTTACTTAGGTCTAATTAACAGGTGCATAGAATTCTATCATATAGTTATCCCATAATTTATTCACCTAGCCCTCTATTGATTAGCAGTTGGATCATGTTCAATATTTTCATGCTATAATAGATGTTTCTGTGCACAATTCTGTATGCATAGCTCTGTCCATCCATATGACTGGTTCTATGGCCAAATCCCTAGAAATGGAATTTCTGAGACAAAGGCTAAGAATACTTAAAATGTACAGATTGCCAAATGCTTTTCAGAAATGTACAATTCCAGTAACAACAATTTCTCATCCTCATCAACACTGGGTGCTATTAGTCTTCTAAATTTTTGCCTGGTGGACATACATCTAGAAATACCCTCTGTTTTCTAGAATAGTGCCACTTAAGAGCAGTTATTGGATGAATTTCTAACAGTGATTAAAAATAAGCCATAAGCTCAGCATTAAATCTGTTCTACTTTATATGACTTGATTGCATGCATGTAGGTGAATCGGCCTCACTTCTGGCTTTCATTTTGGTTCTTACTGTTGTGTTTCTTTTGCCCCAATTTCCTCAATTGTTTATTTTAACCTGTAGTACCTCAGAAGTACCTTTTGGAAAAGGTATTGTACAAAGAGACCTCTCTAACTGGAATGATTCCACTGCAGAGGATGCACAGAAATCTTCACAGGATATCTGAAGAAAATATTAAGATTTCTGTTTAGATTTGGATTTTTACCTCATTCTCTTACATTTTCTGTTTGTGAGTGTATTTTTATAATCCACACCAAATATATATTTTATAGAAATGTACTAGTTTTTACATTTTAATTAATTAATTAATTTAGCTGATTAAAGGTGAAGGATTTTTATCAAGCAGAGAAACAAAAAAAAAAAAGATAAACGTGAAGGATTTTAAAAATTTGGAGATTACTCATATAAAAATCAGACAAATATATAGAAAAAGGAAGGAGGGGAGAAGTACATGTGTGATAGGTCCCCTGACTTGGAGAGCATTTCACATTTAAAGCAAAAAACATATATACATATATTTTTAATGGGTTATTCCAAGCCACTATTAAATTTTATAATTATTTTAACCCAGCTTTACCATAACTCTATATAAACAATTAAAATAACCATTTATTGAAACTTAGTAATAGGCTCAGTTTTTAAAAATTCATATGGCTTATTATTTTTATCCCCTGTATTGCTTGAACTTTTTGTCAAATGTATGTGCTATGTTTATACATATTTAAGTATTGGATTGTAAAGAGACAGCAAAAAAGTAGGGGGTGGATTTTAAAAGATTCCATCAAGCAACTAATTTCTATGGGATTTTTAAAAATCACATACAGTGTTTTATTCATTTAACTTTTGCTTTGCATTGAGCTAATTAGTCAAGTTAAGCAAATTAATACAACTACAACATGAATGGATTCTCTCTCTGCATCACAACATTCTTAACTCTGCCTTTTCAGCTACTTTGGAGAGAGACTAGTTGTGAGCCAATGTTATGTAACGTGATGGGATATGATGTAATGCGAAGGGATATGACGTAATGATGTGATGATATGATGCTGATTCCATTGCAGGCATGATCACACGGCTCCGCCACCCTGTGTCAACAAAGGCCAACAAGGTCCCTGACTCTGTGTCCCTGGGAAATGGTATGGATACATCCTTGGGCTCTTAAACTTGATTTTCCATAATTTTTGGTTGAAATATATGGTTAATTTACTGGAAATAAAAGGAGGAAAGACAGGAAGGAGGTCTCTGTTCAGATTGTTATCAGGAAGGATTTCTTTTTTTAAAAAAAGTTCTCTCAACCTAAATCTGTAAGCTTCTAGCACCACCAAAAAGATCATCAATTTGTTTTCTCTTATTAGACTCCATCATTAGCTTCCAGCACCCCATTGTCTGTCCTTCCTTTTCCTGGATTTTGTGCCCACTCAGCAGAGCCAGTATTTAACCTTGTATGTTAGGATGATCACATCCACACAGATCACAGTTTAATTTGTTTTATTAAAAAAATATCTAACAATGTTTCACCAACCTAAGGACATCGAGTACATTTTGGTGCTGAGCCTCTGCAAGATGCCTCTGGTTGGCAAATTGTTTTTACTCTGAGCCTTCTTGTCAAATAACTGTAGGTACTTCAAGAATAGTGTTGTCCTGGTCCCATTATCATATGGCCACAGACCTCATCATAAAGGGTTTTTTTTTAATTTATTAACTTAAAATAAAAAGTCTTATTTATAATGTCACTGTGAAACTCCCACTGGAGAGGAAATCACTTGGGAGGCTGTTAGACCCAAAGCTTTCTACGCTCTTCCTAAAGAATGTCCGTCTTGCCTTGTTAGGAATCTGGGAACTGAAAAGAGAAGAGATTACCCTGTTGAAGGAGCTGGGAAGTGGCCAGTTTGGAGTGGTCCAGCTGGGCAAGTGGAAGGGGCAGTATGATGTTGCTGTTAAGATGATCAAGGAGGGCTCCATGTCGGAAGATGAATTCTTTCAGGAGGCCCAGACTATGATGTAAGTTTTTCCCAAGGAATGGCTGTTTAGCCCTCATCATGGGAGGACATTAACACTAATAGGCCTGCCCTTAACCTTTGCAAGGCCTGGAGCAAAAGTCCACATACTGTTTCATAGACATAAATATTTAGAAGTTATAAATTGAACTAACCGGCTGTTAAATCAAATCAGTCTTATGATCCTACTTTGGCAAATATACCTTCAAAACAACCTGAAAGGCCATATTCAGATTTAGAATTCCTAAGACTCTACAAAGAAACCAGCCTCTGGCCTGTGGTCTTCCAAACTCCACCCCTCCCTCTTCTCCTCCCACACCCAACTCCATCCTACACTATAAGGGGCCTCAGTAGTTATGTGCAAACAGCATTCAGTACACACAAGCTCCCTTTTTGTCTCCCACAAACAATTATCTAGTGGCTAATTATCTTGGCTAGGGGTAGCATGCTTTACCCTTAAGAGGGCAGGACCCTCAAGGAAGAGTCAGCACAGGTCCTGAAAGAGGTCTCAGGACTACATGGACAGGGGATTTCAGAGTCCTGGTTCTCCAAGGGTGGCTGAGAAAGGGACATATATGCTCTAAGTAGGCATGTCTCCTTGGCCCTGTGGCCTCCTTGCCCTGTGGGGAGGTGTATGGTAGGATGAAGACCAGACTGGGGCTACCACCCAGAACTAATGCAGTACTGAAAACTAATGCTCTACTAACAATATCATTTTACTTCTTGGTACCTTCAATACAGTCTAATAAAAATCCCTTTCTCACCCTACTTCTCACCTGATAAATGAAAATACTCTTCCTAATGTGTCTCAACTCCCATCACAACAGTCTTCAATTCTTGGCAATACATATGTGTTCTCTTTCCCTCTCCCTCTCTCTCTCTCTCATATATATATATATATATATATATATATATATATATATATTTCTCCCTCTTCTTGACAAAATAGTAAATCAGACTTTGTAGAGTGACCACCATTCCGGTTTGCCAAGGTCTAGGAGGTTTTAGCACTGGAAGTCTTGTGTCCTAGGAAACCTCTCAACCCCAGGCAAATGAGGACAGTTGGTCACTCTACTTTTACAGAATCAATCAGTATGGTATGCAAAATGATGTTATAGCAGGTCTCTGGTCAAAAATAGTTGAAATTTTAAAATCCTAGCTTGCAAGAGATTGAGAGCACTTTTAAAATTTTTACTTAAACAGTTATACTGTACAGTGTTTACAGGCATTTCTCTAAGCACTTTATCAATATTAACTCACTCAATCCCCATAAGAAACCTATGAGGGTTGTACCATTGTTATCTTAGCTTTACAGGAAACTGAAGCACAGAAATGTTAAATAACTTGTCCAGAGTCAGCAAGCTGATAAAAGTGGAAAAGCAGGCAAGGTGTGGGGGCTTACGTCTATAATCCCAGCACTTTGGGAGGCCAAGGTGGACAAGTCACGAGGTCAGGAGTTCAAGACCAGCCTGACCAATATGGTGAAACTCCATCTTTACTAAAAATACAAAAATTAGCTGGGCATGGTGCTGTGCGCCTGTAGTCCCAGCTACTTGGGAGGCTGAGGCAGGGGAATCACTTGAACCTGGGAGGCAGAGATTGCAGTGAGCCAATATCGTGCCACTGCACTCCAGCCTTGGTGTCAGTGAAACTCCATGGCAAAAAAAAGCAGGGGGAGGGGGGAAAGTGGAGCTACAAACCCAGGCAGAAATTCTAGGGTCCATTTGTTTAGTCTTTTTTTTCAAACAGTCTCACTTTGTCACCAGGCTGAGTACAGTGGTGCAATCTTGGCTCACTGCAACCTCCACCTACTGGGTTCAAGCAATTCTCCTGCATCAGCCTCCCGAGTAGCTGGGACTACAGGCACATGTCACCAAGCCTGACTAATTTTTGTATTTTTAGTAGAGATGGGATTTCACCATATTGGCCAGGATGGTCTCGATCTCTTGACCTTGTGATCCACCTGCCTTGGCCTGCCAAAGTGCTGGGATTACAGGCATAAGCCACTGTACCTGGCCTCATTAGTCATTCTTTTATGAAAACCAAAGAAACCAAAAAAGTCAGAACAATCACTTTTACCATAATTATGTGGAAGCAGAGATGCTATGTGAATATAGGCTTTGGCCCCTGCTGGCTTCATGGGCATATGAGATCTGCACAGTTACAAGGGCCCCCAGTACCAATAAGGGCCCTATGCTTGATTTAATGCTCTGCTGTTGCCATCTTGAAATAATACTTCGTGACTTTTAAACAAGGATTCCTGCATTTTCATTTTGCACTGGTGCCTGCAATTACGTAACTGATTGTGCCTTTGGTGATTGGATTGTCATAAAACTGGGGAGGGGGCCCTTGATATCCTCCTTTTATAGGACAGAAAAGTCTGGCAGAAACTTTCTGCCAGATTTTTCTCATGCTTATAGGCTCATGGTGTAACCCCTGTGTCTTGGTATAACTTTAAAACATATTTTTGCCATTACTGAGCTGGTATCCATAAAAAAATCACAATAAGTCATTTAAAAAATTGACCTAATCAAAGAATGATGTCCAACAGTGCCACAATAGGAAAATGTCAAATCCCAAATAAAGGGGTTCAACTGAAGCCTATCATCTGGGGAGTATCAGTTAATATGGTGTCCCCACTTTGAGCCACCTGGGCAGTGACTGAATTTGTTCAAGGAATATTCCTTTATTGGGTGATGGACCTTTGTGCCATCACAAGCTTTCCCTTTGAAGGGAACAGTGTTGAGTACCATGCAGGTCTCTCAAACTGCTAAAACATGAACACCCCCAAGCTCATCACCTTGAGTGACTTGATAAGCATTGTCCCTATAGTTAAACTAAGAAGGAATAAAATAACTAAAAATTTAATAAATTCTTATTAAAATATTTAAAAGTTCACATGTTAAATTTAGATTTCTTTACACACTTCAACATTACATAATCATCCTTTAAATTGTTAAAAAAAAAATAGATTGATCATATAAGAACAAGTTAATGAGCTTGTAAAAACTGAGTGTCCCTTCTCAAAAAGACATTTATGTGGGCAACAAACATATGAAAAAAAGCTCATCATCACTGGTCATTAGAGAAATGCAAATCAAAACCACAATGAGATACATTTCATGCCAGTTAGAATGGCGATCATTAAAAGGTCAGGAAACAACAGACGCTAGAGAGGATGTGGAGAAATAGGAACACTTTTACACTGTTGGTGGGATGTAAATTAGTTCAACCATTGTGGAAGACAGTGTGGCGATTCCTCAAGGATCTAAAACCAGAAATACCATCTGACCCAGCAATCCCATTACTGGGTATATACCCAAAGGATTACAAATCATTCTACTATAAATGCACATGCACACATATGTTTATTGCAGCACTATTTACCATAGCAAAGACTTGGAACCAACCCAAATGCCCATCAATGATAGACTGGATAAAGAAAATGTGGCACATTATACAGCATGGAATACTATCCAGCCGTGAAAAAGAATGAATTCATGTCCTTTGCAGGGACATGGATGATGATGGTTTCGTCATTCTCAGCAAACTAACATAGAAACAGAAAACCAAACACCTCATGTTCTCACTCATAAGTGGGAGTTGAACAATGAGAACACATGGACACAAGGAGGAGAACATCACACACTGGGGCCTGTTGGGGGGCAGGGAGGGGGTAGGGGAGGGATAGCATTAGGAGAAATACCTAATGTAGATGGCGGGTGGATGGGTGCAGCAAACTACCATGGCACATGTATACCTATGTAACAAACATGCACATTCTGCACATGTATCCCAGAACTTAAAGTATAATGTAAAATTTTTAAAAATTTTAAAAATCAACTTCTCATGGCAACAAAAAATAAAAACCCTATGCAAACTAAAAGACAAATGACAAACTGAGCAAAATTAATTACAGACAAAAGACTAATCTCCCCAGCAAGGCTAATACCCCCAAACTCATTAACAACTGCACTAATGCACTGTTTGTACAATGGATCACTCAGAGTCAGCTCAGAATCTAAGAGTAAAGTACATGCCAATGCAAACATGTGTCCAAATCACTGAAATACAGTGTCAAACGGAGAAGAAGGAGTAATTGGAGTTACTAAGTACTTTCAAAAGCTTTATGCTTAACCGTGAAGACAGTAAAAGAGTAAAAGCAGCAGTTCATGAGCTGTGTGAGGTAAAGGTGATATGGCAGCACACTGCTAGAGATGCCGTTAGACATTTAGCTCAACCTGTGCATCTCAGAAATGGAAAAAAAAAATCAAGAGAGGTGAGAAAAGACATCATGAGAAAGGTAATTATGATAAGAGAATCACACTTCACAAGAAGGTTTGTTTGATTTCTTTTAAGCACTAGGCTAGTACAAACTTTAGGGTTGATATTACTTAAATTAATAAGAAGTACTAAGGACTCTCCAATTGCAAGATTAAATACTCTCCATCTGGAACATCTGATTCCTAAATAAATAGCCCATAGCTACATTACCCTCCATTTTCTTGTACTTAACTTCCTCATTTTAAAAAGGGCACTGGGAAGAGGTACAGTAAAACCACCTGCCATAATAAAATGAAAATTATCTCATGAAAAAAAATGTCCATACCATCATGACCTACCAAAAGTGCTACATCATCTGGTGTTTTATATATTTATTATTGAAAAATAATGAAAATAATGTAAAATTATTTTTTTAAAAAAAGAAAGAAAAATAAAACCTCATCTGACTACCCTAACATGGCAATATTTTCATTTAACCTATATCCTTCATATTCTGGTATACTTTTTTTTAGAATGAAATATTTAGATGTGAAAGTAAATAAAATGGAAGTGATTGTTCTTAGAGTGTGGCTTCTTCTAAATAAGTCATGGAAGTTCCCAAGATGCCATTAGACTAAACAGGGTTTCCAGTGCAACAGACCATTGCTACCCTGATTCTCTGTAGGAAAGTTGAATACAGTATCCACAAACTGCTAAATTGCTGCTGGAGTCACCAACATCTGATATGAGGCAGCATTTTTTTTTTTTTGCCTCCAAAGCTAATTGTAATTATAATATAAGATCCTAAACTTTTCCCTCTCTTTCTCTGTTTAAGTGAAAAGGGGAGAAATTAAAACAAACAAATCTGAGAGCAACTCTTTTTCAACACATGTAGAAAATGGAGTGTGAAGCATTGAAATTTGAAAATCTGTTATTTCCAGGAAACTCAACCATCCCAAGCTGGTTAAATTCTATGGAGTGTGTTCAAAGGAATACCCCATATACATAGTAACTGAATATATAACCAATGGCTGCCTGCTGAATTACCTGAAGAGTTACGGAAAAGGACTTGAACCTTCCCAGCTCTTAGAAATGTGCTACGATGTTTGTGAAGGCATGGCATTCTTGGAGAGCCACCAATTCATACACAGGGACTTGGTAAGCAAAACCTTTGGAATTTGGCCATTGGAAAATGGCTCCCACTTCTGGGGATGGGGTCACTGGTAGGGAAGGCAAGAAGGGCATCTTCACTTTTACTTTGTTCACTTAGGACTTGCTTAAGCAGATGACATTGTTACAAAAATCAATGTAAAAAGATTTGAAGTATGGAAAGAACAATGAGAATAAAATAAGTTGTTAAGATCTACACAGCTGCATTGTGGTATGAAGGAGAACAGATGGAAAGGAAAGACTTTGGCCAATTTAGTGTTTCTCAGAAACATTAAACCCAACTTGATCTTTATTTCAGGAAGGGCTTACTTCTAAAGCAGTCATTTGATGCAATAACTGAAAATGAAATAAATAAATAAATAAAATTTGTGTGTCTTTGGATCAGGATGGGAGTGGGGAGTGCTGTGTTTGGTATCACTGGGATTTATCTTTAGAGATTTTCTTGCGCTGAACAGTAGACCTGCATGCACACTAGGCCAGCACATTCCCTAAATTGCAGGTGCAACGTTTATGACTTCAAAGAGATGTGAATGCACAGTATCTGGTGGTGAAAAGGGAGATTGTAGAAATTTATCATCTTTCCTCAATAAGCTAAGATTCTGTGTTTAAGGTGTAATATCTTTTCATGTTGTTTGACAAGGATGGATGCTTGGTTGAAAGTACTCATGGGAGAACATTTTTATTTTGAAAAATTGAAAATTGCAAAGGAAAGAAAAGACAACTCTAAAGCATTTGGGGGTTGTGCTAGGTAATCTTAGATTTTGATGAGAATTCTAATGAAGAGGAGGAAAATGTCTGACTGTGTCAGGAGATTCTTGGTCACCTTCACTACTTGGTGATTTTGTTTTTCCTTTAAAGGCTGCTCGTAACTGCTTGGTGGACAGTGATCTCTCTGTGAAAGTATCTGACTTTGGAATGACAAGGTAAGCCAATTCCAAAAGGGCAACCAATGAAAGGGGGATTTCCACTCACATTTGAACACCATCATAATTGAAGGCCTTGTGGGGATATAGCAGGTGTTCTGAGTTAGGGGCTTAGAAACCTAAATCCCTGCCATACTGCTTCTCACTACCTGTGAAACATGTTTCACCTCATTTCTTCACTTCTAAGATGGGATTGTTCTTCACAAATTATCTGAAGTCACTTTTAGTTCCTTCAACAATCTGATACCTTCTAAACTTCTAAATAAATTCTATGAAAGATCCTAAATTTAAATACATATGTTACATCCACATTATTTGATTTTTTTACTTTCTTTTACATTTTTTATTTTTAATTTTTGTGGGTATATAGTAGGTGCATATATTTATGGGGTACATGTGATGTTTTGATATAGGCATGCAATGTGAAATAATCACATCATGGAGAATGGGGTGTCCATCCCCTCAATCATTTTGGCGTACCATTCAGCCATTAAAAATGAATGGATAAATATTTATAATTTGTTAACTCAATCAAGGATTTGCTAGCTTTTTTTGTTTTTCATTTCATAAAACCTGATGTTCAAATGAGCAGAGGATTCACACTAGGAAAATTTTTATTGTCACATCATTAGATTTTCTGCATCACAAAGTAAGGCTTAAAACTAGACTCTGAGATTCTCTTGGTGGGCATTCTACCATCAATTAATGATTTGGGACAATTATTTTATTATGATAATTTTTTTATGTCTTCTTTTACCTTAATCCTGAATCCTAATACTATTTAAGTCTCAGAGAAAATTTTCATAGTTTTACGTAGAAAATGAAGACATACACATTATCCTTTCTATTCAACATTTATTGAATGCCTACTGAATACCTCAGTCCTGCAGGAGATACTGATATGAATAGGATAGTCTCTGCCCTCAAAATGCCCACAGTTTCATCTAGAGGGTAAGTAGATATCCCTGATATTGAGACAAAATACAACTATAAAGTTGTGTTGACTCAACATAAGCTCATGTGATTCTGAAGAGGAATAATGCAGTTTTAAAAAGATCTGAGGAGTTGAGCAAGGCCAGGTTTATATTTAGCAAACATCACCCTAAAATGCCACAGGGTCTATTTTTTAATGTCTTCTCTAAAATTCAGGGTTAGGGGGTGCTTTTTGACCCCTGTGGCACATACCATGAAAGCCACAGTAATTCCTCTGGGAGCCCTAAATATTGGCAAGATGTCCTTTTAGTTGTGTACTGGCTACCATCACTTCAACCACCATACACTGAGTCCCTTACACTGACACTCCAAATGTGTAGCTTTCTCAAGGGCAAGAAACAAAAATCTGCTCACAGGTCCTTAAAGCAGGTAGAAGCTCCCAGGTCAAGGGAACTGATCCCCACCTTTACTCTAAAAGCAGGAATATTGGCTGTTATGCCAGCATCCAGGGAACATGCTGTCACATTCTCTGCAGCTTTAGAAAAGCGAGACAACAGATCTTGTTCTGAGTAAGAGATCCTGGAAACCATGTACCAGGGCCCATTGGTTATGAAGCTCTGTGGCCACATCAATTAGATGCCTGTGACTTAATTTGCTCCTACTAGTTTGAAGGAAGGTTTAAGCCACAAGCATCCCCAAACCAGGAGTGCCAAGGTAGTGTCTGGGTATCTGGTAGTGTCTGGGGAGCTAAGGGGTTCTGGGGAGAAAATATCGAAGGTACTATATGTAATCTTACGAAAGTGTAGTTTGTTAATACTATTAATATTTAAAATAATGATCTTTCCAACCAGCTGTTTTAAATTACAGTGAGATCTCTAAAACACTTGGTGTGTAAATTATATCCAAAATTCCAATTGCCATAATTTCTCTTGTTCTATTTTCTCTAATTAAGAGTCTCTTATGTGTTTGTTTTTGTTGTGGTTTTTGTGGGCAAATATATGATGTTTTCTTTTATTAATACTATTAATAATGTGTATTTATTATAAGAAAAATAGCAGTAGTGTACAAAGTAGAAAGTAGAATTGCTGGCAGCAGTGAATCTATACAGGTCTGCATCAAGTCAATTCTTGCCTCCTCAAAAGAAAGAATTCGTCTGAGAGGCATAAGGCAGAGTGAGAGACTAAGGCAATTTTTGAGCAGGAGTGAGAGTTTATTAAAAAGTTTTGGAGTAGAAAGGAAGTAAAGTAGACTTGGAAGAGGGCCAAGAGGGCAACTTGAGAGATCCAACTCCCTGTTTGGCCTTTGGCTTTGGGTTTCATACATTGGCATAATTAAAGGGTTTGCATCTCTTCTCCCCTGATTCTTCCCTTGGGGGAAGCTGTCTGTATGAGCAGTAGCCTGCCAGCACTTGGGAGGGGCAGCATGCACAGTGTGTTTACTTAGGTTGTGCACATGCTCATTTGAGGCATTTTTCTTTTACCAGTTGAGTATTTCTAGAGGAAGGTCATATACCAGTTAAACTCCATCATTTTGCCTCTTAGTGTGCATGTTTGACCCCGGTTGCCCAACTACTGAGATCTTATCAGGAAGCTGTTGATCACCAGCTTCAGGTATTTTCTGTCTATTGAGAGACTGCCTTTCCCTGGAGCCAGCTGCGACCAACTATTATTTTAGAGAGATGGTTAACAACTGCCTATCATGTGATGGCCACCTAACATTCTTGGGTTGGGGGTGGGGGACCTCTCCTGCCCTGCTCTTGTCTGCCTAGCTACCTACTCTGACGGAATTTGCCCCTCATTTTCAGTGCTAGGAGTACCACTGCTCCAATGTTTGATGGGTATCCTTTCAGACCTCATTCTTAAGTGTATCCAATCATATACACAAATATGCACATTTACTATTTGTTTCCACAAAACAATGGAATTACATTATACACACTTGCTTTTGTACATAACCATATACCATGAGCATCTTTGTATCTTGGTAAGGAAGAGTTATCTCATCTTTTAATGACTACATGCTATTCTATTGTATTAATGTGCCATAATATATTTAATTACTCCTCAATATGGAGAACATTGAGGTTGCTTTCATTTTATCATTATTACAAACAAGGAGTTTAGTGAACATTCTTGAACATATATTTTGGTTTTGATATCTCCATAGAATATATTTGTTCATCATTATTCATAACAGCAGAAGATTAGAAGCAACCTAACTAAACAAATTATGTTTAACTCCTTCCATAAGAAGGAATAATAAGAGGGAATATTATTCAGTTTTTAAACATGATGCTGCAGTAGAAATGTAACCATGTAGAAAAATGCTCATGATATACCTTTAAAGGAAAAATAAAAGCAAATCTCAATATAACAGAAACCCAATTTTGTTCAACTTATATATGTGGGAAATAAGATCAGAAAGTGCAAACAAAAATGTGCCTTGAGTGATAGAATTACAGATTATCTTTAGGGTGGGTTTCTAAGTAATTTTATTTTTACTTTTTTTGTATTTTTTTATATTTACCAAACATTTTACCTTCAGGTTTTGCTTATTCAGTTAGATATCATTTTTTAAACGCTTACAAATCATAAGCAGCCTCCAGCTAAGCCCACACATTGAAAGGAGGGAAAAGTTCCAGAAGCTGAGGCAATCGACTGAGACCCTGGGTGGCTTCTGTGTCCTTCATCAGCCTGTACCACCACAGCTTAAGGTCTGTGTTGATGTGTTTTCCCCATAGGTATGTTCTTGATGACCAGTATGTCAGTTCAGTCGGAACAAAATTTCCAGTCAAATGGTCAGCTCCAGAGGTGTTTCATTACTTCAAATACAGCAGCAAGTCAGACATATGGGCATTCGGTAAGGATGTGGCCACATAGGATCTGGCCCTGTTTCGTAAGATGACTTCTACAACAGGAAACCACAAGAGTAGCAACGTCCATTTTAAAAGGGCCTTGAACACTTACAAAATTACACATACAGCCTGAGACAAGCAAGTGGTTGAAGAAGATGATTTATTGTCTTGGGTTTGGCATCAGGATGTCTTCCACACGTTTTGTAATTTACATCCTGCTAGCACTTTCTCATAAAATCAAAGGGGATAAATCTACTCAGAGGTTGAGGTGGAAGAATTATTTTAGCCCAGGAGTTCAAGTCCAGCCTGGGCAACACAGTTAAGACCTTGTCTTTGGAAACATCTAAGAGGATGAAAGTTTTTCCAATGAAGATTTGAAACAGTTTTTTAAAAGGAGTCATTGAAAGCTAAATTTGAGTTTTTGCTAAGCCCAAAAAGTTGAAGAGTTATCGATTGTCTGCATGAAAGTAATGTGATAGCCATTCCCTTCTAACTTGACCAATTCTTAGTGTGAACACCACACACAACTTGATACTTTCTTTGGCTTGTACCTAGTTTCAAATAGTCTCCTCTCTGTTAAAATTTATATTTTAGATTTGGGTCCAATAAAACTTTAGTTACAAAAACCAACCAACATGGCCTTTGAAGTCAACTTCTGTCACTTACAGGCCAGGTCAGCTGGTTTTTGTAACTACAGTTTTATTGGAACACAGTCATGCCCATTCATTTATGTATCGTCTATGGCTCATTTTGTGCTACAACAGCAGAGTAGAGTAGTTGCCACAGATACTGCATGACCCAAAAAATCTAAAATGCTCGCTATGTGGGCCTTTTTAGAAGAAGTTTGCTGACTCTTATACTAAGATATCTATATTAAAATTTAGTAAAGGTCATTAGAAAAGGGAAACGATTTTTTTTTTTTTGAGATGGACTTTCACTCTTATTGCCCAGGCTGGAGTGCAATGGTGCAATCTCGGCTCACTGCAACCTCCCCCTCCTGGGCTCAAGCGATTCTTCTGCCTCAGCCTCCTGAGTAGCTGGGATTACAGGCATGCACCACCATGCCCAGCTAATTTTGTATTTTTAGTAGAGACGAGGTTTTGCCATGTTGGTCAGGCTGGTCTCAAACTCCCAACCTCAGCTGATTTGCCTGTCTTGGCCTCCCAAAGTGCTGGGATTGCAGGTGTGAACCACCGCACCTGGCCAGAAGAGGGAAACAATTCTTAAATTGTGATAACATTTTCTGATATTTTTTCCATGTTGTGAGAATATCAAGGCTACTTTTAATCACTGTTGGATGGACCCAGGATAAGTAATCCAAATGTGATGAGTCTTACTTCATGCCTTTGTTTATAAGTATAATTTGATTTACTGCTTGTCACCCACAAGACTGTCTTTGAAAAGGGGAACAATTAGTCATTTGTTTCTCTATGTGACACAATTTTTAAAACTATTCCCTTTGTAAAAGTGGCATTGTTCATTGTTTTTTTTTTAAAAAAAGATAATCAAATACAGAAAAAGAAAAAAATCACAAAGATAGCATTTTGGAAAATACTTGATGCCATGTTGTGCTCATTAACTTCTGTACCTTGTTGCCAAAATTAGTTTTGAGGCCAGGTACAGTGGCTCATGCCTGTAATCACAACACTTTAAGAGGCCAAGGCAGGCAGATCACTTGAGGCCAGGAGTTCAAGACCAGCCTAGCCAATATGGCCAAAATCTGTCTCTACTAAAAACACAAAAGTATCCGGGCACAGTGGTGCACACCTGTAACCCCAGCTACTCGGGAGGTTGAGGCACGAGAATCACTTAAACCTGGGAGGTGGAGGTTACAATGAGCTGAGATTGTGCCACTGTACTCCAGCCTGGGTGACACAGCAGGATGCTGTCTTAAAAAAATTAATTTTGACAATCATACATTAATTATAAATGATACAAAAAATCAACACCTTTATTTAATAATTACAGCTAGTTTTGACCAAAAAATAGTATTACTCAGCTTGATTATTTACTGTATGCAATAGAAGCTGGCCCCAGATATTTTTTGACTGTTTATAAACACTAACTTCATTCATAAACAATATATACCAGTGACGACACCCAAAATGCATCAGGGTTTCTGATAGCAATTCCCACAAAAAGAGCCCCACAGATATTTTGAAATAAGTGTGTAGCCTTCCAAAGAGAAAGTTATGAGGAAACTGCATTCTTTTGGATGGTTATTTTAGATTGTGTGTTTTAAAAGAAAAAAAGTCATAAATCTTGTAAGGACGCTTTACTATAAATATTTGAAACTGGCTGACTGTTGAAATTCTCTGACCTTGGCCAGCACAGCACAATTGGCACCATTGAGAGAGCACTTGAAACATCTCAGTGCTCTTTTAAGCACTCTACGTGTTTTATCCTATTTAATCCTCACAGCAAGTCCATGAGGTGCAAATACCCCATGTTATAGACAGAGAACCTGTGGCTGAGAGGGGTTAAGGAACATCCAGTCTGTAAGTGACAGAAGTCAACTTCAAAGGCCATGACTGACTCACCCCAAATGCCACCCTCCTGACCACCATGACTAGAACCAAGATTTCTTAACCTGGGGTCTGCAATTTCCTGGATGAGTTTTGGGGGACTGCGAACATCCTAAAACTGAGCACAAAAATGCTGTGTATTCACTTTTCCAAAAGGAAGCCCAGTGGCTTTCATCAGATTTCCAAAAGGGCTACTGACCCATATAAGATTAGGAACCACTGCAGCAATAGAAGGGAGAATGTTGTCAATGATTTTATCTTTAAATTTCCACTGAAAGGTAATCTGATTGTACAACGAAATTGTTGCATGCAGCTGCCAAAGCAGAGACAGAAAGGGTGAGGACATCAATCACTCATTCACAAGGGTTGGGGCAGGGGCTCACTATACAGGCAGTTGTCACTCCGAGGCTGAATGAAATCCCAGCCAATTCCCAGGGGCAGCTCAAGAATTATATCTTGGCCCGAAGAAGTTCCTCTGTGGCTGCCCTTGCCATTCACCCATTTTCCATCAAGCACAGATGTACAGGTATCAGGGAACACGGGGAAGAAACCTCAGGCTCACCTTCCAAGCCCCGCTCATTTCGCTGGGACTCATTTCCCAGGGATTCCTCGCTCTGACCCATAGCCTTCCTGGCCTGTTGTGTGAAACTGACTCCACAAACCCTGTACTTGGTGATAACAGCTCTCTTCCTTTTTTTATCTGGGCCACCTTTGGTGTGGTGCAGGGATCCTGATGTGGGAGGTGTTCAGCCTGGGGAAGCAGCCCTATGACTTATATGACAACTCCCAGGTGGTTCTGAAGGTCTCCCAGGGCCACAGGCTCTACCGGCCCCACCTGGCATCGGACACCGTCTACCAGATCATGTACAGATGCTGGCACGAGGCAAGTGTATCCCCTGGGTGGGCTGGAAGGGGTTCCAGGCACGTCCGGGGTGATTACTGCATCACCACTGCGACAAAGCTTTTCTGAGGGGAAGCACCTGCTACAGAGTAGGAGAAAATGGTCCTCAGCCCCTGTCCTAAAATGTTTGCAATCTAAAACAAGCAATGCAGGTGCCAAACAATTTACTCAACAACTTATATCCAGCAGTGTTCTAAGAACATTATAAATATTAACTTACTTATGCATCAGGAAACACACTGAGGTAAGTATTATCATTGCTAAAACTAACAGAAGAGTAAACAAAGGCCCAGAAAGGTTAAGTGACTTGCGCAAGGTCACATAGCTAGGAAGAGGTAGGCTAGCTAGTGCCAGGGTCCCTGTTCTTAACTGCAATACTATAGAGCTACTCAAGTAGAAAATTTGTAGAAGAGAACATCTAATCACACGTAAAGAACACATCATGAACACTATCTGTCTTCTCTCCCTCTGCCTCCCAAACAATGAATAAAACATTCCACGCAGGTAGAAGGTAAGGGTATCTTATGGGGAAGACAGGAATTAATTTGCAAAGCATCCACTAAGTTCATAGAACTAATGAAGGTTTGTTAAGGAAGTATGAGGCTCCATTTGTGCCCTCACTGAACTCAAAGTCTTGATACACACACGCGCGCACACACACACACACAAACACACCACAACAGTGAGACTGAAAACACCAAGCAGTTTATAATTATGTGCCCAAATTAGAAAGACAAGGTTTTTGCCTTGTATTTACCCAAATTAGGAAGACAAGGTTTTTGTCATAACTTTCAATGGTAAAAAAAACGCAATTACTTTTGCACCAACCTAATACAAGAAGAGCTCAGAGGAAAGAGAAAGCAGTTTCCTAAGAGAAAGCAGCTTCCTGAATGCATTGGTACCTGATCTGAAGCAGGAAATCTCTACAAAATTTCCTAAATATGTGAGTGGAGACATTGTAAAAGCGTGTCCAGGTGAGAACAGCACAAGCAAAGATGTGGAGGCAGGAATGAGCATGGCATGCTAGGCTGGTGCTATCGTTGAAAGGGCTGGAGGTTAAGTTTGGAAGAGTAGGTCTGGTTCAAGTTCTACAAGGGTGAATAACAAGCAGACAAGTGCAAGTTCGGATTTTTATAGGCAATGAGGAGCCACTGAAGACTTTTCAGCAGTCACATGATAAAAGGAGGCTTTTGAGAACGTTAATCTAAGAGCCCATAGTTCATAATCATTATATGGTATTTCCTCAATGACAAAGTGCCTAATGCTGTATTCATTCATTCACTAGTAAAAGGCAAATTGGTGTAGCGGTGAAGCCTGTGGGTTCTGGCATCAGAATATCTGGGTTGAATCCTTCCTTGATCACTTACTAGTTATATGAACCTGTACAAACCTATTTTTCAGTGCTTCACTGTAAATTAATACTTACCTCATAGGATTTTTGTGTTGATTGAATGAATTTTAACATTATAAATCCTTCGGACAGTGCCTGGTACACAGTACCATTTGTTTGTATTAATATTGTGTTAATATATAGTTATTAATATATTTACAAAGCACCAGGCAGTATGCTTGGTGCTAAGAACAAATTGACACACACAACTTAAATAGTTTCTCATCTCTTGTACCTGAGCCTAGACTCCCACTTTCGAAGAGTCACATAACAATATTTTTTCATTTAGCCTTAAATTATTGCCTGGAATATGAGCACTCTGTAATTTCCTACCCTATAGCATTTGGAACAGTATATAAGTTTTCCCCATCTTTTTCTACCCCAAATGTTGACTGTGGGAACTATGGATATGGATAGGGATATGCAGACCACAGTGGCCAACAGAGTACTTATGGCAAGGCATCTTGAGGGGGTGGCAATCACCAAAACGACTACCAGCCACACTAAAGGAGAACATTGGAGAAAACAGGAGGAGATGGTAAAGTCACCCATCTTGCAGGACGACATTGAAGACTGGTCTTCTGTTGATCTAAGATGATTATTTTGTAAAAGACTCTCTAGTGTACACAACACAATTGTGTCCAACTGTATATAGCTGCCAATTAGTTTTCTTTGTTTTTACTTTGTCCTTTGCTATCTGTGTTATGACTCAATATGGATTTGTTTATATACATTTTATTCGAATGATTTCATGTTAAACTTCAAATAAATGCTTCCTTATGTAATTGCTTTTCTGCATCAGGTGCTATATAGCTCTATAAAAATGTAATTTTAAATAAGCAATAATTAAGGCACAGTTGATTTTTTAAGGAGTATTAGTCCATAGAGAGAAACTCTGGTCCTTAATAGCCAGCCAGCATCACCCTCTTTCCCAATTTGTAGATGCATTCTATGCTCTTAAGACTTCATCTTCTCCCTGTTAACTGAAGTTTCTACCACACCCTTGAATAATGTTTTTTTCCCCTCTGGTTATCTGAAGACTGTCCTGAGAGGAAGACATAAGTGTTGTGATTAGTGGAAGCTTTCTAGCAGACCACGTTTATTCTGGATTGTAGTAAAATTGTTAGTAGCTCCTTTTGCTTCGTTCCTGTCTCTGGAAAGCCATTTGGATTACTTTGGTTTTAATCAGTGGTTACCTAGAAAAAGCTTTGTAATCATAACACCATGACTTTAATTCTTGCTAAAAATTCAGATGCACACAAGAAAGGGCGCTGTAAAACTGGTAGAAGTTATGATTTAAGAGCATTGAAAGTAGTTATAACTCAAGGATTTTGGCAGAAAGGTATGAGCTTGGTCAAAAGTTAGATTAAAATTTGAAATAGTGGCAAAATAAGATTTAGTTGTATTCTGTTTTCTCACAGCCACCATAAGACTGAACAAAATATTTTCTGTTTGGGCATTCTGAGGAAGTTGTATTACAGTTAACTGTTAATGCTGTGTGAGTTTAGGAAAAGTCATGATAGTAGATCTAATTTTTAATACAGTTAGTGCATGAACTGAGAAGTTAAACATTTCCATATTCAGACATAGGAATAGTGGAAAAGGTATCTTAGGTGTGTTAGTCAATCCAAATGTGACTGAGTCATTAAAGTGGACCTCCTGGTGCATTGAAAAGAAACCATTTGATATCCAGGTGTCAGAGAACCTAGATAAAGAAAAGCTTTGAATTTTGCATTCAGTGTAGTTAGTTGGATTTTGGGACCTTTGCCTCAATGTTAGCTACTGGGATTGGCATGCATGTTCATAGGCAGAGTAATTGACCTCACACAACGGGTGATCTCACAAAAATGGTGTAAGTTTCTTATGCTGATGAGTGCCCCTTTTGTAATTTGGTGCCTACAACTTTGTTACAATGATTGTACTTGCTGGGCTATCAAGTTACAATGCTCTTGGTTTTTTTTCTGCTGTTTTGCTATTTGTCCTTACACCTACGCCAAATGCCATGTTGGCTGTTGGAAGGGATTCTGTTTATTCATTCAACATGCAGCTATGCAACTTCAGGGAATGGAAGGAAGTTCATTTTTAAGTTATGTTGTCAGGTGGTGCAGTGTCCAGGTTAGTGAATCCTGGAAGTTCAAATTTATGATTAGGTGACAAGTTGACATTGAGATTGTCCTTTTCCCTGATGAAAAAATGAATAAAGACTTTTAAAACAACAAACAAAAATGTTGTGCCTAAGATTCTCAGGCAGCCCTAGAGGGTCAGACTGGGTCTGGGTAGAGTTGGTCACTGCCTACAACTAGGCTGACTTACTGCTGTCACCTGTCAGATGAAGAAGAGCAGACAAGGGTTTTTCAGTTGAAGTCCAGAACCTCCCTGGCCCTCTCTACTCTAGCTTCTGGGAATATGACTGCACCATAGGATGGACAGGGTCCCTGAGTTGGGAGGAACTGCCTTCTTCTCACAGTTGGTCCATAAAAGCATGTGAATTGTGGCAGAATCTGTGAAGAGAGGTTTGCTCAGAGACAACAATATCCAGTTAAAGCATCTTCATCTAATAAGCAGAGCTTATAGATTTGGGTTTTCCCTTCTTTTTTAGATTTTATTTTGTGACTTTCCCAATCCGTAAAGAGATTGAAAGAACATTCACAATTTTCACTAGATTTTGATTCATCCTTCTGATATTTCTGTATGCAAAAACAAGCATGTGTATAGATGTGTGTTTTCTTGTTTCCCTTTCTCTCTTACAAAGAAAAAGTAGCATATGAACTCCTCTCCATAGTTGTTGCCTCACTAGCAACGTAAGAGGGTACCTGTTTTCTTAAAACCTCACCAATGGAGTGCACTGTCAAGCTTTTGAATAATTCTTGCCAATCTGACAAGTGAAAACCTAATGGCATCTTAATGCAGTCTATATATATATATATATATATAATTATTAGGTTGAGCTCCTTTTCATGTTTTTAAGGATCATTTTGTATATTTCTGAACTGTCATGTCTTTTTTCTATCAGATTTTAAAGATCTCTACAAATTAAGGAGAGTAATACTTTATCTAAGTTATCAACTTTATTTGATTGAGGGTGGGTGGGCTTTTTTTTGACCATGCAAAAGTTTTTCTTAATGTAGTTCAATATGTCAATGTTTATTTTTATTGCTTCAGGAAATTGTCATAGATAAGCTTTCTCATGCCCAAATTGTAATGACTTTTGACCAGATTTTCCTCTAGTACTTTTATGATTGCATTATGTTCCATTTATGTTTCTGATCTAGTTTGTGTTTGTTATAGTATGTGGTATTAAATATGGCTGCAAAGATAAATTTTTATGGGACTATTCTGTTTATTTGTTTATTCTGACTATTCTGTTTACAGAAATACCAGAAGGATGAATCAAAATCTAATGAAAATTGTGAATGTTCTTTCAGTCTTTTTATGGTTTGGGAAAGTCACAAAATAAACAGCCCTATTTATTAAAAGAATATCTTATTACCAGGAATGAGATACCACCTTAATGGTGGTAAAATGCCACCCTAATATTATACTAAATTTCCATATGTACTTGAATCTATTTGGAGACTTCCTCTTCTGTTCTTTGGTCTCTTTGTTTATGTGCTAGCACCACACTGCTCTGATTCTTTATGAGAATTGAGGCTTTATGATATGTTTGAATACTAGGTAGGCTAGCACCCCTCATTGCTCACCTTACTTTATAATTTCTTAGCCATTTTTACATATTATTTAATTCCATAAATAATCAACTTGGTTAGCTTGAAAGAAACTCATTCATATTTGGGGGGAGATTGTATTTAATTTATATTTTAAGTTGGGAAATTTGACATCTTTATGATACTGACCTGTCCTAGTGTAGAATGAGAGAGGCTTTTTAAAAAACAATTGAAGACAGAGTCGCACTCTATCACACAGGCCAGAGTGCAGTGATACAATCTAGGCTTACTACAACCTCCGCCTTCCAGGCTTAAGTGATTTTAATGTCCCAGCCTCCCACGTAGCTTGGACTACAGTTGTGCACAATCACAGATGGCTAAGTTTTGTACTTTTAGTAGAGACAGGGTTTTGCCATGTTGGTCAGGCTGGTCTTGAACTCCTGGCCTCAAGTGACCCGCCTACCTTAGCCTGCCAAAGTGATGGGATTACAGGCGTGAGCCACTGTGCCTAACCTGGAATGCTTTTTTATATAGTCAAGTCTACATTTATGTTTTTTAGCAGTGTTTTAAAGTCGTCCTCATTTTAAAGGGGGAGACTTTTTTTAGTGGGTTTTTTTTGGTGGTGGTGTTGCTCTTATAAATGGGGTTTTCTCTTCCATGATATCTTCTAACTGGTTACTGTAGGTATATGTGAAGGCTATTGATTTTGTATGTTAATTTTATATCCTGCTCTCCTGGTGAATTCCTTTATTCTTTAAGTTGGTTCTAACATTGATACTCTTAGATTTTCCAGGTATACACTAAAATCCCTGCAAATAAAGAAGTTATTGGGGCTCTAATTGTTTTCGCCTTCTGATGGCATTGGTTGACACATTGAACATAATGTTAAGAGTGGTTGTTATAGTGGGCATCCTTGCCTTGCTTCTGACCTCAGTTGAAATGTCTGTTGTGTTTTCACATTTTAAAAGTTGCTATCTTTAGGACTTAGGTATAAATATTTTATATATTTTATCTTAGATCATAACTTTCACCATCTAAAACATTGGGTTTTTTGTTGTTTTTGTTTAGCTTCCAGAAAAGCGTCCCACATTTCAGCAACTCCTGTCTTTCATTGAACCACTTCGGGAAAAAGACAAGCCTTGAAGAAGATATTAGGAGTGCTGATAAGAATGAATATAGATGTTGGCCACCATTTTCATTCATTTTAAGGGAAGTAGCAAAGCATAGTGTAATTTAGCTAGTTTTTAATGGTGTTCTCTCTATTGTCTATTATTTAGAAATGAACAAGGCAGGAAACAAAAGATTTCCTTGAAATTTAGATCAAGTTAGTAATTTTGTTGATGCTGCTCCTGATATAACACTTTCCAGCCTATAGCAGAAGCACATTTTCAGATTGCAATATAGAGACTGTATTCATGTGTAAAAACTGAGCAGAATTGAAAAATTACTTATTGGACATTCATTCTTTTCTTTATATTGTCACCGTCACAAGAATTAAATATACTACCAAGTACAGAAATGTGGATATCTGCCTTCATATTTCAATGTTCTCAAACTTTAGTATGCATGATAATCAAATGTAGAGTTTATGAAAACAGATTCCTAGAAACCACCTCCATAAAACCTGGCGGAGGAGGTCTGGGTACAGCCTGTGAATTTGTATTGTTAGCAAACTCCCATACGTTACTGAAGCAGTTGTTCTGAACTGTCCTAGGGGACCTCATTACATGGTGGGGTATCATTAGGTGGTCCATTATTCAATCTAAATGGCACAATTCTCATCTAATATCCAGATTAGTACAATGACTTTGTATGTCATGTATAAAATATAAAACTAAAGTTAAATAATATTAATAAATAATATATTAAATATGTTTCACATAAAGCAAATTTTTAAGATACTAAGGTACAATTTTTAGAATTAATTATTGCTTTCTAATCATCTTAAATCCTTGAGTTTGGGGATCTGGGGCTTCTAGCTAGTTTGATAACTGAAGGTGTATTTCAGTCTGCTATCTTAACACAAAAATGCAGAAGTATTATTTTAGCTTCTCATGCCTATTACATAGTATTTCAGCTTTAAAACTGTACCTGGGAATGCCCTTCCTCACGGCCTGCTATTGAACCCATAGGTTTTTAACCTCTTTCTGAGTATTCCATTGTCTTTCTATAATGTCAAGAAGGGAGAGACAGAGATTCTGTAGAGGGCACCATTACAATGAAGAGACACCCCAATTAAACCATGCTGCTATTTTCCAGAGATCAGTCAATCATCTCCTCTCAGAGACATTCATACCCTCTCTCATCCCACTCTATCCTTCAGCCACCAGCTAGTTTCAATGCACTCCCTCTTGCTTATTTGTTTCTTGACATTTCATTAATAATTCCTTCATTTTAACAGATAATTGACACTTGTTAACAGTCTTCTATTTTTTACGGAGGTACACAAATCTCAGTTTACAATGAACTGTAACTCAAAATAATCACAGGGCATTTGTATATTTTTTGTAGTGTGGTGTTTTTTTTCAGTGTTGACTGTATGCTAGGTTCTTTCCTACCCAAGAGAAAAGAAAGAACAGGTGACCCAAACTCTCTTTCTCAATGGACCCAGAGTCCGAGGGGGGTGCCAGCTTTTCCTGAACCCCACTCAGAGGATGAGCTCATGCACAAGCTGGGTCTTTCTGGTCTCCCTCTTGAAGATTTTTTCCTTTCTTCTTCTTCTTTTTGTATATTTACCGTTTCAACAAATCCTCTTTATAACAAAATACACACTTGTTGCAAAAATTCAAACAATACAGAATTGTTTACTATGAAAAGAAGCCAAAGCCCAGCTGCAAAAATCAAGTCAGGCAATAACTTAATGTACCGCTAGAGGTTTATCAGAAAACAAGTCCAGTGTTGCTAGGAGGAGCCAAGTAAAAGAACACTATTCATAGTATTTCTTTTCTTTGTTTTTTTTGAGATGGAGTCTTGCTCTGTCGCCCAGGTTGGAGTGCTGTGGCGCAACCTTAGCTCAGTGCAACCTCTGCCTCCAGGGTTCCAGTGATTCTCCTGCCTCGGCCTCCTGAGTACCTGGGACTATAGACGCCTACCACCACACCCAGCTAATTTTTGTATTTTTAGTAGAGACAGGGTTTCACCATGTTGGTCAGGCTGGTCTCGAACTCCTGACCTTGTGATCTGCCCAACTCGGCCTCCCAAAGTGTTGGGATTACAGGCATGAGCCATGGTGCCCACCCATGTAATGATTTTTTTTTAATGCTATATAACTGTGTTTAGTGGTGATTTACAGAATTTATTGTTTTTTCTTAAGCAAAGACTCTGCCTATACTCTTTTGGCAGTGATGAAAGAGGCAGACAATGTGGTAAGAAACTTTCCCAAAGGGAAGGCTGCAGAGCAAGTTCAGATAAATCACTTGCTAGGTAAAATCCAACAAATGCTCTGCAGTCTTGCTGAGTATTTTCTGACCTGCCAGAAGTCAAACACAAAGTCAAGAGGGTCTGGCAAAATTTGCCTGATATCTACCTGAGTTCATTAAGATACCAACACAGTAGATTTAGCAAGTTGAGTTTCTCAGTTTTTTACTCTGTCTTGGGAGTGGGTTTATGAGGAAGAGAGATTGGATCTAAGTCCCCATCTTTACCTAAATGTGGAGCAAGGAGGATTTCAAATGAGGAAGAATAGTTCATTGAGAGACATCACAGAAGAGGAAGCTAGCACCTGCCCTTTCTGGCCTGATCACTATGTTTCTCTGGCTGTGAGCTCCACAATGGCCTTTTTGTATTTGCAATTTCATTGAATCCTTGCTTCCTTATAGCCCAGGGTTTGGCAGTAAATGGCTTTGTGGGCCATGCTGTCTCTACTTCAACTACTCAGCTCTGCTCTGTAGCATGAAAGCAGCCCTAGACAATATGAAAATGAATGGGTGTGGCTGGGTTCCAATAAAACTTTATCTATGGACACTGAAATTTGAATTTCATATCATTTTCATTTATCATGAAATCTTTTCTAATTCCAATAAAAATGTAAAAATCATTCTTAGTTCACAGGCTAGACAAAAACAGGTGGTGGAGTGGCCGAGCACAGTGACTCATGCCTGCAATCCTAGCACTTTGGGAGGCTGAGGCAGGCGGATCACCTGAGGTAAGGAGTTTCAGACCAGCCTGGCCAACATGGTGAAATCCCATCTCTACTAAAAAATATAAAAAATTAGCAGGGCGTGGTGGTGCAGACCTATAGTCCCAGCTACTCAGGAGGCTGAGGCAGGAGAATCACCTGAACCCAGGAGGTGGAGGTTGTAGTGAGCCGAGATTGTGCCACTGCACTCCAGCCTGGGTGACAGAGCAAGACTCCATCTCAAGACAGAGCACGACTCCATCTCAAAAAAAAAAAAAAAAGGTGGTGATGGGCAGGATTTGGCCCATGGCCCATTGTTTGCCAACTTCCATCCTAGGCCCAGGTACAAGTCCCTCTTTGTAGAGTCTCCAACCTTTCAGAGGATGCCGCTACCCAGGAGAAGAACTACAA
The DNA here is from genome assembly GCF_009761245.1 of Sapajus apella. NCBI lineage: Eukaryota > Metazoa > Chordata > Mammalia > Primates > Cebidae > Sapajus > Sapajus apella. Next base: position 11,376,567 of record NW_022436957.1, read on the forward strand.
GCTTTACCTGGTAGGCGCAGTGAGGACTGTTCTGGAGAAAACTCCAAAAATAAGCAGGTTTTTCTTTCTGTGTTACAGCTGGACACCATGTCACATGCACATGGGCCCTTTTTGCCATATCAGGGGAGGCTCATTTGAAGGTGTTAGATGATGAAATTGGTTCCTGCAGAAATTACTCTTGCACTATGCTGAACCAAGACAAGGACTGAGAACTTCATAAAGACCATGCAGCCACTGCAAAGGATGTTTAGATAGCAGTAGCTTGACAGAAGATTTTCAATATATTAGAGAAGATGGGACATAGGCAAGATAAAAGAAAAAACTGTCTATAAAATGGTTGCTTAGCCAAGGAGCAAATTATATTGTATGTTGCCCCAAGCTGTGGGCCCAATGAATGGCAAGATGATGCAGACAGTGATGCGAAATGTTGATTGGATCTCATAAAATAAAGAACCCTATCTCTGCTACCTGGGTATCAGATAATTAAGACATCAAAGATCCTCAAGTGGCCCTTATTTTGAGGCCATTTTATAGATTATGAAAGTCATGCTCTCCTGACTTGGCTAATTGATCCACCATTACCATATACAATTTATTAAGTACAAAGTCAGTCTAACATTATGCTAGTCACCACATAGAATGAGTTAATGGGTAGAGTTCAGATACGTTAATCTATTTAATGTAGTTTTAATCAATCTTTAGGTATGTAGGAAATGTGCTCACACTGGGGTAGGGACTGTGAGAAATATAAAAGCAGCATCAGGTTTGGCTCCTAACCTGATGGTATATACACTGTACACAACTTATTGGGACTAATTTTACAATCACTTTTTACAATAAAGCAATTTGAGAATTTGCAATATATCCCGAGACATTTGGGCAGTCAGAAGCCCCAGACACTCAGATGGTAGCTTTGTTCATAGAAGTGAAAAGCAGACAAAATGTAAAGAAGCCCCAGAACATAGGTAAGCATAAGGAGCATATAAATCTAGTATTTATTGAGTGTCTGCTTTATGCCTAGCACTACTGAAACACTGTGAGCAAATACAAGATTTAAGAGACTGGGTACCCACTTCAGAGGGTGAATGTACAGTTAGAATTTCCATTTTCTCCACAGTTAGGGAACAGTGGAAATGAGTTTCTATCAGGCTTGCCCCGGGAGTTCACGGAGGCCCCTGGTGCTGGTTTTGTGTTGTCAGAGAGATGTTGATCAAGCAGCTTGGAAGTGCAAAAGCAATGTCCTCTACCTGTTCCCTGGATTCTTCTCTCTTCTTTAGACCTGTCACCCTGAAGAAAGCATGATCCATTCCAAACATCACTGTAGGCAAATCACCATAGTACTTAGATTAAGTTAATGTGAAGAAAGCATGTCATCCTTCACAATGGATTAAATGAAAGTGAACTACTGCATGCCATTCTCAATCCTTGCAGCCGTACCCAGGCACTGCCCTTACAAGTGATCCAACCATATTCCATACAAGGCCCAACACTTGCTCCCATAATAGATCCTTGTTTTCAACTTCAGAAATTCAACAGACATTTACATTTAGATTATCCCTGAACAGCCTGTGAGACCAAACCCACACCTTCCCTATTATACTTTAATATAAAATCCTTATTAGCAAACAAAAGAGAGGTCAAATCCAGAGACAGAAATGCATACTGAAAACCATGTCAATGAAGATGCTCTCTCCTTGGCTGTGTTGTCTTTGGACAATTTTTTTCTGAACAGAGTCATAGTTTTGACATTTAATGACATCTTTATCATCTCATATTTTCTATACCATGAAATTAACATTTACACACAACAAAATCACCTCAAGAAGAAAAACATCAATTTTTCTAAAAGGAGGTCTGAACTTCATCACTGTTTTGGAATCCTGGATTATCTTCTCCTTTACCAATATCAATGGAAGCATAAGGATTTTCTTCACTTCTTGCTTCATTTTTCCTGTTAAATAGAGCAAGGTCACCTTAATATAGTGACGTTAAAATCAATTGTATTGATGAAGATCAAAAAGTTTGAGGGCAGTCTGTGTTAAGGAGGCTGGAGAGGGGGAATAGGAAGTTTCATAAGTTGTTGATGTGAGTATAAATTCGTATAGCCACTATTGAGGGCAATTTGGCAATATTTATCAAAATTAGCAATTACACATATGCTTTGATCCAGCTTACCCACTGCTAGGATTCACCTTATAGATATATTGGCACACACAGGAAATTAACTATATTAAGCCATCACAATTTTTTAATAAACACAAATATTGGAAACATAAAAGTTCACCAGGCCAGGGGCGGTGGCTCATGCCTGTCATCCCAGCACTTTAGGAGGCCGAGGTGGGTGGATCACGAGATTAGGAGTTCAAGACCAGCCTGGCCAAGATGGTAAAACCCCATCTCTACTAAAAATACAAAAATTAGCTCGGCGTAGTGACAGGTGCCTGTAATCCCAGCTACTCGGGAGGCTGAGGCAGGAGAATTGCTTGAACCCAGGAGGCGGGAGTTGCAGTGAGCCGAGATCATGCCACTGCACTCCAGCCTGGGTGACAGAGTGCAACTCTGTCTCAAAAAAAAAAAAAAAAGAGAAAAGGAAAGAAAAAGTTCATCGATAGACATCTGGTTAACAAAATTACAATCCATGTGTGAAGTGGGAAATTATATTGCCAGAAAAAAGGAAAAGTTCTTTGTGCAACTAATGTGTAATGATCTCTAAAACACATCAAGTGGGCTGGGTGTGGTGGCTCACATCTATATAAATAAAAATTTGGCCAGGCGCGGTGGCTCAAGCCTGTAATCCCAGCACTTTGGGAGGCCGAGGCGGGTGGATCACAAGGTCAAGAGATCGAGACCATCCTGGTCAACATGGTGAAACCCCATCTCTACTAAAAACTACAAAAAATTAGCTGGGCATGGTGGCACGTGCCTGTAATCCCAGCTACTCAGGAGGCTGAGGCAGGAGAATTGCCTGAACCCAGGAGGCGGAGGTTGCAGTGAGCCGAGATCGCGCCATTGCACTCCAGCCTGGGTAACAAGAGCGAAACTCCATCTCAAAAAATAAAAAAATAAAAAAAATAAAAATAAAAATTTAAGGACCTCTTCAAGGAGAACTACAAACCACTGCTCAAGGAAATAAGAGAGGACACAAACAGATGGAGAAACATTCCATGTTCATGGTTAGGAAGAATCAATATGGTGAAAATGGCCATACTACCCAAAGTAATTTATGGATTCAATGCTAACCCCATCAAGCTACCAATGACTTTCTTCACAGAACTCGAAAAAACCACCTTAAACTTCATATGGAACCAAAGGAGAGTCCACATAGCCAAGACAATCCTAAGCAAAAAGAACAAAGCCAGAGGCAACAAGCTACCTGATTTCAAACTATACTATAAGGCTACAGTAATCAAAACAGCATGGTATTGGTACCAAAAGAGAGATATAAACCAATGGAACAGAACAGATGCCTGGAGGCAATACCACACATCTACAACCATCCAATCTTTGACAAACCTGACAAAAACAAGCAAGGGGGAAAGGATTCCCTGTTTAATAAATGGTGTGGGGAAAACTGGCTAGCCATGTGCAGAAAGCAGAAACTGGATCTCTTCCTGACACCTTACACTAAAATTAACTCCAGATGGAATAAAGACTTAAACATAAGACCTAACACCATAAAAACCCTAGAAGAAAACCTAGGCAAAACCATTCAGGACATAGGCATAGGCAAGGACTTCATGGCTAAAACACCAAAAGCAATGGCAACAAAAGCCAAAAGAGACAAATGGGATCTAATTAAACTCCAGAGCTTCTGTACAGCAAAATAAACAATCATTAGAGTGAACAGGCAACCAACAGAATGGGAAAAATTTTTTGCAGTCTACTCATCTGACAAAGGGCTAATATCCAGAATCTACAAAGAACTAAAACAGATTTACAAGAAAAAAAAAAACCCATCCAAAAGTGGGAGAAGGATATGAACAGACACTTTTCAAAAGAAGACATATATGAGGCCAACAAACATATGAAAAAATGCTCATCGTCACTGATTATTAGAGAAATGCAAATCAAAACCACACTGAGATACCACCTCATGCCAGTTAGAATGGCGATCATTAAAAAATCTGGAGACAGCAGATGCTGGAGAGGATGTGGAGAAATAGGAACACTTCTACACTGTTGGTGGGAGTGTAAATTAGTTCAACCATTGTGGAAGACAGTGTGGCGATTCCTCAAGGACCTAGAAATAGAAATTCCATTTGACCCAGCGATCCCATTACTGGATATATAACCAAAGGATTATAAATCATTCTATTATAAAGATACATGCACACGAATGTTCATAGCAGCACTGTTTACAATAGCAAAGACTTGGAACCAACCCAAATGCCCATCGACAATAGACTGGACAGGGAAAATGTGGCACATATACACCATGGAATACTATGCATCCGTAAAAAATGCTGAGTTTGTATCCTTTGTAGGGACATGGATGAATTTGAAAACCATAATTCTCAGCAAACTGACACAAGAACAGAAAATCAAACGCCACATGTTCTCACTCATAGGTGGGTGATGAACAATAAGAACACATGGACACAGGGAGGGGAGCATCACACACTGGGTCTGTTGGGGGTAGCGTGGGGGTGGGGAGGTCAGGGAAGGATAACATGGGGAGAAATGCCAGATGTAGGTGACGGGGGGATGGAGACAGCAAACCACATTGCCATGTGTATACATATGCAACAATCCTGAATGATCTGCACATGTACCCCAGAACCTAAAGTATAATTTAAAAAAACTTTTAAATACCATTAAGTGGAAAACAAAAGAATATGCAGAACATTGTTTATAGCCTGCTAACATTTGTATACTTAAAAATTATATATATATATATATATGCACACACACACACATATATACACTAAAAAAGCATATATTTGTATACTAAAAAGGATATATATATATATCCAAGAAAAAAGAAAAAAATACTATATATACATGTGTGTGTATATGTGCATATCTCTTGAAGAAACTGATAATTTTTGTTGGCTTTGGGAGGAGAACTTGGAGGCAAAAGGTGATAAGGAAGACTCTTCATGGTCACCTTTATATTTTTTCATTTTAACCATATGAATGTATTACATATTCAATGCCTAGTTTTTTAGATGAAGCTATTTTGGGGAACAGAAAATCTCTATAGTGAAGAAAATTGAGCAAAACAGACTAGCACATATCGAGATTCAATCAAGAATATGTTTAAATAACCTGAGGTATACATAGAGTTTTGTTAGGTACTATAAAATATTAACCTTCATTTCATAAGCCCAGCAAGAGTCAATTTCTCAAGGTCAAATAGCTAATAGCAAAGAAAACTAGAAATCGGGTCTCTAATAATTTAAATCCTCAATGAACTTTGATCTTCAGTTCAAGAAGAAATTGGAGTATGCCTGACCATGAACTTAGAGAATGATACAGAGTCTGAGCTACCTCATGAGAAATAAAGGTGAGTAAAGAGGAGCAGTTTGGGCAGGCCACGGTGGCTCATGCCTGTCCCAGCACTGGGAGGCCGAGGCAGGCGGATTGCTTGAGCTCAGGAGTTCAAGAACAGCCTGAGCAACATGACGAAACCCTGTCTCCACAAAAAATACAAAAATTAGCTGGATGTGGTGGCATACTCCTGTAGTCCCAGCTACTCAGGACACTGAGGTGGTACGATCACTTGAGCCTGGGAGATCAAGACTGCAGTGAACTACCATTGCACCACTGCACTCCAGCCTGGGTGACAGAGCAAGATACTGTCAAAAAAAAAAAAAAACAAGAGGAGCAGTTTTAAAGAAATCTCAGAGCCCATTCTTGAAGAATTTCACAGTTCAAACCCATCAGTAATCCAGTCTACAGGGTCACTTTTAGACTTAAAAGGATTCAGCAGTGAGAACAATTCCCTGAGCCCACCCATAGCTGCTGAGTTTGCAGTGCCTCTTTGTAGGAGGGAAATGACACTGTGGCTGGGATGGAGTGTACTAGGGCAAGTAATAAATCCCAGACCAGATACTTACTGTGTGGGCTTGCTAGGAAGGTGAACTGCTGATGACATCTAGTAAATTGCTAGGAAATTCATCAGAGTATTTAGGTGCAAAATTGTCCAACTAAGTAATTGGCCTATACAATCTACCACTTACTGAAAATTTTCCAGTTACTGTTCTCTAAATCTTTCTGTTTTCGGATAGTCTAGGAAAGGCCACTTACTTCTTTCGATCTCTGATCCCAGTGATGATCAGGATGACAATGCCAACCACTACCATTCCCATCACGACTCCAAAAACAATCAGCCATATGGTAACGGGGGGCTGGTAAGGAGGTCCAAGCGTTGGCTGTATCCCCAGGAACTCCAGGCTGTTGTCATTCAGACGGAAAGCATCATTGATTCGGCTCCGGGACATCCTATTTGCAAAAGCAAAACACAGCAAAGGGGCCACTTAGACAAAATAAAATCATGTGTAGTTATTTACTCTTTATATCATTGTTCCTGAAAGGTTTTAACAGAGCTTATCATAAGAATATACACCTAAAATCATGAGAGCAAAGTAAATAAGGTCCAATTAAAGAGACAAGTTTTTGACAAGTATGCATCTTTCATGCCTTGCAACCTAGATTAGGTTTATCAATGGCTTCACTGGAAAATTTGGTTGGCATTTATTCATTTGTGACTACTGTGTTTAAGGGCAAAGTTAGCATATTTGGCAAGAATTTCCCTTTTGTCAGAGTATATCTACAGTGACTTTATATCAAATAATGGGAACAGATAATTGGATACACCTCTTCTATTATACAAGTGAATCAAGTCCTATGCCCAAGTCTCTATCATACTATTTTCCAAATAAAAGGTGTTGGCATTCAAAGGTAGCACTGGAGAGGAACATAAGAAAGGGACCTTTGCCAATTTCTTCAGCAGTGGTATGGGAAATGGCTGACTTTTATGGAGGCAAAAGGACAAAGATTGTTTAAAAAAATTAAAAAAACAGTGATATGGAGAACATTCTGGATCAAAGACCAAAGTGTCTGGCATCTCATCTTCCTACCCTTGGATATAGCCCAGGTCAGAAGGTCAGAGTCCACCATAGAGGGAGAGAAGTCAACGCAGAATTAGTCAGATAACCCCTGGCGACCTCAGCCTGAAAAGACCTGAAAAGGGTTAACCTGGAAACAGAATTTGAGGTCCTCCGTAGTTTGCAGCTGGTTATCCAGGATGGCTGAGCTTTTTCATAAAGATCTCAGCTAGAAGTTTTCCCTAAGACAGACTTAAGGCTTTTGGAGGCAGTAACTGAGTCTCTGGGCACAGTTGGGTCATACACCCCAACCAAGCCAGATTTTATAGGCACACCCTGCCCAGCAGGTCTTAGATCTGCTCCAAAGATAAACAGGACTCTGATGCAGCTCGAGAGGGCCACCTAGTGAGCTGCCCAGAAGCAGTAGGTATATTAAGCCTTTTTATGATGACAGGAAAACTACAAGGTTGATCCATTCTTCACTCCTGCTGTCTGTTGTGGGAAACAATTGAGGCAAATTGGACAAACTGTTTCTTCTAAACATTCATTGCAAGTCCCTCACCTAGCGTAGAGGCCAAGCAATATCTAAGGAATCCTGTGCTTGCCTACCCTGTTTCAGGCTTTAGGCAATTAAACGAATCCTACATCTAAGTCCCTAGAGCAAATGATGGCAATACCTGTCCATGTCGCTTCTGTGCTTACTATTTTCCATGAGTTCTAGCCAGACCTTCTTCAGCCAGCACTTGCTTCACTTTGCCTGACAGCATTGTCAGAACACAAGATCTGCCCTGCCTGCAGGGCTGAAATGCTGGGGAATTAATGCCACCTGGAAGCAGTTCTCAGCTAATGACTGATAGAAACTGGTAAATACCCCAGCTCCTTCAATCCTCTGATGGGACAATTCAGGTGTACATTCTACACAGTCTTTCCAGATTTCCTAGCAGGACTGAACTCTAGTTGCCCATAGTGGTAACTTGCTTGATAACATGTAATCTATAGTATTCCTTCCATTCTGTAAGAGCCTACATCTGGGGGTATTCAAATCAAGATTACTCCCTTGCTGCAGGATCCTTCTGAAATTACATGGAATTTGTAGCATGAGGTAACACATGTAAATGACTCAGAACAATGCTTGGCACAGAGGAAAAAAACACACAAAATACTGGCTATTGTTATATTTGGTAACCCCCCTCATCACTAGATGAAAGTAAAATATCACCTGATGGCCTCTTCGACTTCAATTCTAGGAATGATGTCAGACACATTTTGAGGTGCAGTGACAAAGAAATTAAAGGAGATTCTTGGTTTCAAATCAGCGACTCGCACATCCTCCTCCCTGTAGAGAAACAAAACAAACATCTTCACTTGTGGCACAGGGGACACAATAAAGAGAATGAAGACCTCCCCTGCTGGTGAAAAGGAGATTAGAGAGAGGATCACAGGGTAGAGAGGCATGGAGGAGAACAAACAATGGGAGGATGTAATTGTCAAAAAAAATATATTAACGCTGCCCAAAGCACATGAAATCAACTACATAAAAACTGTGATATCAAGTCTTCACACTATTTGTTCTGCCTTCGTGTAAAACCCACAACTTTTTCAATGATAGAAAGATTTCAAACTGAAAACAGCAGGAGAATCAACAAGGGATAATTGGTGGCCCAGGATTGTGGCAAACAATGTGACGGGCAGAGATGGCTCAGTACCACACAGAGACTTACACCCACAACCTGGTCCTACCCAGCAGAAAACATCGTGTTGCACCCATGGATGAAGGTAATGAGTGGGGTCTACCATATGATGTGACAAGACTGTGATCTCATAGCTGTCAAGTGGTCCTAGCACAAAATAAGGTAGATCATGTGGCTCATAGCCCTTGAGTGACTACCCATCTAACTCAGAATAGAAGCCAAAGTCCTTAGAATGGCCTTCAGGACCCACATGACCTTTTGTCTTTCCCTCCTGCCCCCATGCCTAACATCCTGGCCACATCTCCACTTATCTTCTAATTTGCTCTAGACACACTGGCCTCCTTGCTGTTCCTTCAACAGGCCGAGGATATTCCTTCCTCAGGTTCTGCACCTGCTGTTTCCCCCACCTGAGACATTTTCCCCATTGTCTGCATTGCTGGCTTACTCGGTGTCTCTCTCTCTCCTGCTTCATATACTTGTTCAAATATTAGTGATGTCTTTTCTGACCATTTTGGTTAAAATTGAACTCCCCCTGCCCAACACACACACACACACACACACACACACACACACACACACACACACA